>NC_134828.1:86092492-86406119 GCF_004210375.1 Tachypleus tridentatus
TTACTTTGATTTACTACATTTGATAGTTCTGGTGATGTTGTTTACTTTGATTTACTACATTTGATAGTTCTAATGATGTTGTTTACTTTGATTTACTACATTTAAAAGTTCTGGTGATGTTGTTTACTTTGATTTACTACATTTGATAGTTCTGGTGATGTTGTTTACTTTGATTTACTACGTTTGATACTTCTGGTGATGTTGTTTACTTTGATTTACTACCTTTGATAGTTTTGGTGATTTGTGTACTTTGATTTTACTACATTTGATAGTTCTGGTGATGTTGTTTACTTTGAATTTCTACATTTGATAGTTTTGGTGATGTTGTTTACTTTGATTTACAACATTTGATAGTTTTGGTGATGTTGTTTACTTTGATTTACTACATTTGATAGTTCTGGTGATGTTGTTTACTTTCATTTACTACATTTGATAGTTCTTGTGATGTTGTTTACTTTGATTTACTACATTTCATAGTTTTTGGTGATGTTGTTTACTTTGATTTATTTACTACATTTCATAGTTCTGGTGATGTTGTTTACTTTGATTTACTACATTTGATAGTCTTGGTGATGTTGTGTGCTTTGATTTACTTCATTTGATAGTTCTGGTGATGTTGTTTGCTTTGATTTACTACATTTCTTAGTTCTAATGATGTTGCTTACTTTGATTTACAACATTTCTTATTTCGAGAGATGTTGTTTACTTTGATTTACTACATTTGATAGTTCCTGGTGATGTTGTTTACTTTGATTTACTACATTTCATCGTTCTGGAGATGTTGTTTACTTTGAATTTCTACATTTGATAGTTTTGGTGATGTTGTTTACTTTGCTTTACTACATTTGATAGTTTTGGTGATGTTGTTTTCTTTGATTTATTACATTTGATTTTTATGGTGGTGTTGTTTACTTTGATTAACTACATTTGATAGTCCTGGTGTTGTTGTTCACTTTCATTTTCTACATTTCAGAGTTTTGGTGATGTTGTTTACTTTGATTTACTACATTTTATAGTTTTGGTGATGTTGTTTACTTTGAATTACTATAATTGATAGGTCTGGTGATGTTGTTTACTTTGATTTACTATATTTTATAGTTTTGGTGATGTTGTTTACTTTGATATCCTGCATTTGATTGTTCTGGTGATGTTGTTACTTTGATTTACTACATTTGATCGTTCTCGTGATGTTGTTTAGTTTGATTTACTACATTTGTTAGTTTTGGTGACGTTGTTTACTTTGATTTACTACATTTGGTACTTCTGGTGATGTTGATTACTTTGATTTACTACATTTGTTAGTTTTCGTGACGTTGTTTACTTTGATTTACTACATTTTATAGTTTTGGTGATGTGGATTACCTTGATTTACCATATTTGATATTTCTGGTGATGTTGATTACTTTGATTTACAACATTTGGTATTTCTAGTGATGTTGATTACTTTGATTTACTACATTTGATAGTTCTGGTGATGTTGTTTACTTTGATTTACTACATTTGATAGTTCTGGTGATGTTGTTTACTTTGATTTACTACATTTGATAGTTCTGGTGATGTTGTTTACTTTGATTTACTACATTTGATAGTTCTGGTGATGTTGTTTACTTTGATTTACTACATTTGATAGTTCTGGTGATGTTGTTTACTTTGATTTACTACATTTGATAGTTCTGGTGATGTTGTTTACTTTGATTTACTACATTTGGATTAGTTTCTGGTGATGTTGTTTACTTTGATTTACTACATTTCATAGTTCTGGTGATGTTGTTTACTTTGATTTACTACATTTGATAGTTCTGGTGATGTTGTTTACTTTGATTTACTACATTTGATTGTTCTGGTGATGTTGTTTACTTTGATTTACTACATTTAATAGTTTTGGTGATGTTGTTTACTTTGATTTACTACATTTGATAGTTCCTGGTGATGTTGTTTACTTTGATTTACTACATTTGACAGTTTTGGTGATGTTGTTTACTTTGATTTACTACATTTGATAGTTCTGGTGATGTTGTTTGGTTTGATTTACTACATTTGATAGTTCTGGTGATGTTGTTTTACTTTGATTTACTACATTTGATAGTTCTGATGTTGTTTGCTTTTGATTTACTACATTTGATAGTTCTGGTGATGTTGTTTACTTTGATTTACTATATTTTATAGTTCTGGTGATGTTGTTTACTTTGAATTACTACATTTGATAGTTCTGGTGATGTTGTTTACTTTGATTTACTACATTTGATAGTTCTGGTGATGTTGTTTAGTTTGATTTACTACATTTGTTAGTTTTGGTGATGTTGTTTACTTTGATTTACTACATTTGGTACTTCTGGTGATGTTGATTACTTTGATTTACTACATTTGATAGTTTTGGTGATGTTGTTTACTTTGATTTACTACATTTGATAGTTCTGGTGATGTTGTTTACTTTGATTTACTACATTTGATAGTTCTGGTGATGTTGTTTACTTTGATTTACTACATTTCATAGTTCTGGTGATGTTGTTTACTTTGATTTACTACATTTGATAGTTCTGGTGATGTTGTTTACTTTGATTTACTACATTTGATAGTTCATGGTGATGTTGTTTACTTTGATTTACTACATTTGATACTTCTGGTGATGTTGTTTACTTTGATTTACTACATTTGATAGTTTTGGTGATGTTGGTTTACTTTGATTTACTACATTTGATAGTTCTGGTGATGTTGTTTACTTTGATTTACTAAATTTGATAGTTCCTGGTGATGTTGTTTACTTTGATTTACTACATTTGATATTTGGTGATAGTTTTGGTGATGTTGTTTGCTTTGATTTACTACATTTCATAGTTCTGGTGATGTTGTTTACTTTGATTTACTACATTTGATAGTTTGGTGATGTTGTTTACTTTGATTTACTACATTTGATAGTTCCTGGTGATGTTGTTTACTTTGATTTACTACATTTGATAGTTCTGGTGATGTTGTTTACTTTGATTTACTACATTTGATAGTTTTGGTGATGTTGTTTTCTTTGATTTACTACATTTCATATTTCTGGTGATGTTGTTTACTTTGATTTACTACATTTGATAGTTCTGGTGATGTTGTTTACTTTGATTTACTACATTTGATAGTTCTGGTGATGTTGTTTACTTTGATTTACTACTACTTTGATAGTTCTGGTGATGTTGTTTACTTTGATTTACTACATTTAATAGTTCTGGTGATGTTGTTTACTTTGATTTACTATATTTGATAGTTCTGGTGATGTTGTTTACTTTGATTTACTACATTTGATAGTTCTGGTGATGTTGTTTACTTTGATTTACTACATTTGATAGGTCTGGTGATGTTGTTTACTTTGATTTACTACATTTGATACTTCTGGTGATGTTGTTTACTTTGATTTACTACATTTGATAGTTTTGGTGATGTTGTTTACTTTGATTTACTACATTTAATAGTTCTGGTGATGTTGTTTACTTTGAATTTCTACATTTGATAGTTTTGGTGATGTTGTTTACTTTGCTTTACTACATTTGATAGTTTTGGTGATGTTGTTTTCTTTGATTTATTACATTTGATTTTTCTGGTGGTGTTGTTTACTTTGATTAACTACATTTGATAGTCCTGGTGTTGTTGTTCACTTTGATTTACTACATTTGATAGTTCTTGGTGATGTTGTTTACTTTGATTTACTACATTTGATAGTTTTGGTGATGTTGTTTACTTTGATTTACTACATTTGATAGTTCTGGTGATGTTGTTTACTTTGATTTACTACATTTGATAGTTCCTGGTGATGTTGTTTACTTTGATTTACTACATTTGATAGTTCTGGTGATGTTGTTTACTTTGATTTACTACATTTGATAGTTCTGGTGATGTTGTTTACTTTGATTTACTACATTTGATAGTTTTGGTGATGTTGTTTACTTTGATTTACTACATTTTATAGTTTTGGGTGATGTTGTTTACTTTGATTTACTACATTTCATAGTTCTGGTGATGTTGTTTACTTTGATTTACTACATTTGATAGTTCTGGTGATGTTGTTTACTTTGATTTACTACATTTGATAGTTCTGGTGATGTTGTTTACTTTGATTTACTACATTTTATAGTTCTGGTGATGTTGTTTACTTTGATTTACTACATTTGATAGTTCTGGTGATGTTGTTTACTTTGATTTACTACATTTGATAGTTCTGGTGATGTTGTTTACTTTGATTTACTACATTTCATAGTTTTGGTGATGTTGTTTACTTTGATTTACTACATTTCATAGTTCCGGTGAAGTTGTTTACTTTGATTTACTACATTTGATAGTTCTGGTGATGTTGTTTACTTGATTTTACTACATTTGATAGTTCTGGTGATGTTGTTTACTTTGATTTACTACATTTGATAGTTCTGGTGATGTTGTGTGCTTTGATTTACTACATTTCATAGTTCTGGTGATGTTGTTCACTTTGATTTACCACATTTGATAGTTTTGGTGATGTTGTTTACATTGATTTACAACATTTGATAGTTTTGGTGATGTTGTTTACTTTGATTTACTACATTTGATAGTTTTGGTGATGTTGTTTACTTTGATTTACTACATTTGATAGTTCTGGTGATGTTGTTTACTTTGATTTACTAAATTTGATAGTTCTGGTGATGTTGTTTACTTTGATTTACTACATTTGTTAGTTCTGGTGATGTTGTTTATTTTGATTTACTACATTTGGTAGTTCTGGTGATGTTGTTTACTTTGATTTACTACATTTGATAGTTCTGGTGATGTTGTTTACTTTGATTTACTACATTTTATAGTTTTGGTGATGTTGTTTACTTTGATTTACTACATTTGATAGTTCTGGTGATGTTGTTTACTTTGATTTACTACATTTGATAGTTCTGGTGATGTTGTTTACTTTGATTTACTACATTTCATAGTTCTGGTGATGTTGTTTACTTTGATTTACTACATTTGGTACTTCTGGTGATGATGATTACTTTGATTTACAACATTTGATAGTTCTGGTGATGTTGTTTACTTTGATTTACTACATTTGATAGTTCTGGTGATAATGTTTATTTTGATTTACTACATTTGATAGTTTTGGTGATGTTGTTTTCTTTGATTTACTACATTTGATATTTCTGGTGATGTTGTTTACTTTGATTTACTACATTTGATAGTTTTGGTGATGTTGTTTACTTTGATTTACTACATTTGATAGTTTTGGTGATGTTGTTTACTTTGATTTACTACATTTGATAGTTCTGGTGATGTTGTTTATTTGATTTACTACATTTGATAGTTCTGGTGATGTTGTTTACTTTGATTTACTACATTTGATACTTCTGGTAATGTTGTTTACTTTCATTTACTACATTTGATAGTTCTGGTATGTTGATTACTTTGATTTAATACATTTGATAGTTCTTGTGATGTTGTTTACTTTGATTTACTACATTTGATAGTTCTGGTGATGTTGTTTACTTTGATTTACTACATTTGATAGTTCTTGGTGATGTTGTTTACTTTGATTTACTACATTTGATAGTTCTGGTGATGTTGTTTACTTTGATTTACTACATTTGATAGTTCTGGTGATGTTGTTTACTTTGATTTACTACATTTGATAGTTCCTGGTGATGTTGTTTACTTTGATTTACTACATTTGATAGTTCTGGTGATGTTGTTTACTTTGATTTACTACATTTGATAGTTTTGGTGATGTTGTTTACTTTGATTTACTACATTTGATAGTTCTGGTGATGTTGTTTACTTTGATTTACTACATTTGATAGTTCTGGTGATGTTGTTTACTTTGATTTACTACATTTGATAGTTCTGGTGATGTTGTTTACTTTGATTTACTACATTTGATAGTTCTGGTGATGTTGTTTACTTTGATTTACTACATTTGATAGTTCTGGTGATGTTGTTTACTTTGATTTACTACATTTCATAGTTCTGGTGATGTTGTTTACTTTGATTTACTACATTTGATAGTTTTGGTGATGTTGTTTTCTTTGATTTACTACATTTGATAGTTCTGGTGATGTTGTTTACTTTGATTTACTACATTTGATAGTTTTGGTGATGTTGTTTACTTTGATTTACTACATTTGATAGTTTTGGTGATGTTGTTTACTTTGATTTACTACATTTGATAGTTCTGGTGATGTTGTTTACTTTGATTTACTACATTTGATAGTTCTGGTGATGTTGATTACTTTGATTTACTACATTTGATAGTTCTGGTGATGTTGTTTACTTTGATTTACTACATTTGATAGTTCTGGTGATGTTGTTTACTTTGATTTACTACATTTGATAGTTTTGGTGATGTTTTTACTTAGATTTACTACATTTCATAGTTTTGGTGGTGTTGTTTACTTTGATTTACTACATTTGATACTTCTGGTGATGTTGTTTACTTTGATTTACTACATTTGATAGTTCTGGTGATGTTGTTTACTTTGATTTACTACATTTGATAGTTCTGATGATGTTGTTTACTTTGATTTACTACATTTGATAGTTCTGGTGATGTTGTTTACTTTGATTTACTACATTTGTTAGTTTTGGTGACGTTGTTTACTTTGATTTACTACATTTGGTACTTCTGGTGATGTTGATTACTTTGATTTACTACATTTCATAGTTTTGGTGATGTTGTTTACTTTGATTTACTACATTTGATAGTTTTGGTGATGTTGTTTACTTTGATTTACTACATTTGATAGTTCTGGTGATGTTGTTTATTTTGATTTACTAAATTTCATAGTTCTGGTGATGTTGTTTACTTTGATTTACTACATTTCATAGTTTTGGTGATGTTGTTTACTTTGATTTACTACATTTGATAGTTCTGGTGATGTTGTTTACTTTGATTTACTACATTTGATAGTTCTGGTGATGTTGTTTACTTTGATTTACTACATTTGATAGTTCTGGTGATGTTGTTTACTTTGATTTACTACATTTGATAGTTCTGGTGATGTTGTTTACTTTGATTTACTACATTTGATAGTTTTGGTGATGTTGTTTACTTTGATTTACTACATTTGATAGTTCTGGTGATGTTGTTTACTTTGATTTACTACATTTGATACTTCTAGTGATGTTGTTTAGTTTGATTTACTACATTTGATAGTTTTGGTGATGTTGTTTACTTTGATTTACTACATTTAATAGTTCTGGTGATGTTGTTTACTTTGATTTACTACATTTGATAGTTCTGGTGATGTTGTTTACTTTGATTTACTACATTTGATACTTCTGGTGATGTTGTTTACTTTGATTTACTACATTTGATAGTTTTGGTGATGTTGTTTACTTTGATTTACTACATTTGATACTTCTGATGGTCTTTTTCTTTGATTTACTACATTTGATAGTTTTGGTGATGTTGTTTACTTTGATTTACTATATTTTATAGTTTTGGTGATGTTGTTTACTTTGATTTACTACATTTGATAGTTCTAGGTGATGTTGTTTACTTTGATTTACTACATTTGGTACTTCTGGTGATGTTGATTACTTTGATTTACAACATATGATAGCTCTGGTGATGTTGTTTACTTTGAATTACTGCATTTGATAGTTCTGGTGATGTTGTTTACTTTGATTTACTACATTTGATAGTTCCTGGTGATGTTGTTTACTTTGATTTACTACATTTGATAGTTTTGGTGATGTTGTTTACTTTGATTTACTACATTTGATAGTTCTGGTGATGTTGTTTACTTTGATTTACTACATTTGATAGTTCTGGTGATGTTGTTTACTTTGATTTACTACATTTGATAGTTCTGGTGATGTTGTTTACTTTGATTTACTACATTTGATAGTTTTGGTGATGTTGTTTACTTTGATTTTTTACATTTCATAGTTCTGGTGATGTTGTTTTCTTTGATTTACTACATTTGATAGTCCTGGTGATGTTGTTTACTTTGATTTACTACATTTGATAGTTTTGGTGATGTTGTTTACTTTGATTTACTACATTTCATAGTTTTGGTGATGTTGTTTACTTTGATTTACTACATTTGATAGTTCTGGTGATGTTGTTTACTTTGATTTACTACATTTGATAACCTGGTGATGTTGTTTACTTTGATTTACTACATTTCATAGTTTTGGTGATGTTGTTTACTTTGATTTACTACATTTGATAGTTTTGGTGATGTTGTTTTCTTTGATTTACTACATTTGATATTCCTGGTGATGTTGTTTACTTTGATTTACTACATTTGATAGTTTTGGTGATGTTGTTTACTTTGATTTACTACATTTTATTTGTTTTGGTGATGTTGTTTACTTTGATTTACTACATTTGATAGTTCTGGTGATGTTGTTTACTTTGATTTACTACATTTGATAGTTCTAGTGATGTTGTTTGCTTTGATTTACTACATTTGATAGTTCTGGTGATGTTGTTTACTTTGATTTACTACATTTGATAGTTTTGGTGATGTTTTTACTTAGATTTAATACATTTCATAGTTTTGGTGATGTTGTTTACTTTGATTTACTACATTTGATACTCTCTGGTGATGTTGTTTACTTTGATTTACTATATTTTATAGTTCTGGTGATGTTGTTTACTTTGATTTACTACATTTGATAGTTCTGGTGATGTTGTTTGCTTTGATTTACTACATTTGATACTTCTGGTGATGTTGTTTACTTTGATTTACTACATTTGATAGTTTTGGTGATGTTGTTTACTTTGATTTACTACATTTGGTACTTTAGTTTGATGACATGATTGTTGATGTTGTTTTGATTTACTACATTTGATAGTTTTGGTGATGTTGTTTACTTTGATTTACTACATTTGATAGTTTTGGTGATGTTGTTTTCTTTGATTTACTACATTTGATAGTTCCTGTGTTGTTGTTTACTTTGATTTACTACATTTCATAGTTCTGGTGATGTTGTTTACTTTGATTTACTACATTTGATAGTTTTGGTGATGTTGTTTACTTTGATTTACTACATTTCATAGTTCTGGTGATGTTGTTTACTTTGATTTACTACATTTGATAGTTCTGGTGATGTTGTTTACTTTGATTTACAACATATGATAGTTTGGTGATGTTGTTTACTTTGATTTACTACATTTGATAGTTTTGGTGATGTTGTTTACTTTGATTTACTACATTTGATAGTTCTGGTGATGTTGTTTACTTTGATTTACTACATTTGATAGTTCTGGTGATGTTGTTTGCTTTGATTTACTACATTTGATATGATGTTGTTTGCTTTAATTTACTACATTTGATAGTTCTGGTGATGTTGTTTACTTTGATTTACTACATTTGATAGTTCTGGTGATGTTGTTTACTTTGATTTACTACATTTGATAGTTCTGGTGATGTTGTTTACTTTGATTTACTACATTTGATAGTTCTGGTGATGTTGTTTACTTTGATTTACTACATTTGATAGTTTTGGTGATGTTGTTTACTTTGATTTACTACATTTGATAGTTTTGGTGATGTTGTTTACTTTGATTTACTACATTTGATACTTTTGGTGGTGTTGTTTACTTTGATTTACTACATTTGATAGTTTTGGTGATGTTGTTTACTTTGATTTACTATATTTTATAGTTTTGGTGATGTTGTTTACTTTGATTTACTACATTTGATAGTTCTGGTGATGTTGTTTACTTTGATTTACTACATTTGATAGTTCTGGTGATGTTGTTTACTTTGATTTACTACATTTGATAGTTTTGGTGATGTTGTTTACTTTGATTTACTACATTTTATAGTTTTGGTGATGTTGTTTACTTTGATTTACTACATTTGATTGTTCTGGTGATGTTGTTTGCTTTGATTTACTACATTTGTTAGTTTTGGTGATATTGTTTACTTTGATTTACGACATTTGATAATCCTGGTGATGTTTTTACTTAGATTTACTACATTTCATGTTTTGGTGGTGTTGTTTAGTTTGATTTACTACATTTGATATGATGTTGTTTGCTTTAATTTACTACATTTGATTGTTTTGGTGATGTTGTTTACTTTGATTTACTATATTTCATAGTTCTGGTGATGTTGTTTACTTTGATTTACTACATTTGACAGTTTTGGTGATGCTGTTTGCTTTGATTTACTACATTTCATAGTTCTTGTGATGTTGTTTACTTTGATTTACTACATTTTTTTAGTTTTGGTGATGTGGGTTACTTTGATTTAGTACATTTAATACTTCTGGTGATGTTGTTTACTTTGGAATCCTGCATTTGATTGTTCTGGTGATGTTAGTTACTTTGATTTAGTACATTTAATAGTTTTGGTGATATTGTTTACTTTCATTTACTACATTTCAGAGTTTTGGTGATGTTGTTTACTTTGATTTACTACATTTCATAGTTTTGGTGATGTTGTTTACTTTGATTTACTATATTTTATAGTTCTGGTGATATTGTTTACTTTGAGTTATTACATTTGATAGTTCTGGTAATGTTGTTTGCTTTGATTTACTACATTTGATACTTCTGGTGATGTTGTTTACTTTGATTTACTTCATTTGGTACTTCTGGTGATGTTGATTACTTTGATTTACTACATTTGATAGTTCTTGTGATGTTGTTTACTTTGATTTACTACATTTGATACTTCTGGTGATGTTGTTTATTTTGATTTACTACACTTGTTTGTTTTGGTGACGATGTTTACTTTGATTTACTACATTTTATAGTTTTGGTGATGTGGGTTACTTTGATTTACTACATTTAATAGTTCTGGTGATGTTGTTTACTTTGATTTACTACATTTGATAGTTTTGGTGATGTTGTTTACTTTGATTTACTACATTTGATAGTTCTGGTGATGTTGTTTACTTTGATTTACTACATTTCATAGTTTTGGTGATGTTGTTTACTTTGATTTACTACATTTCATAGTTCTGGTGATGTTGTTTACTTTGATTTACTACATTTGATAGTTCTGGTGATGTTGTTTACTTTGATTTACTACATTTGATAGTTCTGGTGATGTTGTTTACTTTGATTTACTACATTTCATAGTTCTGGTGATGTTGTTTACTTTGATTTACTACATTTGATAGTTCTGGTGATGTTGTTTACTTTCATTTACTACATTTCAGAGTTTTGGTGATGTTGTTTACTTTGATTTACTACATTTCATAGTTCCGGTGAAGTTGTTTACTTTGATTTACTATATTTTATAGTTCTGGTGATGTTGTTTACTTTGAATTACTACATTTGATAGGTCTGGTGATGTTGTTTACTTTGATTTACTACATTTCATACTTCTGGTGATGTTTTTTACTTTGATTTACTACATTTCATAGTTTTGGTGATGTTGTGTGCTTTGTTTTACTACATTTGATACTTCTGAAGGTGTTGTTTACTTTGATTTACTACATTTGATAGTTTTGGTGATGTTGTTTACTTTGATTTACTATATTTTATAGTTTTGGTGATGTTGTTTACTTTGATATTCTGCATTGGATTGTTCTGGTGATGTTTTTTACTTTGATTTACTACATTTGATAGTTTTGGTGATGTTGTTTACTTTGATTTACTACATTTGTTAGTTTTGGTGACGTTGTTTACTTTGATTTACTACATTTGGTACTTCTGGTGATGTTGATTACTTTGATTTACTACATTTGATAGTTCTTGTGATGTTGTTTACTTTGATTTACTAGATTTTATAGTTTTGGTGATGTGGGTTACTTTGATTTAGTACATTTAATACTTCTGGTGATGTTGTTTACTTTGATTTACTACATTTGACAGTTCTGGTGATGCTGTTTGCTTTGATTTACTGCATTTCATAGTTCTGGTGATGTTGTTTACTTTGATTTACTACATTTGGTACTTCTGGTGATGTTGATTAATTTGATTTACAACATTTGATAACTGTGGTGATGTTGTGTGCTTTTATTTACTATATTTCATAGTTGTGGTGATGGTGTTTACTTTGAATTACTACATTTGATAGTTTTGGTGTTGTTGTTTTCTCTGATTTACGACATTTGATAGTCCTGGTGATGTTGTTTACTTTGTTTTACTACATTTGATAGTTTTGGTGATGTTTTTACTTAGATTTACTACATTTTATACTTTTGGTGGTGTTGTTTACTTTGATTTACTACATTTGATAGTTCTTTTGATGTTGTTTGCTTTGATTTACTACATTTGATAGTTCTGGTGATGTTGTTTGCTTTGATTTACTACATTTTATAGTTCTGGTGATGTTGTTTACTTTGATTTACTACATTTGATAGTTCTGGTGATGTTGTTTACTTTGAATTACTACATTTGATCGTTCTGGTGATGTTGTTTACTTTGATTTACTACATTTGATAGTTTTGGTGATGTTTTTACTTAGATTTAATACATTTCATAGTTTTGGTGGTGTTGTTTACTTTGATTTACTACATTTGATAGTTCTGGTGATGTTGTTTACTTTGATTTACTACATTTGATAGTTCTGGTGATGTTGTTTACTTTGATTTACTACATTTGATAGTTCTGGTGATGTTGTTTACTTTGATTTACTACATTTGATACTTCTAGTGATGTTGTTTAGTTTGATTTACTATATTTGTTAGTTTTGGTGACGTTGTTTTCTTTGATTTACTACATTTGGTACTTATGGTGATGTTGATTTCTTTGATTTACTACATTTCATAGTTTTGGTGATGTTGTTTACATTAGATTTACTACATTTGATAGTTTTGGTGGTGTTGTTTACTTTGATTTACTACATTTCATAGTTCCCGTTGAGGTTGTTTATTTTGATTTACTAAATTTCATAGTTCTGGTGATGTTGTTTACTTTGATTTACTATATTTTATAGTTTTGGTGATGTTGTTTACTTTGATTTACTACATTTCATAGTTCCGGTGAAGTTGCTTACTTTAATTTACTATATTTTATAGTTCTGGTGATGTTGTTTACTTTGAATTACTACATTTGATAGTTCTGGTGATGTTGTTTACTTTGATTTACTACATTTGATAGTTCTGGTGATGTTGTTTAGTTTGATTTACTACATTTGTTAGTTTTGGTGATGTTGTTTACTTTGATTTACTACATTTGATAATTCTGATGATGTTGTTTGCTTTGATTTAGTACATTTGATATGATGTTGTTTGCTTTAATTTACTACATTTAATTGTTCTGGTGATGTTGTTTACTTTGATTTACTATATTTGATAGTTCTGATGGTGTTGTTTGCTTTGATTTACTACATTTCTTAGTTCTGGTGAAGTGTTTACTTTGATTTACTACATTTGATAGGTCTGGTGATGTTGTTTACTTTGATTTACTACATTTCATACTTCTGGTGATGTTTTTTACTTTGATTTACTACATTTCATAGTTTTGGTGATGTTGTGTGCTTTGTTTTACTACATTTGATACTTCTGATGGTCTTTTTCTTTGATTTACTACATTTGATAGTTTTGGTGATGTTGTTTACTTTGATTTACTACATTTTATAGTTTTGGTGATGTTGTTTACTTTGATTTACTATATTTTATAGTTTTGGTGATGTTGTTTACTTTGATTTACTACATTTGTTCGTTCTCGTGATGTTGTTTAGTTTGATTTACTATATTTGGTACTTCTGGTGATGTTGATTACTTTGATTTACTATATTTGATAGTTCTTGTGATGTTGTTTACTTTGATTTACTACATTTTTTTAGTTTTGGTGATGTGGGTTACTTTGATTTACTACATTTAATACTTCTGGTGATGTTGTTTACTTTGATTTACTACATTTGATACATTTGATAGTTCTGGTGATGTTGTTTACTTTGATTTACTACATTTGATAGTTCTGGTGATGTTGTTTACTTTCATTTACTACATTTCAGAGTTTTGGTGATGTTGTTTACTTTGATTTACTACATTTCATAGTTTTGGTGATGTTGTTTACTTTGATTTACTACATTTTATAGTTCTGGTGATGTTGTTTACTTTGATTTACTACATTTGATAGTTCTGAAAGTGTTGTTTACTTTGATTTAGTACATTTAATAGTTTTGGTGATATTGTTTACTTTGATTTATTACATTTGATAGTTCTAGTGATGTTGTTTTCTTTGATTTACAACATTTGATTATCCTGGTGATGTTGTTTACTTTGATTTACTACATTTGATAGTTTTGGTGATGTTTTTACTTAGATTTAATACATTTCATAGTTTTGGCGGTGTTGTTTAGTTTGATTTACGACATTTGATACTTCTGTTGATGTTGCTTGGTTTGATTTACTACATTTGATAGTTCTGGTGATGTTGTTTACTTTGATTTACTACATTTGGTACGTTGTTTACTTTGATTTACTACATTTGATTCTGGTGATGTTGATTTCTTTGATTTACTACATTTCATAGTTTTGGTGATGTTGTTTACATTGATTTACTACATTTGATAGTTTTGGTGGTGTTGTTTACTTTGATTTACTACATTTGATAGCTCTCGTTAGGTTGTTTATTTTCATTTAAAAAATTTCATCGTTCTGGTGATGTTGTTTACTTTCATTTACTACATTTCAGAGTTTTGGTGATGTTGTTTACTTTGATTTACTACATTTCATAGTTCCGGTGAAGTTGCTTACTTTAACTTTACTATATTTTATAGTTCTGGTGATGTTGTTTACTTTGAATTACTACATTTGATAGGTCTGGTGATGTTGTTTACTTTGATTTACTACATTTGTTATAGTTCTGGTGATGTTGTTTACTTTGATTTACTGCATTTGATAGTTCTGGTAATGTTGTTTGCTTTGATTTACTGTTCTGGTGATGTTGATTTACTTTGTTCGATGTTGTTTACTTTGATTTACTACATTTGCTACTTTTTGTGATGTTCATTACTTTGATTTACTACATTTGATAGTTTTGGTGATGTTGTTTACTTTGATTTAGATATGTTAGTTACTTTGATTTACGACATTTGATAATCCTGGTGATGTTTTTACTTAGATTTACTACATTTCATGTTTTGGTGGTGTTGTTTAGTTTGATATACTACATTTGATATGATGTTGTTTGCGATTCTGGTGATGTTGTTTACTTTGATTTACTATATTTCATAGTTCTGGTGATGTTGTTTACTTTGATTTACTACATTTGATAGTTCTGGTGATGTTGTTTGCTTTGATTTACTACATTTCATAGTTCTGGTGATTTTGTTTACTTTGTTTACTTTTGATTTATGATGACATTTGATAGTTCTGATGATGTTGTGTTTGATTTACTACATTTCATAGTTTTGGTGATGGTGTTTACTTTGTATTTACATTTGATAGTTTTGGTGATGTTGTTTACTTTGATAGTCCCTCCATGTTGTTTACTTTGTTTTACTACATTTGATTGTTTTGGTGATGTTTTTACTTAGATTTTCTACATTTAATACTTTTGGTGGTGTTGTTTATTTGATTTACCACATTTTATAGTTTTGGTGATGTGGGTTACTTTGATTTAATACATTTAATAGTTCTGAAATGTTGTTTACTTTGATTTACTACATTTGATAGTTCTGGTGATGTTGTTTACTTTGATTTTCTACATTTGATAGTTTTGGTAATGTTGTTTACTTTGATTTACTAGATTTGATCGTTTTGGTGTTGTTGTTTACATTGATTTACTACATTTTATAGTTTTGGCGGTGTTGTTTAGTTTGATTTACGACATTTGATAGTTCTGGTGATGTTGTTTGGTTTGATTTACTACATTTGATAGTTCTGGTGATGTTGTTTTTGATTTTACATTTTATGTTGTTTGCTTTAATTTACTACATTTAATCGTTCTGGTGATGCTGTTTACTTTGATTTACTATATTTGATAGTTCTGGTGAAGTGTTTACTTTGATTTACTACATTTGATAGGTCTGGTGATGTTGTTTACTTTGATTTACTACATTTGATAGTTTTGGTGATGTTGATTTACTACATTTCATAGTCCTGGTGATGTTGTGTGCTTTGTTTACTGGATGATGCTGAGGTTACTTTTCTTTGATTTACTACATTTAATAGTTTTGGTGATGTTGTTTACTTTGATTTCTACATTTGGTAGTTTTGGTGATGTTGTTTACTTTGATTTACTACATTTGTATGTTTTGGTGATGTTGTTTAGTTTGATTTACTACATTTGATAGCTCTGGTGATGTTGTTTGCTTTGATTTACTACATTTGATATGATGTTGTTTGCTTTAATTTACTACATTTGATCGTTTTGGTGATGTTGTTTACTTTGATTTACTATATTTCATAGTTCTGGTGATGTTGTTTACTTTGATATACTACATTTGGCAGTCTTGGTGATGCTGTTTGCTTTGATTTACTACATTTCATAGTTCTGGTGATGTTGTTTACTTTGATTTACTACATTTGATAGTTCTGGTGAGGTTGTTTACTTTGATTTACTACATTTGATAGTTCTGGTGATGTTGTTTACTTTCATTTACTACATTTCAGAGTTTTGGTGATCTTGTTTACTTTGATTTACTACATTTCATAGTTTTGTTGATGTTTTGTGCTTTGTTTTACTACATTTGATACTTCTGAAGGTGTTGTTTACTTTGATTTAGTACATTTAATCGTTTTGGTGATATTGTTTACTTTGATTTATTACATTTGATTGTTCTAGTGATGTTGTTTGCTTTGATTTACTACATTTGATAGTTCCTGGTGATGTTGTTTACTTTGATTTACTACATTTGATAGTTTTGGTGATGTTTTTACTTAGATTTAATACATTTCATAGTTTTGGCGGTGTTGTTTAGTTTGATTTACGACATTTGATACTTCTGTTGATGTTGCTTGGTTTGATTTACTACATTTGATAGTTCTGGTGATGTTGTTTGCTTTGATTTACTATATTTGATAGTTCTGATGGTGTTGTGTGCTTTGATTTACTACATTTGATACTTCTAGTGATGTTGTTTAGTTTGATTTACTATATTTGTTAGTTTTGGTGACGTTGTTTACTTTGATTTACTACATTTGGTACTTCTGGTGATGTTGATTTCTTTGATTTACTACATTTCATAGTTTTGGTGATGTTGTTTACATTGATTTACTACATTTGATAGTTTTGGTGGTGGTGTTTACTTTGATTTACTACATTTGATAGTTCCGGTGATGTTGTTTATTTTCATTTAAAAAATTTCATCGTTCTGGTGATGTTGTTTACTTTCATTTACTACATTTCAGAGTTTTGGTGATGTTGTTTACTTTGATTTACTACATTTCATAGTTCCGGTGAAGTTGCTTACTTTAATTTACTATATTTTATAGTTCTGGTGATGTTGTTTACTTTGATTTACTACATTTGATAGTTCTGGTGATGTTGTTTAGTTTGATTTACTACATTTGTTAGTTTTGGTGACGTTGTTTACTTTGATTTACTACATTTGGTACTTCTGGTGATGTTGATTACTTTGATTTACTACATTTGATAATTCTGATGATGTTGTTTGCTTTGATTTAGTACATTTGATATGATGTTGTTTGCTTTAATTTACTACATTTAATCGTTCTGGTGATGTTGTTTACTTTGATTTACTATATTTGACAGTTCTGATGGTGTTGTTTGCTTTGATTTACTACATTTCTTAGTTCTGGTGAAGTTGTTTACTTTGATTTACTATATTTTATAGTTCTGATGATATTGATTACTTTGATTTATTACACTTGATAGTTCTGGTGATGTTGTTTGCTTTGATTTACTACATTTGATAGTTCTTGTGATGTTGTTTACTTTGATTTACTACATTTCATAGTTCTGGTGAAGTTGTTTACTTTGATTTATTACATTTGATAGTTCTGAAGGTGTTGTTTACTTTGATTTACAACATTTGATAGTTTTGGTGATGTTGTTTACTTTGATATCCTGCATTTGATTGTTCTGGTGATGTTAGTAACTTTGATTTAGTACATTTAATAGTTTTGGTGAAATTTTTTACTTTGATTTATTACATTTGATAGTTCTAGTGATGTTGTTTACATTTATTTACTACATTTGATAGTTCTGGTGATGTTGTTTACTTTTATTTACTACATTTATAGTTCTGGAGATGTTTTTTTTTTATTTACCACAAGTTCATATCTTTTTGCCGGAAAAAAACGCGCTCGCACTGTTGGGTTGTTGTTTCATTTTCGAAACGGGAGAAACATTTTATTATTCGATCAGACAAAAAAGGTATTTGTGAACGCTGTTAACTTACTTCTCTCCCATTTGTTTATTAGCTGAATGTTAAATATGGCTTCTTGCAGATAGCTTTTGTATATCTCAGTGTAAAAATTCTAAATACGATAATGTATAGTAACATTTGCAGAATATTCCAGTTTAATGCGCTGTTTTAGTTCACACTCTTATTAATTAAAACATACGGTGGACTAATTACACTATTCGTTATATATGTCGACCCTTCATGTGCGCTACAATTAATTGTGTTTCGTTATAGGTAGATAGCTTATAAGCAAATAATAACCAACTTCATGATTTCAGAAAGACAGAAAAAATCTTAGAGATGCATAACGAAATTTTTAAATGTAAAAACCTGGTTTAAAATTTGAAATAAATATATATATTAAGAATAATTAATAAAACAAAAAAATTTGTCTTGAAACAATGAAACAAACTTTCATGGAGAACCTAAAACTATTTTCTATTTTTATCTTCAAAAAGAAAATTGATGTAACAGAAAACTATGCTTGCCGACTGCAAAGACAACTAAATCTTTCTACTTCCACAACAACTGTCATTCCCACACTAAAATAATAAGTTAAAACCATATTGTTACTTCCGTATAGGTCATGTACTATACAATAGATGTGGATGTGCCATGTTCCAATGAACTGCATTTCTTTCAAGTTGCTATTTAAAGAGCCAGGAAATGGCTACTTCTAACTCAATAACATTGTTCGTGGGGACATTTTTTAGCTGAATCAGTTATCCAGTAAAAAGACATAGGAAAGCTTCCTGCATAAACTTCTGGGTCGAAGCGGTAACAACACAAAATAAAAAGTTGACAAAATACACAAGTTTTTCTCTGTTCTATTCTCAACTTCCTCTTTCGCTTTTCGTAAAGTAACTGAATGATTCACTTCAACGTGAACATTTTCTTTAGTCAATGAATGTAAAGTTACTTCGAACCAGTTTTCTTCATATATTTGAAACATGTCTTAACGTTAGTAATCATCTTTGGTTCATAATATACAAAGTTTTGTTGTTTTATTTTTGGCTGATGGGTTTATGCTGAACGATATATTTAATATAATTTTATTTCTTGCGCGAAATTCAAAACAAACCAAACCAAACAAAACACGAAAGAAATTATACACTCATATATATGTGTTACTAATATACACCTGTAACTGGTGTTGATTGCACATGAATGGTTAGTTTAAAAGTTATTATTTACTAATGGTGTAATTATTCAGAATTTAATTGCTACGATAGACTTTTGCAATATTCTTGACGTCATCTCGCTCAAAGATTTTTACGTTTTTTTCTTTACATATCATACTGTCATATATTTTTAGATTTTTATGTCAAGTGTTATAAACACGTGCAAATACAGAGAGCAAAATAAATTAAGTTAGTGAAAGTGAAAGTAAAGATGAGGACAGACTTCTTGATTGTCAGTTTAGCCATAACGGGTGATTTATAAAATGAGTTTCACAGCTTGTATAGCAATAACAGAAATAGAATATAATAATTCGTCTTATCAATTTGGTTATCATGTAACTGAACTAGACCGTATGGTCGTAAAAGAAAATTATTTGAGAGTTCTGGACATAACTGTGGTAACCTACAGGGAAACGTAAGCGAATTCATCACTAACTATTGGGTTTGTTTGTTTGTTTGTTTTGGAATTTCGCACAAAGCTACTCGAGGGCTATCTGTGCTAGCCGTCCCTAATTTTGCAGTGTAAGACTAGAGGGAAGGCAGCTAGTCATCACCACCCACCGCCAACTCTTGGGCTACTCTTTTACCAACGAATAGTGGGATTGACCGTAACATTATACGCCCCCACGGCTGGGAGGGCGAGCATGTTTAGCGCGAACCCTCAGATTACGGGTCGCACGCCTTACGCGCTTGGCCATGCCAGGCCCAACTATTGGGATAACAACGGTAAAGTGGAACTATTTAACCTATCAAAGGGTGAGCTAAAGCAATTCATCCCGTCCGTGTGAACTTTGATGAAAAAGATACAACAATTTAAAACTCTGGATGTGACTCTGATAGCCAATAGTATAACGAATATTTGTACATACATTTGTCTTGTTTTGAATGTATGTTATTTTAAAATAATTAGATTATGTGCTGTCCATTTATTGTTGAAATGTTTCGCCAAGAAATCATAAACACCTACTGTAAAAAATATTGGTCCTATAAAATTTACAATCGGTATTTATAATATTAAAACTGTGATAAGACAAAATAATATTATAAAATAATGACAATCACCTAATCGAATTATTGTTATACAACTTTAGGGATCTGATGATCAAACATATGATTTAAATACAAATGACTGATGACTCACTTCCTATATTTATACAGCCTTGTCTCATTTTACAAGTTGAAGTAAATCATGGAGATTTAAATACCCAAAATTATTTATGGGCAATGGTAAGGATCCAAAGAAGACATTATTATATTTTATATTTCACTCCTATGGAGAGTCGGTGGACTTTCCAGATAGCCCAATGTGGCTTTGCTATAACAAAAACATACACACCCTATGGAAAGTCATCAGAACCAAAAGAGGCAGGCCATTGTGAACTGACTGTAAATGTCTTAAAGCATCATTAACATAATATTAAACCACTTTCAACCCAACGGTACAGTTTTTGGACAGTTAGAAATGGTAGAGCATCAATAATAGCAACAAATAACAGACATTTTAATATTCGCTTACTACAACACCAGGGTACCTGTTTGAAGACTGTAAAAGACATTCGATGCTGCATCTAAACAATATATCTGTATACATCGGATGCAATAAAACTTTTTAAAACAAGTCTGTGTACTAAATGTCCAATAATGTATGTTCCATTCACAACAAGATACTAAACAGTTTATGTGAAGTGGTACCAAAACAAAAGGTCCAGTGGACTAATCACGTATGTTATAAAATACTCTTTGCAACTAACGAAATATATTCATTAGTAGAAAATATGAAACAACAATCTAACCGTATTTTCATAAAGTAATGTGGCATCTATGCTGGATAAAGTATGTTGTGTGCAGGAAAAACATACTAATGAACTTATCGACCTCTATAGGCCAGGCATGACCCGGTCGTTATAACGATCAACTCGCAAAATGTCACCGAATATGCCTGACCTTTCAACCGTGAGGGCGTTATAATGTGGCGCTAAAGCCCACTATTCGTTGATAAAATAGTAGCTCAAAAGCAGGTGATGGGTGATATTGACTAACTGCTTTTTTCTGGTCTATTATTGTTGCATTAGGGACGGATATTGCAGGTAGTTCTTGTGTAGCTTTTACACGGCATTTAAACTAAGTAAACAAAACAGTTGTACACCCATGAATGCTACCTTTAATGATACGTATTATAAAGACGAGATTTTATGACCATTTGTACTTCAATATATTGAAGCAAACAGGCCCTGACAACTAAATTATAACACTCTTTCCCGTCGCACTATACTATTAGACATATTTCTTGATGAATGAGGGATTAAGTGATTAGAATTATTTGTACTTACCGAACTTAACAAGTATGATTAAGATGCTTTTGGAAGATACGTCAAAATCTGTCAAGAAATAAAGATGCCCTGGAAACAGCTATTTTAAAGAAGCATCAAAGATGCCCCAGGAATGTAAGAATACTCTAGTTTTAATCATACAGCATCAATGTCATGTTTTGCTTACTATTCACACTGAAATGTCATAAACTGTAAGATATCAGACCAACTCCACCAAATGTTTAATCACACGCATAAGCTATATTACTAATTACACTATGTAACACAAATTTTGTTCCTGGATAGTATGTGTTACTTCTTAATTGCTTATGTTGTAAAAATACAGAAAATGACCATTATTCCCTTCAAACTTTGCTTTTGCGACCTGAATAATGAAATTTAAAAATTAACCTACTTTCTATGTAAAAACGGGCAAATTTGCATATTTTCATTTACATAAGGTCTGAATAAGACAACATATGAATCAAGATTTACATGTATTTATACTAAAGTTGTACAAAAATGTTTAGAAGTGAGTAGTTTTTCAAGATTTGCGACTGTAATGTAAATCACTTTCACGTATCAGCCCCTAAATGTAGTCTCCCATCATGTTTTCGTTTTTCGCTCCCAGGTCACAAAAACAAAGTTTGAAGAGAAAAACAGGTATTTTCCATCTACTTTAGGCATAAGCAATTGAGAAATAACACTTTCTGTCCAGGAACAAGAAAAAATAAAAAGTTTGTTACATAGTGTTACATGTATTTCAGATCACTTCACCAAGTAGTAGCTGTGTGAGTTCATAAGAATGAATTGAAATGACAAGTTACAATATTCTGTGACAACAGTTTTACCTTGTAATAACTAATATACTATCTCTAAAATTATTGTAGAAGAGTTCATGCTACGTTTAACTTATTCAACAAATAAAAGGAAATATTACAGTTATTTTAGATAAATGATGTGAAATACCATGAAATGTAATTTATTTGCACAATATAAAGATATACTGCCAAACCTCACAGCATAGTTCACAAAATGTTTCTCAGTATTCTATCTATGTTCATTCTACATAAATTAAAACAACTGCCCTGTATGAGCATTGCTTTTCTGTATTTCACTTTCTGTTACTACGCAATGGCACAGCAGTACAACTGCGGACTTATACTACTAAAAACCGGGTTTCGATACCCGTTATGGGCAGAACACAGATAGTCCTTTGTGTAGCTTTGTGCATAACAAAACAAGCAAACACGCTCCTTCTTTTATAGGCGGCCCGACATGGCCAGGTGGGTTAAGGCGTTCGACCCTTTATCTAAGGAGCGCGGGTTCGAAACATGGTCGCACCAAATATGCTCGCCCTTTCAGCCGTGGGGGCGTTATAATGTGACGGTCAATCCCATTATTCGTTAGTAAAGAGAAGCCCAAGAGTTGGTGGTGGGTGGTGATGACTAGCTGCCTTCCCTCTAGTCTTACACTGCTAAATTGGGAACGGCTAGCGCAGATAGCCCTCGAGTAGTTTTGCGCGAAATTTAAAAAACAAAACAAAGAAATCTTTTATTGGTATAATACTTCAACACGAGTTTTCAAGCAGATGATTGCACACACAATTCGTAACAATACAAACAAACTCAGCTGTAACATGTCATTACCAACAAATAGCAGCGACATCGTATTATATTTCAAATTATGTTGCGCTGAAAGTAATAGGACATGATTAAACATTGAAGTGAAATACATCCTTGTCGTTATTGGAGCTGTCAGCAAAAGTGTTTTTACAACATGCTCCAAGAAAACATTAAAATCATCTAAAAGCCCAATAAATGCAATACATAGAGAAAAATATAACACAAAACACAGTTTAAAAATACTTTTGTTTTTGACTTCAAAAGTACAAAAATGTATACAATTACACAACACTTAATTTGTGAAATTATTAAAGCAAATATTCAAATAACTTTGGTATGCGAAGGAAAAGCATTTCATTACGTATGTGATATTAAACATTAGTGTAAAACTGTATTTTAATCTCGAGCTCGACTTTCATAGTTGGAATTTCTAAATTTTTGATTAATTAAAAAAATAAAATTTAGTATCAAAATCCGGCGATAGGAAGTTAAGTGAAACATCGGAGATTAAGTTAGAACTGCAGTCTTGTTATTAGAAGAGCTTATAATCCGGAAGATTTGTTTTCAAATGGATCAAGCATTTGTGCATAACACACACACACACACACATACATGTTAATTAAAACAGAAACAGCTTCAAAGAAAATTGTATATTGAAAAGCGCGTTTAAAACTATAACATATATACTTCTAAAATGAGAAAAGAAATTGGTGGAAAATTAAAATCTAACAATATTTCATTTCGTATATGATTTATTGATTACGACATAATCGTCCAGTAGTGTTTCCCTTCAAAATCCTGTCTTCGCTTTTTGACATTTTGTAGTTGCATCTTGGTTCTACACTAAGCTACGTCCGGATAAATGGTTTCCATGGTGATCTGTTTTCATCAAGCTAACATTTCTGACGTCTATGGCATCGCGAATAATGGAAAAACATCCAAGGAACAAATATGCAGTTTAAATTACTATAATTTCTGTAATCTTTTGACCTTCTAAGGTTACCTTAGGTTAAAGCTTTTTTTGTTGTTGTTGTTATTAGCAAACCCAAACAGATTAATTCTGGATGAGTAGCAAGAATAAATAAGAAAAACATCATTAAGTTCAATGTGCAGTTTGTACTTTTATATCTTTAATGTTTCTCGCTTTCACCGAGAGTTACATGATTTAAAATAAATAAATAAAGACTTAAAGCACTATATGAATTTTTTCTACACCTATTTATAAACCTGTTCAAATTTCTAAGATTTTTAGTTGTACTTGGTCCATCGAGACAGGTATTTACGAACAGTTTTACCAAGACATTATTCCGATGAGAAATTGTTGCTTTTGGGCATCTTCGTGTCTCACAAACTGAGAATTTTAGTAAACTTAAGGCAATTACTTTGGGTTAAGATGTCATAATCACGTACATCAGCATTTTAAAAACATTTTTTCAATATCTTTGTATTATTAAAGTACGAAAACATTGAGTTTTCTTTCCAACAATATACAACTTTGTCTATTTCTTCAGGTCATTATTACGTTCACAGGTTTCATAGTGCTCTTATTCATAAAAGATACAAAATGTGTCATTCACCCGCGCTATTCTTTTTGTGGTCTGACACGACTTAGGTTGGCTTGAGTACGTATTTATCAACGTTAGGCGTCCAAACATAAAACATCAAAGGTTTTAAGAAAACTGTGTAATAATTAACTATTCAAAATACTCAGTGTGGTTTGTTTGTGGTCAAATGTTAAATTTACAATCAATATACTATCCAAACTAAAAAACAAAACCCATGATCGGAGAATAAGTTCAAGTTAGGTAATTAAGATAGTAAATTTGATGCCTATTAATCAAAGCTATATATCGAAACTCAAAGTCACAAGAAACACGTGGATTGGTTTGCTTGAAATAACATTCGTTACTGATTTCTGTAATATTTTATTAATTTGATGTAGTTTCCTTTCGAAGGTTTTATGAAAAAAAAATCTGGAAAATAAACCCGTATTGCTCTGAAAGTTATGTTGGACGAGGATACGGATGTATGAATACGTGTACAAAATGAGGATGTGTAGAAAAAAGGGTGTGGAGGGAGAGAATGGATGTAGACGACGTAACGGTATGTGAATGGATGGGTGGATGTTCAGAGTGTGAGAGTATATGGAGGTATGGTTTGGAGAATGTGAGTGGGCGTGTACGGGGTTCAGTTTATTTGGATGGGTAAATATGTTACCTAAGTGATTTTGTTCTGTGTGTGTATACCTGGTAACTAAAAACTACCACATAAATTTTGACGAGTTCTAAAGGTTAAAAGTCAACACAAGAGAACCCTCTTTCTTTTAACATTCCATCCCCTCAACAAATTAGCAAACAGTATTACACAAAAAAATTAAATTACTGTTGACTGATTCCACCACTGCCGAAATATTTCCTACACCTCCCCAAGTTTCTTACAAACGTAACCTCGACCTTAAAGATTACATGATGCACTCGAAGCTACATGACAATGCCCCCTTTGTTCGAAGTCATTGTTGTACCAGAACAATTCGTTATACCTGTTGAAAGATTTCAAACAACACCAAAATAACTGGACCTAATTACATTTCCTATATCAGGGAACATTACATCTGCCAGCCAGAACATATCATTTACTGCATTCAGTTTTGTAGGTATCACACATTACAAATAGGAAGAACAGCCCACAGAGTTGGTGATCGTTTAAATAAACACTTAGATATGTAAAAAAAAGACTCCACTGACTTCCCAGTTCCTAGACACTTCAGTTATTCTCATCACGATGATTTCTCCAACATAGTAGTCACAGTAATGATAAAAGCACCTCTTACCAAATTAACACGAAAAAGCCTATCACCATCTTATCTTCCAACTCAAAATAAAATTCCTTTACTGCATAAATGAAATATTAACTTTTAAATAATTATAAAACTCCGTTAACCTTTTCTCTAAGTTCATTTCCTCAAACATTTTCTTTAGATCTCTTAACCTCACCTCTTATTCATGGTTAACTCTTCTTCTTCAATTTTACCTACGCAAAAGTATTTTTTCCTGGATTACTATTTTACTCTACAAGCTATTATTTCTTTATTTTGCAAATTTATGTCTATTATTTTCTTGAGTTTATATTTTTAAATGGCCCGGCATGGCTAGGTGGGTTAAGGTGTTTGACTCGTAATCTGAGGGTCGCGGGGTCGAGTCTCCGTCTCACCAAACATGCTAGCTTTTTCTCCCGTGGGGGCGTTATAATGTGACGGTCAATCCCACTATTCGTTGGTAAAAGAGTAGCCCAAGAGTTGGCGGTGGGTGGTGATAACTAGCTGTCTTCCTTCTAGTTTTACATTGCTAAATTAGGAACGGCTAGCTCAGATAGCCCTCGAGTAGCTTTGCGCGAAATTCGAAAAAAATCTAAATACAATATAAATTTTCTAATTACTTTTTTCCAAATTCCTTGTAATTTTAATATAATTTACGCAATAAATACAACAACGTTTTTATAAGTATTTTTTTCACCGTGCTTCACGTGGTACCAAGGTGAGTCTACGAATTTAGAACGCTAAAATCAGCTGTTCGATTTCCCCTCGGTGAACTTAGCAGATAACCCGATACGGCTTTGCCATAATAAAGCACACACGCTTCACGTGGAACATGTGCAATTAAAATATTTGTATTAATCTTTTAATAACTATTTCTGAACTTAATCTGATTGTAACATTGGTCTTTATTCCTGACAAATGGCGTCTGCTTGAAATAAAGCAGAAAATAAAGTAAAAATCTTTCATTTAGATGTGTCAATTTACTCTTTATTATCTTTCACCAAAATATTCTATGAATGACAATGTTAGATGATATTCCACTTCCTTCTTTTTTATTTTTTGCTATTAAATCCCTAATGATCTCATTGAATCATAATTGCACACCCTACTTTCTTTATATTCAAAATCAAAAGTCTACGAAAAAAAGTGGAACTGTGAGTAATTTTAACGTATTTTTTGTTCCTTTAATTCAGCATAAATCGTAAAACAAAATAGCCAATATACATCGTCCTCGGTTTCCAGTTATATCAAAAGATTACGGTAATCGAGTCAACTAACACTGGGTGAAGGAAGCCAAAAGTCTGTAAACATGGAAAATTCCTATTTCAGAGGTTATAGTTATCTTTTTTTCGGCGAACAACCTAAAACAGAGTATTTCATGTATGCCATTGGACGATTTTCAGTTATTACACAAAAAACTGTGTTAATCCATTCAGTAAACTTTGGGTAATGGATGTTAACAGATAATACGAATGCGCATAATGGATCATTTTTATAATAAGAAGCTTAAGATAATAAATACATAATCTAAAATGGCAATGCAGAGGATTTTGTAGATAAATGAGGTTATAAACGCTCAAAGGAAAGAGGTTAGAGTCTAGTACACTTCTTAAAGACAAATGGTGAAAAGCATAGAAGCACTATAGTGGTTGAAGGTCGAAAAAAATTTAACGAATAATCAATCTTTCTTTGACACTGAACTATCCAAAGTAGCCCATTGAACAGAAGCTTTAAAGTAGAAGTGGGATAAGAGAAGAAAGAAGAGGTATTTACATCAAATAGTTGACACTTTGCTTTGACTGTTTTTGTGCTTCATAGTCCTGAGGTGATGGATTACTGTTGTCATGGTATCAATATCTTTCTTTGTTTTTTGTTCTATACTTCTGGCACCTCGATCTGACACGGAGAGAACAGAGATTTTAAGGAGTTAACTAGCTGGGTAAGTATAAAACATGGTATTAACAGTTCATAATTCACCCCATGTAAGTGAATTATATATACAATTTCCATATCAATACATGTGCTCATAAAACCAAGTGTTCTTTACTTTAAAACGTGCTAGCTGTTTGGTATAGCTATTTCAATACAGTTAAATTATTCTGTGAAGGGTGGATAAACAGGCAGAGAGATAGATGTTTTGTATTATTAAAACAGAAAAGGCTGAAGATGTATCAGCATTTCTCCATACAAGAAGAAATCAAAACCTGGTTTTCACAGCTGAAAGCTAAAATAAGTAGAGTAAACAATTTCATACATATCAGCTGTAAGTCGTCTGAGTTATAACCCTAAAGTCAGCGATACGATCCCCGCTGTAGACTGAGTGCAGATAGTCCACTGGATAGCTTTGCACTAAAGAACAGCAGTATTTTCAGACTGCACCTTATATGTAGATAGTTTAAACGTTTATGTCAGAGACTTTTATAATTCAGATATAGGCTTCCTTATTTTGAATTTTGATGAGAGAGAAAATATTAAATTTACAGTACTCACTGCTATAAGGGATTTGTCCATCATTAAACTGAATAACGGGATTAAATACCACTCTTTTACCTTACCTATAGTTAAATGTAAGGACCTTGTTCAGTGGTAATGAGCTACGAACCTTGGACCTTTATATTTTCAGTACGACACGATAACCACTAGGCCACATCTTTGTGATCTGGATTAGCCCTACAAATGTAAATGGTCACTTTAGGTTACTCCTTATATTTGTTAATACATATGTCCATTGTTTGTTTGTTTTTCGTAAACACAATGAACTATCACAATTTACCACTGAAACTTTTGTCTTTAAAAGAAGCGTAATTTATTTCAATTTTCCAAAGTTTCTCAAAAAAGCACAGACCGAAAACATTTAATGTGCTTCACAATATGTTCTTTAACAAATGTTTTACTATTAAGAAGAACAATATTTAACAGATTTTCACATAATTCTTGTACAATAACAAGAGAAAAAGTTGAACGTTACCTGAATGATAAATCTCAGTATTTTTGGAATGGTTTGGTTTGTTTTGAATGTCGCCAAAACTACACGAGGGCTATCTGCGCTGGCCGTCCCTAAATGAGCAAGGTAAGACAAGAGGGAAGGCAGCTAGTTATCACCACTCACCGCCAACACTTGGGCTACTCTTTTACCAACGAATAGTGGGATTGACTATCACATTATAACACCCCCACGGTTCAAAGGGCGAGCATGTTTGGTGTGGCGGGAATTCGAACCTGCGACCTTCGGATTATGAGTCGAGTACCTTAACCACCTAGCCTTATCGGGCCTCTCAGTATTTTACGCCCTCAACAACTCCACCAAATTTTAATTAATCTGGACGTTTTCATGTTTACGCAATCATGTTATTAACTCGATATATGCGTGTACATGGTTATCACTATACTTAACTTGCAGTCAAAGGGAAAGTTAAATAATTGCGTTAAAATAAATTAACTGAAACCAGAACAATTTGATGTTTGAATCCTTAATAGCAATTACATTTTTTGAAATAAATAATTTAATGCTATTGTTTATAATACCTAATGGTTGCTTAATTCGAAAAAAAAAATTGTTCCGTGAAATTTGAACGTATATTTCCGATCAGTGATGTGAAATCATAAGTAGCAATGCTAACCTTATTAGAGAACCACGTGAATAGTACGTACAACACTGGCATTTATTAAAATAAATTTGAGAGTTTTTCCAGTCAATATTAAAAAAAACATAAAAGCATATGTTGACGTCCATATTGTGTTGCGGTAATTTTAATAAAATAAGTTTTGCCAAAAAACGAAAAAACTGTCATGATACGGAATTTATGCTTTTTATTATAATTATTCTGGAGGAAATATTTTATAAGTATTGTTAAGCATTATAATTAATCTAGAACGAGTCTCCGATTTATTACATTACATGTACAACGTGTTAAGATTTCAAATAGCCGACAATTTTAATTTAAAAGGTAATTGAATGTTAATATGTATCAAACTTATGACATTTGCCAACAATATTAATACACACAATTTTCTTTCTTAACACAAATATATTTTAATATACAAACGAGGGCCTGGCATGGCCTAGAGCGTTAAGGCGTGTGCTTCGTAATCTGAGAGTCGCGGGTTCGCGCCCGAGTCGCGCCAAACATGCTCGCCCTCCTAGCCGTGGGGGCGTTATAATGTGACGGTCAATCCCACTATTCGTTGATAAAAGAGTAACCCAAGATTTGGCGGTAGGTGGTGATGACTAGCTGCCTTCCCTCTAGTCTTACATTGCTAAATTAGGGACGGCTAGCACAGATAGCCCTCGAGTAGCTTTGTGCGAAATTCCAAAACAAACAAACAAAATATACAAACGACAATACAATTTATAATAACGGTTATTACAAATAGTTATTAAAAATATTGGTTCATTTATATACAAGAGTTTTACAAACTTACAAACTATTTTGAGTCTTCTATCTCGTCTAGAATTGAATATTTCCTCTAAGGTCCAGGTCCACGACGAGCAAATTAATTCTGAGTTGATGTTGTTAAACCTCGCTTAGGCTAGCTAGCTTGGTTGGCCTCACGCCGCTCATAAGCTGATTTTTTACCGACGAATATATTTCATATCTTCGTAGAAATAACAACGTTGGAAGTTAATTTACTGAAGCTGAACCGAAATCTATAAACGTACATTGTCAAATTCTGTAGCGTTCCAATTAATTAGCGTTAAACACAATTACAGCTTCCGGGGCTTATAGTATACTGACAATATTATACACTTGGCACATAGATTTATAAACTTTTAGGCAAGATTTTAGAAATTTCAATTGGCAATAATGCTGGCAATCACTAATATTTTACATACATCGTACATTGTTGAATTTTACGCTCAAGAATCTTCTACAAATTAAGATAACAGGTGAGACTTGTGCAATACACATTTAACAATATACGTCATTTGCATCAAAATGAAACGAAAGTAGATATTAAAATAAATGCATAATAGTAAATCCGTTACAGTATCCACTATCTTTCTTTCTGGAATAAGAAAGGTATATAAACATTTTGTTATGACAATTGAAATTACGCCTGATAACACAAATGGGTACACTGGAGTCGTTTGTCAAACAGTGCAAAAAATCATGGAGAATTTGCTGAAAAATTTTACTCTTCTGTTTGTTTATTTGAAGTTAAGCACAAAGTTACACAGTGTTCTGCCCACCACGGGTATCGAAAACTGGTTTCTAGCGTTTTAAATCCGCAGAAATATCACTGTACTACTGGGAGGGATAAGATCTACTTTTCTGATATATGAATTACTTATTCCGTCTTTTATCCGATTTGTATGGACACTTGTTTTTGTTTATTGTTCTGAGCAAAGCTACACAGTTGTGCTGCGTCCATCACAAAACCTCACTTTTTGCGTCATAATTCCAGAATGCTGAACCATTAAGTAGGAGGCACAGATGTGCATGGTAAATTTTCAGCTTCAGTTTACTTTGGACAAGACAATTGTAAACTATATATTAAATACGATAGCTAATTTCGGCTAAAAAACACTTTATTATACCATTAAAATAATTTCACTTTTCTTTAAATTGAGATATCTAGTGCTATTTTACATGGAATACATCATTATGCTTTACTGATTTGTACAACAATATATATGTATCTACTGAACAATTGTAAGATATGTTATTAGTTTGTTGTTAAGCGCAAAACTACACAGAGGATTATCTGTGTTCTACTCGGTACGGATATCTGAAACTGGTTTTTAAAGTCCCTCGGTGGGCTCAACAGATTGCCTGATGTGGCTTTGATATAAGAAAAACACAAACACACACATAAATCCTCAGATTTACCTCTGAGTCACCGCGGAGCTTGAGATAAAGATACAAATACTAATTTTAAATTTATTACAGAAAAAATAATGTTCATTCATACAGATAGTTGGCATGTGATTTGTTTAATATTCATTATAGTTTTTGTTTTTATTTAGGAATTTTGTCGGTCCATAGATTAGTACTTTTTCAACTTATAACAATGTGTCGATAGATCGAAACTATGGTGGAAGATAACCAAATATATTACATACAACGAAGGATAAAGATAGAAACTAATCAATGACTGGGCCTAACTAAAATAATGTAAAATTGGCAGTGAAATAAAACCAAAGAAATAATAATGACCTTATCTTATTCATAGGAAACCTATATTAAGAGCAGGTAAAAACCACTTTTAACACCTCATGAAGTTAATTTTGTATCATGTTTGATGTTACCTTTTCAAGTGATCAAAACAACACAGAAGATAGACTTAGTCAAACGATCGTACAGAAAAGGTTATTGAGAAATGGAGAAAGGAGCTGAATAAAAAAGAAAACATCCTCTCGGGCTTTTGAATTGATTGAAGTCTTTCTCTGAAAAGTGTGTGAAAAGATGTCTTCAGTACATATTACATCTTGAAGATGAAGTGGAACGTGCACTTCTGCAACTCTTTATGTATCCCACTCTGTTTAAAGAACTCTGTCTAACACAGAAAGAATGTCAAGGTTTTTTTGTTTTTTATTGCCATAGGAAACTAATTTAAAATAAAAATCTTTCACCTCCTATCCCTAAATATATTTGATGGTTATTTAAAAAAATGTCCCCACTTAGTAAATTTTCGTAATAATGAGAATATTAAAGTTAAAATAAAACTGAATATTAAGTTTAATTTTCCTTAATAGCACAACAAGTACACATTACGTTAAGATTCAGCAAGTTCTAGAATACATAGAATATTTGGGAATATTAGTGGTCAAGAAGCTTCTCGAAGGATCTAGAAACTAGGCTGAAATACAAATGCAAGTAAACACTTATTTCAGGGATTGTTAACGGTGAATTAATATTAAGTCAATCAGTTTAATTTAGAGAAGTATTTAGTTCAGAACTAGTGATCTCTTATGTTCAGTTATTTTATCGATTAACCATGAAATTGTACAAATAAGTTATTTTAATTAACGCTAACAACATTAGCGAGGTACTTCCGTTTGAATACTATTTGAAACTTAAATCTACACATTATATAAAAGTGTATAAGCTTGTAGAAACGTTAAGGAAGAAATAAGCTAATTTGTTTTCTTTACGCGGAATAGGCTTTTTGTCCTTGCTAAGACCAAATATAGACCCGGCATGGCTAGGTGGCTAAGGCACTCGACTCGTAATCCGAGGGTAGCGGGTTCGAATCCCCGTCACATCAAACATGCTCGCCCTTTCATCCGTGGAGGCGTTATAACCCACCACCAACTCTTGGGTGATGATGACTATCTAGACTCTAGTCTCGCACTGCTAAATTAGGGACAACTAGCGCAGATAGACCTCATGTAGCTTTGCGCGAAATTCATAAACAAAATGAGCAAATAATTTTTAAAAACCCGTCCAACTAAAAAGCAAAGTTACAATATTATTCTACCTCGTATGTTTAGTTTATCTCGAGGATAATAACTTGTAGAAATTCCATAAGACCCTGATTAACTGCTTAAGTAAAATGTTCTGTTAATGTTACATCATTTTAAGATTAGTTCAGAGAATACTCTCGGAGAAACACCATTCGGAAATCGTTAAAGCATCGTAAGAAATCATTCAAAATCTTGTGAAACTTTCCATCACATACTTAATAGTTTCCCAGTGGGACAACGGTATGTCTACAGATTCACACTGCTAAACACTGGGTTTTGACACCCGTTGTAGATACATCACAGGTAACCCAGTGTAGATTTGTGTTTAATTCTAAACCAACAAATATAATTAATATATATCTGTGTTATTTAATAAGTAATACTTCTGAACTTCAACAAACAAAAAGTAGCAATTTTGAAAATCATATTAATCAACCCTCACTACTTCGTAGCAGTATTTGTGAACTGGTTAGTACTCTCTGTACTCCTTAAACAAGCAAAACGTACGTTAAAGCATTGTATAACCCAAAACAAGAATTGTGTAAAAAATTAAACAGATAACTCGGCTTTAGCAGCGCATGCGAGTAACACCCAACATAACGTATTATGGAATAAAACAACTGTATTGGCTCAACCTGAAAGTATTACAGCAACTATTACTGAAGAGTTGCTGGAAGTAATGGAATTTATAAATAATTATAAACATGAAGGCACGGCAAACATCTATTTAAGAATGTGACGATACATTTCCTCATGTTTATGCACAAACGCAAAATTGCACACAGATCACGTGATATTTAAGTAAATATGAAATGTGAAATTCATCGCATCAAACTTCACTCGTGAAGATGAGATAAACGTAGAGTCATTATTTTCAAATGATTTTAATCGTGTATGGTTTTTAAGGTTATATATTTATTATTTTAACATTATATACAAGTGACTATATAAATATATATATATATAATACTGTATTTTACGTTTAACACATCCAGTACTCTACATAAGTTTTCATCTTTCTAGTTGGAAGGGTGGGGAATGAGGCATGATGAATCTGTTAGCAAAAAAGTACACAAAATCAAGCAATTAGAAAAGCTTAAAATAATTAAAACAGATTTTTGATTTTGTAGACTGATATACAAGCTTATTAGAAATCATAATTATAACATACTGAATTCCACAGCCAAATAACACCAAAAGATGACTGGATATTTTTAAATGATAGACTTTCGATATAAAAATGTTTACTTTGAATTTTTTCATTATTAAAGAAAAGTACTTTATATTTCTCACTTTTTAAAAATATTTTTGAACCTAATTAAAGGTAATATATTTTATTCATATTCAAAATAATAATGTAGATTTACATGAATAAAAACAAAAACATTTATGACACTAAATATGATGTTATTTTTTTACTTTATCCACATACTTAATACACACATAAATATCTCATATAACACCTCATAGGTAAATAACACTTTGTTTTCAAGTTCAAAGTTAATTTAAATTATTTAATCAGTTCGATAACACTTCTCATTACACATCAACACATTAGAAAATCTACTTAAAACCTGAAAAACGAACAAGATTTTGATGTTAGTGTATAATGGGATAGAATGATAGTTTTAAGAGGGTTGTTCAGTGCATCATCTCTTCTCACTTGATAGCTTTGTTTATACAGGCTCGGCATGACCATTTAAAGCACAGTTAAAGCACTCGACTCGTAATCCGGCGGTCGCGGCTTCGAACCCCCATCTCACCAACTATGTTCACCCTTTCAGCGGTGGGGGAGTTATAATGTTACTATCAATCTCACTATTCGTTGCGAAAAGAGTAGTCCAGTTATCCGAACCTAAGGAAAATAACTTTACAACAAATTTTAAAACGAAATACAGAATTATAAGCTGTAATAAATTACTCAGCTTTTAATTTGCCCCAAACGTAGAAGTTGTTCCATTAATATAATTAGCCTGCTGGCTTGTCGGCAATTCATACAAAAAAAAAAAAAATCCGTAAGATGTGTTATAATATAAACAAATGCAACGTTAGTTCAGTTCTGTAATTGTAAATATTAAAGAAGAACATAGCTAATATGACGTTCTAAATAGTACGCATTATGAAATGGTAGTTAATGAATATGTGTTATCACATCTTGGTTTAAGGCTGTGATTTTGGAAAATCATAGTTCATGAAAGTAATTTGGAAGTATAATTATGCTATTCTCATCAATGTCCAAGCAATACTTGATGGATCTGTTTGCAATAGTCAAAATAAACATTTATAGAGCTGAAATACAAAAATTGGGTTTAGATAAAAATGTCTAGTAATGTTATATCGAGGTGTTCAGGTACTCCATTATCAAATGGATAAGTTTGAGGCATCAAAAAAGAAATTCCCAAAAATGCAATGCAGCAAATAAATCTAATACTGACAACAAAGGGAAAGCAAAGACAATCGAACAAATAAACAAAATATTTATTCCCTGGAATGATTCGTGCTTATTATAAAATGGTCAGCTTGTATTTCGTGTTGTGATCTTAAACAGTTGCGAGGCGAAAATAAACCTTTTTAAACATGTAGGTATTCAACAGAAAAGACAGGTCGAAGTGTGATATCCTATAATTCTAAACTAAATACGTTACCGACTATTTCTAATAGCAGATACAGGGTAGAAAATTTCCAATTCATACCAATTTCTATATAGATTTGTGTTATCCCTGGAGATACCACTACCCAAGTGAAAGAGAGTGGTTGACGAGAGATCGTAAACCAGTTATAAAGAATGTTATAACTTCACGCAGAACAGAATACCTGCATGAAAACTTAGAAAAATATTTTGAATTTTCTAACTACAGGATGTTCTAAACTATTTATGGAAGAGTAAAATTAGTAGCGATTTCGACTACGTCAGTATTCGATGTTTTAAGACCCTCTCAAAAAATTATTTGATGGAAACTGTTGTGAAAAGCTCACTTTTTCAAAAGTCTTACTTGGCCATAGAGAAAATGTATAACAGTATTATTGCATAAGACAAATTTGATGTTAATCATATTTTTCAACAGTAGTTCAAAAAATTTCCTTGAATGTAATTACATTTAAATTTAGAGAGTAATAAGTCTTTACAATTTTTATTTCACCCTTAAGTTACACTTGTTGTTTTTTTTAATTAAATACCGATAGAGGTCACTTGCTTACTATCGGATGAATGGAAAGTATTGATTGATCATTTGGAATTAAACATAAAGCTAAACAATGGGCTATCTGTGCTCTGCCCACAACTGGTATCGAAACCTGATTTCTATCAGTGGGAGTCCGTAGACATTCCGCTGTACCATTGGGGTATAAATAAAAAGAGAGAGAACAATTTGAGAATGAAACAAAAGAATGTTACCTTAAACATGGCGTGCTCGTGTTGACTAGAAAATATATATAGTAACCTGGTCGTAGTAATGTAATGGCCCATGGTGAAGTATAAAAAGAGAAAAATACACTGAGCTCGATAATGATCATAGGAGGATTTTAACTTGAGGACAAAAATTAGTACAAATGGATCTGGAAAGATCAACGGATGAAAAGACCAGCAATCAGATGGATTGTTTCATGATTACGTAGCGGTAGAAATTCTTCTTAGAATATTTACTAATGTACAGAGGCGCTGACACTAACATTGACTATTATCTTCTTATTTGAAATTTCGGTGTCAAGCTAAAAACATTAAGGAAATTCCAAATCGAAAAAGAAAAGATTAACACTGAAAAATTAAAGGATCGGAAAACTTTGCAATAAAAGTGAAAAAACAAAATTTCTAATGATTATGTAACATCTGAACGTGAAATCAATGGGTGGATAGACGCAGTAAAAGATCTTGAAAACAGGAGAAAACCAAAGGGAAGTAGATATCACACAATTCTTGACAACTATTGAAGGAAATAAAAAAAATTCAAAAACGTCCGACTGGAAATTTTTTCACACGTATCAGGAAGGAATACAATAACAAAGAAAAGGTAAAGAGAAGAGAAAGAACTGATAAGAATAACTGAATGTAAGACAAAACAATGAAAACATAAGACGCATAAAGAGGCGTAATGTAGAGACTCTATCCAATAATTACAGGAAAGTAAGAGAAAGATCAAAAGCAAATGCAGTAAGTGTCAAAATCGATGAGGAAGATTCTAACAAATACTGAGTAACGGAGAGATATGGAAGAAACATGAAACTTAACTAGGCCCGAGTCCATTATAGCAGCCATGTTGTCACCTTTCCCGAATAAAAAAGTAGCAATTAATACAAACGTTATCAACTTTTATTAAGTTGAGAGGTTTGTTAGGAAAAATGAAATTAGAAAAAGTCTTGAATGAAACACAATACTAGATATTGTCAAAATAAGGTGTAAATAAACATATTCTATGGCGTCTGGTCATAGAAAAAAAAATACTAAATTAAATTTAAAAAGGGTTATCACAACCAACTTCATAAAGAATGTGCCACAGGTAACTTTAATAACTGGAAAAAAACTGGATACTAAATTAAGGAAAAGTAAAAATGGATTCAGATACGGTACATCCTGTTAGAAACAGATGCTCACATTCAGAAGAAAAACTGAGAATGAGGTAAAATGAAATAATGAAATCTTTATTAATTTTATGGACCTCAGTAAGGCTTCTGTCAGTCTACACTAATAGTTCTTATATTCCTTATGAAACATCGAATAGCATCTGTATGATAATTCACCATGTTGCATTAAGACGAAATATATAAAACCAGTTTAACTAACAATGTAATCCGAATAGAACAGAACTGTATCAAATATGATAGAGAACTTAGTCGTTTTATACGACTTGGTTCTTCTTGCAGATAGAGCAGACAAAAAATGACTGATTAGCTAACACTGAAAACAGAAAATTTATTACCTTATGCAATCGCCAGGAAAACAGGATAACGGTAATTAATTAAAGTAACAGACGAAGATACTCAAGAATAAAGTAATACACTGGAAAAATTGATTGATTTGAATTTCGTGCAAAGCTACACGAGTGTTATCTGCGCTAGCCGTCCCTAATTTAGCAGTGTAAAACTACAGGGAAGGCAGCTATTCATCACCACCTATCGCCAACTCTTGGACTACTCTTTTACCAACGAATAGTGGGATTGACCGTCACATTATAACGCCCCCACAGCTGAAAGGGCGAGCATATTTGGTGTGACGAGGATTTAAACCCGCGACTACCCTCGGATGAATAGTCGAATGCCTTAACCATTTGGCTATGCTTGGCCGTGGAAAAATTAACAAATCTTATTATTTTACATAAAGATAACAGGATTAGTACTGTGTATTGTAACAGATCAGTAAACCATGCGATAAGAAGAACTTGTTCTATCAAAACAAAAATTAGAATGTATAAAATAACAAATATAATTATTGTATTAATATATGGAAGTGACAGTTGGCATTTTAAAATAGCAAGAAGTAAAATACTAAATGTATTTCTATACTAGATATCTCTGAAAGTTTGTGCTTGAATTGACACGACAAAGCGACAAATGAAAGATTAAGAAAGATCAAGAAGCTGATTAACCTCATTTGTATAGTAAAATATTTAACTGGTTAAAATGAGTTAGGTGCTAAACAGTGAAATCTCATTTTAAATGAAAGTTTCGATATCCTATACAACAAAATAAAACAACTGCTGCTTTGTAGTCTCAAACTTACTCGGATACAAAGATTAACACATTATTTAGTGATACTTTTATGAAGAAAATCGTTCAAACGTAAACAAAACATTAATAGATTATTAATTCTTTAACCCTTAACTGGCGGCCATCATCAGTTGATGCTGCCACCGACAGCATTCCCGCTGTGTAAGGGTTAACTTTAAACACGGTTATTACTTATCATCTAACCTTAAAACGTGTTTTCGTTTTAAATGGACCTTTCAGTTACTGCTTGGTTGTAGATTATATATTGTAATCATAACTTTAGCTGCAAAATCGAGTGAGTTTTCTATCAAACTGTTTAAAAGATCAATTTATATAGTGATTATAATATTATTTTGAAAGGTTGAAATATTTTCAAAATTTTTCGTATCCTTTCTAATTTTTCCGGAGAGAAATGCTTGATACTGAGGTTTAATTATCTCGTAAAGCAGTCTGTTTACAAAATCAAATGATGTTTCGAAACTTATTAAAGTGTTTGTTTTTGAATTTCACGCAAAGTTATTCTAAGGCTATATTCGCTGGCCGTCACAAATTTAGCAGTGATAGACTGCAGAGAAAGTAGATAATAGATCCACCACCAACTCTTTTATGAATGAGATTGACAGTTATGTTACAACTTACCCATGTTTGAAAGGACAAAGCACGTTCCCTGATGTACAGTAGAACCCTTGGCCCACAGGTTACGAGCTGACCACCCCAGCCACCAAGCTTGTTAAATTAAATATAGTGATAAGGATGTTTCGTGTAATGTTTTATCAAGTTAAATTTTGAAACTAGTTAGAATTATCGAACTTTTAAAGACCAATTTTTTCAGGCTCAACATGGCAAATCGACTCATATTCCGTGGATCATGGGCTCGAATCCCCGTCACACCAAACATGCTCGCTCTTTCAGCCGTGGGGGCGTTATAATGTTACGATTAATCCCACTATTCGTTGGTAAAAAAGTAGCCCTAGAGTTGGCGGTGATGACTAGCTGCCTTCCCTCTAGTCTTACACTGCTAAATTAGGGACGGCTAGCGCAGATAGCTCTCGTGTAGTTTTGCACGAAATTCAAACTAATAACTTTTTTAAGATTCATAAGTTTGAAGTGTTAAGAAAAAAACGTACAAGTTCAATCTTTTTCACAAGCATTTAATTTCATTAGAAAGATTTGTTTGTTTGTAATTAAGCACAAAGTTACACATTGAGCTATCTATGCTCTGACCAATACGAGTATCTAGCGTTGTAAGCCCACAGACATACCGCTGTACCACTAGGGGTTATTAAAAAAAGTAATATGTACGATTGTAAACAAAGAAACAGTGCCCCATAGGATGCGTTTTTTTCTATTGAGTAAAACATAAGAGGTGGTAGCTATCTGGATGTTATGGTTTTGTTTGTCAGTTAATTACAAATAAAAATGTCTAATGTTAGTAACAATATATTATAATAATTACTTAGTATTTTTTTTGTACGAAAAGACGCTGTCTTTTCGCTTATGTTGTTATTTGTATGCGATATTCTGTAATGTTTAAAAAATTGATTTACGTTTAAAGAACGATTCATTAAACTTACAACAAACCCAAGAAAGTAGAAAATAAGAGAAACATACTTTTATGTAACTTTTTCATTTTTGTTACATCCACAAATCAGTATAATAACATTATTAATTTAATTCAGTGTTAACTAAGTAATCATAAACTGAAACTCACCATGATTTAGAATATAAATCTTTATCATTAATTTTTTTAAAGTTTAATACCAAAGCTCAGCCAAAACAATATTTTTTTTTAACCTTGAACAAATCCATACTTGTCCTTAAGAGATGTCTTCCTACATTAATAAGTGTAAATCTGGATTTTATCTATCATGGCATGCTAGATAGATAGTTTAAAGACCGGGTCTAAGTGAGCTTTTTCTCTGATTTAGCCTAGTTATTGATGAGTGCAGCTGCTTTAGATTGTTTCCTGAGGATGAATCGTACAGTAAAGTTATCTCATCTAGATAAAAGTAGACACCACTATTAGCTGACCTCCAAATTAACGAGTCTTTGTTATTCAAAAGTTTTATTTTTGTTATTTTCAGGTATTATTTTTGTTGAATAAAATGATGTATTTCTGTTTCTGAAATATCTGTTGTTTCTTTTTAATTTATTAATGCTCGAGTAAACCTTATAAAAAAATCCACGGACTGAATTTCATTGTTGTGTCTAATTAACTTAAGAAGAAAACTTTTCCCTTAAAACAAAACAGTTTGACAGATATAAAAACGACAACAGCAAAGACTGGTGACATAGTCGGTTGTAAGAGTCTGTAAAGAAAATAAGTAAGTAAACATCTTCTAGTAAATACAGTGTGTAAAACTGCTAGTTTGGTTTCATGTTATATTACAAAGGTGAAATACCTCAGACTGGAAGGTTCTTTTTCGCCAAGTGAAGATTTTCTGATGATTACCAATCAATATTCTAACAGTAACACTATGTAACACAAATTTTGTTTCTGAATAGTATGTATTATTTTTTAATTGCTTATGTTGTAAAAGTACAGAAAATGGCCATTATTCTCTTCAAACTCTGCTTTTGTGACCTGGATAATGAAATTTAGAAACTAATCTATTTTCTATGTAAAAACTAGCAAATGTGCACATTTTCATTTACATAAGGTCAGAATAAAACAACATATGAATCAAGATTTACATGTATTTATACTAAAAGTATACAAAAATGTTTAGAAGTGACTAGTTTTTCGAGATTTGCGACTGTAATGTAAATCACTTTCATGTATCAGCCCCCAAATATAGTCTTCAATCATGTTTTCGTTATACGCTTCCAGGTCACAAAAACAAAGTTTGAAAAGAAAAATAGGTCTTTTCCATCTACTTTAGAAATAAGAAATTGGGAAATAATATTTTCTGCCCAGGAACAAGGAAAAGTTATTTTTTTATTTTTTTTTACACAATGTAATCGCAGCAAGTGTGAAACGCTTTATGTATAAATTAACTTTGTCAACCTCATTGAAATAGAAAATGTATATATTACTTACTATCCCCAAAACGTTTCTTCAAATATACATTATTTAATATAAACAGAAGTAATATTACGCGGCCACACTGAATTATAAGCATTTTCGTCGAGTACTCACTCATTATATCATTATTATAGGGTATTTCAGTTATTTTGTACTCACCTTTGTAAACTTGTATAGAATGTGATGAATACGTAGCACAGAAGCTACTAATTCACTCTTCTCACGTTTCATCAAATAAGCTGTTTAAGATATTATAAATAAACTTAAAGTCGAATCTATCATTTGACTTACCACTTGTCACTGAGTTGTACCGGTTTCGGAGATTAAACCACTTTAATTCCGTGACAAGAGATGAATTGAGTCATGAATTGGTTTTTAAATTTTCGAAAAACATAACTAAAGTATTACTTAGCACAACTACAGTGAATAACTGAACATGCTTCCTTTGCGAAAGATATAAAGATGTCTGTCATATAAATTGTTAAACTATGCATCATTTTGTAGAAAGGGACAATTGTCCGAAACGTCAGCTACAAGGAACCTCTACTCTTTAAGAATATATTACTGATAATATCATAAACATGTTTATCATTAAGAGCTCGGAGTTTTAAATTGTTATTAAAAGATATGGTTTATTGTTATTTACAATTATTTCATAATGTATCTTTCTCGTCTATTTATTCTTTTCCTAGTTTAGTGAATACCTGATTAATAAAAAACTTTCTATTTTTGTTCATTAGTTGAAAGAGCATGAAGATCCGTGCAATGCACGTTTCTATTACATATAATAATATTCCGAACTAGGCTAGAGAAAAACCACAAGCCCAACTAAATCAACTTAAAAAGTCATTCGCTGGTACAGCAGTGAGTCTACGTATTTAGAACTCTACAATCAGGGAGTTAAATCCCCTCGGTGGACTCAGCAGATAGTTCGATGTTACTTTGCCATAAGAAAAAAAAGCATACACACTCAACGTAAAAATAATACATAAAGGAATAATTTAATCTATGCTCTAAAATAAATAAAAAATAATTTGCGAGTTACTTTAGTTTCAAACGCTACTGTATTTAACTGAACTTTCGTAAATCAGTTTTGTTTTGCCATGAAAAAAAACACAGTTGCTATATGCTTTAAATCCTATTTTTATTTTTGCACAGATTCTAACAAGCAACATCACTATTCTTTCTGTTATAACTGAAAAAGAAATGACTCCAGTAAAATACATTTATTTTTCTTATTCACTGTAATATAAAACAATGATAAACAATAAGTTTTTCTCTGCTTTTAGAGACCAATGAAAGTTGCACAACGAACAAAATTAAGTATTAATAGAGCAAAAATAGGCTAAACTTCACAAGTGATTTATTTCTGTAGATCAGATATTTATCGTATTGTCCTCCGAAGGGTCAGTGGTAAATTTATGAAATTAAAACGCCAAAATCAGAGGTTCGATTCCCATCAGTAATTAGAGTACACATTTTCTATTGTTACTAAGAAACAAACAAAAGTTTATATCCCTGTAATCGCTACAACAGACGAATTTCTTTAGCATTCATCTACTTTGATAATATAGTCACATTTAACTAATGTACATGAGCTCATTAACGATATAAAAGAATCCGGTACGTAACGAGAGGTGATTTTGTAAAACAGCCTATACATCTCTACTTTATCAATGCTCTCTACTATCACGTACTTCGCTAATATTATACGTACTTTAAAAGAATGGCACACCTAGTTTTCTCAGAAAGGGCAGTGTTGACACCTAGCGGTTGCAATCTTAGTTTCATATATTTCTTTAATTATGCACTACATTTGCGACTTTCTAAACTAGACGTAGACATTGTGAATTTATATTTTTTCGTTTAGAATTGTTTTCTTATTAGTATATATGCACAATAGTCATCTTAATTGGTTAAATTCTAAGTTCCAGCTTCTGAACAAACTAAGTCTAATGATACAGTTTTCAATATCTGGTTTACAAACCTTTCATCAGGCGGCTCTGGAAAAACTGCGTAATTACGGAAAGGAAGCCGCAATAAAGTATTTCGATCCACTTTGTGTTTCGCCAAGATATGTTCAAGTCAATAAAAAGAAATTTTGGAAAATTAAGCTGTTTCATTCCCCCCCAAAAAAAAACAACAAACAAACTATAAAATGAACAAGAAAACAATGTTTTAAACTTCACCTTGCTTGAATACGTCTACCCTTCAATACGTTTTTCACGTTTTACGATTTTTTAAAAATATTTCTAATAATATTTGGGAAACAATTATAAAATTGATAACATTAGGTTTCAATTGTTGTTTTCTATTAAAAATACCATGAAGCACAAAGCATAGTTATGTGCGAGTTATGACATGGTAAATCCTTTTTAATATTAGTGTTCCAATTAAACTACAACCATTAATCGATCAGTATTTATAAAACTCACGTCAACATTGAAAACAATTTGTTTGCACGCACTGATTTCTCTTTACAAAAAAAAAAAAAAATTATCGAAAAATATACATATTTTTCTATAGAATGTGTTTCTTGGTAACATGAAAATACAAAACTGTACGTTAAACTTTATAAATTAAATTCTGGTAAGTAAGTACATAATTTATTACATATTGCATGACGTTCCATTTCACGCTGAGAAGAAAAGTAGTGTTTATTTGCTATCTGTGCTTTTCCCATCGCGGGTACCGAAACAAAGCTTCTTGTGTTTTAAGTCTGTAGATATACCGCTGTACCACTAGGGGGCGACAGGTAGTTAAAAAGCACTTGCACATTTCAATGGTTTTAAGTTATCAACACAAAAAAATTCAGTGATCAACCAGTTGTACTTAAAGGCTAACTAGTTAACATGTATTTCAAGCACATAGTACTGTCTAGCGGTAATTCCATGGAAAAAAAACATGTTAAAGAAAACCGATTTATTAGATGATTGTGTAATCATAAGCATGAACGAACTCTAAAAAATAATCAGTGATGTCGAGAAAACCCACTTGTAGAGAAAAATATATATCGAAACGTTGTTCGCTCCTCTACATAAAAAAAATTTCTCACCCAAACGAGCCGTTTTTACATATATATTCAACTCTAAAAACAATTATTCCCAATTGCTAAGTCTTCTTCCAAACTTTTAAAATTATTTGCTTAACTTGTCTTAACTTCAGTCTCAATACGCGAGGGTGCCCCAAACGGTCACATGGGGGTGTTTAAATACATACGCTAACTCTTCTACGATACCCCCCCCCTTTCCCGGCTGATCCTAACAGCAAATAGTAAGTTTGGTAATAATCAATCTGGTGTTTACCAATTATAAGCGGACACAGACATTGACATGTTTGACAACAAAAGTTTAGATATACATTTACTTAAACATTGTGTCATTGTGATCGTTAAAAGCTTCTACAATAATCTGTTTCTAATTAGTTTCTTTTCTATTGTTTCTAGAAACCAGTCAAGTGAATAAAACACCAGTCTTTCTGACAAGAAGGTCCAAAGTTGAATCCTACAGCCTCCAGACTTCCCTAAAGACAGCAGGGTAACAGCCTACACATATGATATAAAATAATTAGTATTTATCAATCAACAAAAAAATAGTAAGTAGACTTAAGTGACCGTGTAAGTTATTGGTAACGTCTACGATATCCGATCCTCATAAACTGGTAGATACTAAAAATATTGGTTGGATTACTTTTATGGACTGAAGATATAGTCCTCTTCACTTAACAGGCAGTTGCAGTCTATGAAAGTTCTCAAAATTACCATGTGTACTTTGCTTTAAGTTCCATCTTGTACATTACTCAGATGTTCGTTGGTACTTTAAACAATAAAATTATTTATGTGTATATAACATATATACAGGGTGTTCGGAAAGTCACTGTGCACTTATATATTTATTAACAGACACATTTCAATATACAATACAGGAGTTAAATATGAATGATAATTATAAACAATATTGAAAGTGACCGCCGTTTGCATCAATACAGGCTTGGATCCTTCTTATTTTGTTTCTAAACACCATATTGGAATCAAAATCTGAAACATAATAACATATGATTACAAAACTGCACAGTGACTTTCCGAACACCCTGTATATCGCCAATTCATTACAAATAATTACTTTGTTATATGTATGTGGCGATCAAAGCGAGAAATGCAGTTCTTACATTTAATATTTTATACACAGTCATAAAATTTTAAGTTGTTCAACAAAATTCAATAAGTATTTTAAAGTGCTCATTTGAAAAACATCTAAACACGACACGTACGAGAGAAAAAACATTTTGAAAACAAAAAGGCTGTAATTAAAAAGATGTGCAGTATTTCCAGGTTAAGACATTGGTTAATAAAATAATTTAAAAATCCGTAATGAATAATAGATAAAACGCAACTTATCTACTTTTGTAAGTAAGAACGTATTTACAGTTTATATCAATTTCTTCAGAAGGTCGCATTTCTTTTTGGTAAAATGAGCATTAACGAGGGTAAAAACAGAGAGGACACAAATTATTATAATACTAATTGTTATATTTAAGAACGTTTAATAAAACTAATATTCTGAACACAAATATTTTAAAACAACTTCAACATAACAAAGAGCCCAATATAATGAAATCTAAATTTTATTAACTTAATTAATGTATAGATGTTTGAAATGAATCTCAGACTAGAGTAAACAAACCACTTCTAACTCAAAAATCTACTTCAACGGATTCCAGTCGACTTCAAGAAGCAGTAGCAATACTTGTGTATAGTCACATATAATACACACGGGCTATCTTCAGTTTCCATGGTCCACTTCGTATCAGTATATTTAGATATCACTTTAAGCAGTTCAAAACGTACTCAAAAAATGATTAAGTTACCTTTATACAGAACATAAAACAATATCAAACTACTTTAAACGTTTAAAATTCATTTTATTTATTAATGCACGAAGCCATAATATATATAAAGATTTTCTAACTATTCAAGTTTTTAGTAGTTGTTTTTTTCAAAAGACTAAATTGCTTAGACTTTAAACACTCATTCTATATTTCAAAAGCTGCACTAGCATAATATTGCACATTCCTGTATTTTTTTTTTACAGAGCTGAGAAGTTAAATGTGCAATAAATTCGAAAGTTAAAACATTTACTAATGGCCCTGTATGTAAAAGATTATTTAATAATTGGGTAAAAACACTATGAACACCACTGCAGTTTTAAGCTGAGGAGAAATAAACACTAGAGAATTAAATACATTTAAAACAGGAGGTAGATACCTTGATATTAGGTTTTTGTTTAAATATATAACAATTTTTAGAGCAATATACCTTAAAGGAAATAAAGGACTCAAAACAGTCTATGCAATACTTCTGGAAGAAAATTTCAGAAATACATATAGAACTACAATTATAACATTATCACAACAATGGCAATAAATTATATATTACATAATTACATAAGAAATAAATAAATGTTTTAAAAGAGGATACACAGTCACATCTACAGGCACAAAATGGCAAACCATACAAGTACAAGAATAAGTAAGAGAATCATTAGTATTTTCATTTAATTTTTTTTTTCTATTTTCTTAATAAGAAATAATGTTGTGAATAGTAAACAGGAAATAACTATGTACACTGGTGCTGAAGACCCATTTAAAGTATCATAGAATAAAAATGATGGCTCTAAACATACAATGAAATACTAAAACACAATAAACATTTTTTTATGGACTACAAAAGCTCAGGTCTTCACTTCCTAACTAGCCATAAAATTAAATATTCATACTCTCAATAAAGTGGCACTGTATGCAAGGATCATCAAATATTTGAGGAATTACCAGTCATCACTAAAATGCATGGTATCTGAAATACCATTGAAAACATTTTTCTTAGCTTAGCCTTTTTTGCTAATTATTCAGTGTAATAACCTAAGTAAATCTAAAAATAATGAAAAACAAAAGTTCATTTAAATTTCACCATCAAAATATTTGTTTAGAAATCTCCATTTTATGTTTCTTGTATTTGTTTTTATGTTCCACCACGTTTCTTATTTATGATTTATTCATCATAATTCTAATAAATTTATTATATCCTGGGGACAAGTAAGAATCTTAAAAGTCAATATTTCTAGTTATACACGACCTAAACTATCAAACACCTATACATGTTTTGTGTGTATGTATTTAAATTGATGCAAGCAGTGTGGAAATTACTTAAAGATTTTCTAATGACACCATTACTCCTATATAAAAACCAAAACAACAAAAAAAAAAAACCTGAACAAATAAAACACACTTTATACATTTTCACATCATTCAGAAAGCTTACTATTCCTAACCACATTTTTTGTTATACTCATACTAATGTGATTAGCTATATTCTAGTCAAAACTATCAAAAAAGAAAACTCTTAAAAAAAAAAAACACTGTCTGACAAAAAAAAAAGCGTATTATACACATGCATTCTTTTATTTTCTGCCATATCCTGTGGCTTCACTTCCTGAGGTGCATGTAGTGGTTGCAGGTAATGGACACTGAAACATTTTGAAGGGCTGTGCTAACTCGTGTAGGGCTACCACTCCTCTGAGGAATATGCCACAGCCAACATTAAGTTCACTCTAAACCCTTCCTTGCTAGACATCTGTCCATCACATCAATATATTTGTTGCTGAACATCTAGTCAGTGACATTAGAAGTCAGCAAATTCTTTCACACATTTTTCTGTTCCCGAGACACGCAGCGTCTCCTCTTCGTACTCATCAAAGTTACTTGTGTCACCAGGTCCTTTGCACTTGGGAAGAAAGGGGGCTTCAACCTGTATGAGAAGTATAATATTTATGTCTATACAATCATAACTGCCATTCCTGAAATCAAATATTAAAGGATAACTAGAAAGGTTTGTAAACCCAATTCAATTAAAATTCACTGAGACTTGTGTGATTATATTAATATAACATACATGCAGTTCCAATGTATACTAAATCAGGGATTATAGGGTTATAAAACCAATATAATCAGTGGTTTTATGTAAATTAAATAAACACAAAATTGACCAAACCTAAAATGAAACATACAGAAAAAAGCTTGATTATAACAATTTTGTTCATATTTAAGAAAAAAAAAAAAAATACAGCCTTTAATTTTTTCTTCACCCTGAAGCATGGGTTGTAACTTGTATATGATATTACTACTGTGCATAAATTGTAGTAGAAAACACTATCCTTCAGTAATGCAGGCAGTGGTTACTTTCAAAGTTTCAGCATATACTGTTAAAATGGATTTAAACATAATCTGCTCTATACAAATAGATATACGAATCATGCTTAACAAACTAATTTCAATGATTTCTTATAAGATTTTAAAATCAAACTAGTGTTAAACCACATGAAATTTTTACAATTACTGTACTAGTATCTTGTGATTAATTAAACCTATACTTCAAGAATAGTTTAAAAACAAAAGTAAATACTATGAGTGTATAAATTACATTTATAAAAGAATGTTTACAGTCCAATGTTTGTAAAACCTTTACAGAAAACAGCAACAGAAAAAAGTCTGCAATGCATAAAACAAACAAGACAATCTACAAATTAAATGGTAACCTAGCATAAGCTTGTATACATGTGTGTGTCAAAAGGCACAGGACTTAGTACATCCTCTAAAGATAGCATTACCAGAAGGAAATTTGCAAATCAGAAAACTACCAAACCAACCACCAGAACAGCATGAAAACATATGCAGAACTTAGAAAGTTAAAAATTAAGAGAAATATTAAGGTTTTATTGATTGTGAATGCAGAATTAAACAGGAAAAAGCTAGCAGGGTTTTGCCACTGAACAAAACCAAATGTTTGTTATATATAAATATGAAACTTAAAAAAAAAAAAAAACTTTCATTTCATAAACAGAGTATGTGATTTTAGACATTACAAACTCTTCAATGCATGCACTGTTCGATGGATTTGGAAAGCCAGTGTTCCTCTCAATCATAAGATTCAAAATGTTGAGTATCTCCTTTGGAAGTAACTTTGGGAATAAATGGAGCCTTTTCCTAAGATGAATTATGTAAAATGTAACAGAACAAACACAAAACAGTGAGAAACAGTGGGAAAATAAATTATGTAACAAAATAATAAAAAAATAAACAATTTAAAGCATGCATAATTTTAACATTCCAAAATTAGAGAAAAAGAAATTACAAATGTTAATTCAATTATTAAAAAAATAAAATGCAACTAACTCATTATCATTATCTGACAAGGTATGAAAACAATATTCCTCAAATCAAGGTGCAAACTGCACAACACAAATCTATAACAACATTATGTTGTAGGTGAATAAAACAAAATGACAGGAACAATATATAATGTTGGTTTGGTGAAATAATAATGCATTATAGTCCTTGTATCAGTAAACACCTCTGTAAAGTAACATCTCTTTCCAATTTGAAACTTTCACCTAGTTTTGAAATTTAATGTTAATTTCTGTTCATATCTTATAGCTCAACTTTAACTTTCTAAAAAAAACATCACTTGACATTCTACAGTATATTAATTTCCTAATAAATATATTTAAGTATCTCATTTCTATACTTAGTATTTATACATTAATTACACTTTAGGTGAAAAATGGATTATTGGATTTAGCCTTAGCTCTTCAGTAATTCAAAAAGATAAATTTATGTTACTCAGAGTAATTGAGATGAAAATCTTCATGCTTAAGTCCTTTCTGATGACTTAAAGAATGTAAAGACGACAAAGTTTAATTATTACAAATACCTGTTACTTTCATATTTAATCTTGAAACAACATGATCTGAATGTAGTAACAAATAATAAACTAGACATTAAATGTAAAATAAACAAATACAGGTGATTAATTTCAAACAGTTTAAGAGCTTAGATTGTACCTTTTTCTGATAAATTGCTATCCAGTCCAGCGCTGCAAACCACTTGTGATTCTTTATATCATTCACACCATTCTTGAGATTTCCATATCTCTTAGTTAAGTCAACTTGCAACAGATTTCGAAGTATATCTTTCAGGTCGGATGTGAAATGAGAAGGAAATCGAACCTAGGAATATAAAAAAAATTATAAAAAGTTCACTGTTTGTTAAATTAACATATATATAATTTATAGGTTTAAACAAGTAATAAGCACATGAAAATAATTAAACTAATTACTGGAGATGACTGCTGAAGGAAAAAATTAACTGCAAAGACTGTAAACTAGAGGAGTGAGAAAATCAATGAATTATTGTAATTCACGAGATGTGCAATGAGAAGCTATTAATCTAGTTGTGTAAAATGCACATAATTGTGTAGTAACCATGCTTAAAATTGAACAGACAAAATAAAACTCAGTAATGTGTTTAACTGGTGAAAAACAACAAAAACATGTTGTGAAACTAAGTACAGCATAACCAATGTGGAGCAGTTTTACTGGAATATTATTAACACACTAACAGTAATTACAAAGTCAGAGAACAGTATGTTATACTAAGAACTGTATTATTTATTTGTAAACTGCTCTCCTACACATACCTGAATAAGTAAGCTTTTTACATTGTTAGCCATCTATTACACACGACAAACTATGTTATCATAAACTTCACATTGCAAACTTGTCAAGTTTACTATTCTATAGTTGCAGTTTAAACATTTTTATAAGACATAAAGAACACACCTAATATGTACTGAGCATTCTCAATTGTTTTACTACTATTTTAGAAAGGAAATACTCATTGTTATTCTAAACTTTTAAAAGATAAAGAAATACTTGTTCATACTTTCCCAGACACAATTTTTTCATAGATTTGAATTGGCTGATCAGCAAAAAATGGAGGGTATCCAGCTGCCATTTCATACACCAAGACTCCTAGTGCCCACCAGTCTACTGCTTTATTGTAGCCCTATATAAAACATATATACTTGTAAATACTAAGTCTTTAAGCAATTTCTTTTAATGTCTGTAAAATGGCCTGAATAAGCTTATCATTGGAACAACAAAATATGCAAAGCAGAGTAGAAAACCATAAAAAACATAACATACATAATGAAGTTAAAACTAGAAAAATAGATATAAAAGCAAAACTGACAACTAGTCAAACACTGAAAATACACATGTATAACAAATGCTATATTGTATGACTAACACAGTTTACCTACCTTTTCATGAATTTGTACTATTCATCAACACCAGAGGCATAGATGGGATCAGATATTGTTCTTTCTTTTACAATAACTACCTTTATTCGGTATTTCATTTGTGGTAAATTGTAATCAGGTTGAGAAATTACAGGATTACTGAAATCTTGCAGAAATAAACTTTTGAGTGTATAAACACAAAAGATAAGTTTGATCCCTAACAAAACTTGGAACACTTCAATACACTTTTCAACATTTCCTTTCACTGTTTTTGTAGAAATATCTATTCCTTCACATGTTGAGAAAGGAAAATGTTTTATGCAATACCAAATACATGGAAGAGAGATCACTGCTATATTGTAAACATGAAATAATGGGTGCAAACTCCATATTTCGCAAGCTTTCACAAAAAGAAAAACAAAAAACAGTTAACATTTACTTAAAGGCCGAAATGATTCATTAAGATGTCTTAGCCATTGATATTTTTAATTATGATTACAATGAGCAATGTTCCTTGTTTTCAAAAAGTACAGCAGGTCATTAATATTGGAATGAAAATGCATAACTTAATTGTGCAGTGCTCCCTTTCTTCTATTATTATACAATCATAACAGCATTCTTTCTTTACAAATAACATGGGTAACCAAAGCTAGTTATGTTAATCACTTTACTAAATATACTGAAATAATATAGCAAATAATGTATATGTATGTATATCTTTACACTCTATAAACATTCAACATTTTTTTCAATAGGACATCCTTGCTCTAGCACTGCACATTTTTGAGTCTGATTTTGAACGTTATAAGCCCCAAGACTTACCGCTGAACCACAGGGAAAGGTAACTTCAATAAGAAGAAAAACATGTTTTATAGTTTATTTTACTACAAAATTGCCATAGATCAACTTATAAATCTAGTTTTATTCTCTCAGTTTATCAGTTACTGTGTTCACACATTTATATGATGTATTCATCGATTAATACTATCTATGAACATTACACACTTTTGAGTTGACCGAGAGCTAATAATTGTTGTTCATTTTTGTTTATATTCGAGGATAGAAATTCAAAAATGAACACAACACACTTTTGAGTTGACCAAGAGCTAATAATTCTTGTTCATTCTTGTTTATATTCGAGGATAGAAATTCAAAAATGAACACAACACACTTTTGAGTTGACCGAGAGCTAATAATTCTTGTTCATTCTTGTTTATATTCGAGGAGAGAAATTCAACTTGTGCAAGTTCTTTAAAATAATTTTCAAATTACTTGTTTTCATATGATAGATTTACTTATTCTGAAACTCACCATTTACACATTTGTCAAAAAAGTTATGCTTTGTTTTTTAAAAATACTTTGATACAAATGTTATGGACATTTTCTACTTAGCAAATGAGTTGCTAATTCCAACTAAAATTCACCATGTTGCTGCTGTTATGATTGTTTTTAAAATATATACTCTTCAAAACAAGAAACTCAAAAGGGATATTTTTGTTATTTTAAAGAGAAATATATGTAATAACGTTACAAGCTCAGAGTATGTGATGTTACACGTGTTAAGGCACTGATTGTCAGACCAAAATGACAAAAACGTTTTGCACTTTGAAAACGGAGGAAAACATTGGATTTTTTGCCAAAACGCATGCGTGTCCAATAAATGTGTTTGAGAGATCTGCATGTTCTGCAAGTGCAACATGTGCAAAATCCCTATAAAAGTGACGGGTTCTCGGTTTCCATAGCTCAGTGTTAAGCCACCGACACGCAATACAATTACGCCAAGACTGACTGAAGCGCAACGCAACAACGCCAATGGTCGCTTGGAAGCAGGCAAATCTCGATCAGATGTTGCCAGAGCTGTGAATGTCCACCCAAGCACCATCACAAGGCTATGGAATCGTCACCAACAACATGGATCAACTCGTGACCATCCACGATCTGGCAGACATCATGTGACCATGCCCGCACAAGATCGCAATATCCGGTTATGTCACCTTCGGGACAGGACCACCACTGCGACGTCTACTGCCTCAACCATACCAGGGCTGCGTAGGATTTCCGATCAGACCGTATGCAACCGTCTACGAAATTCTTAGGGCCCATGTCCAACTCATCATGGTGAACGTCAACGACGTTTTTCAACATGACAACGCTCGTCCTCACACAGCCTGACTCACCACTGTCTTCTTGAGACACCACAACATCAACGTTCTTCCCTGGCCCTCCAGATCACCAGATTTAAACCCCATGGAACATCTTTGGGACGAGTTGGACTGACGTCTGCGACGGCGACAACCTCAACCGCAGACTCTACCTCAGCTTGCAGCAGCTTTGCAGGCTGAGTGGACAGCCATTCCACAGGATGCGATTCATCATCTCATCACTTCCATGGGCAGGAGATGCCAAGCAGTTATTGATGCTCACGGGGGGCATACTTGTTATTGACGTTAAACTTCACCTAGCGAGCATGGACTTCTCCTTTGCAGACTTTGGATGTTCAGCAGTAAATGTGCAAAGTTACATACATGTCATACAGTACTACCCAGAATAAACTTAACAATTTGTCTCATATTTTGCCTTTCTTTTTTTGAAGAGTATATAATGATCTGAATTGATCTTCTCTAAAATCAATCAATCCATCATTAACTATGTTTAATCATAACTGATAGAAGCAATAGTTTTATTTAAAACATATTGCAATTATAATGAAAAATGATTAAGTAGCCAGTTAATTTATTTACATACATTATTTGAAATGAATAAATAAAGAAAAAATATTTGGATCATCATAATACTTTGCATTTTCCTAACATACTTACTAAACACCCTAGTGGTTAGGGCATTTGCAATCTGCAGATTTTGCATTTGAAATCCATCACTGAACATGCTACTGTTTCAACAGTGAAGTTATTATAATGTAACAGCCAATCCCACTTTTTTTTTTGGTAAAGTGTAGACCAAGAATTAGCAGTGAATAGTGTTGAGTAATTGTTTTCCTTCTTATTTATCACTTTAAAAGTAGGAGAAGCTAGTGCAGATAGCCCTCAAGTAACTGCCCAACACTCAATAAACAATAAAGTTATTTGTTTCATAATGATTTTATTTAGTGAACATAATAAAAAAAACAATTGTGTTTAAAAGCATTGCAACTCAATAAAATATAGTATATCTACTAAAAAAATAAAAATAATACAATTTTGAACAAAGAATCAAATATCAACAAGATACCTTTATTAAGCCCAAACAATTTCAAACATGCAACTGTTTCTTACTGCAAATATATTTCTGTGTCTAAGGTAAACTATATATACCAGACAGTGACAAAGCTATTTCCAAGTAGTGTGCACTTGTTAGTGTTACATGTTTATTAAAGTTTACCTTGTTACTGATTTAACCTACCTCTAAAGTGTACAAACTTACCTAGTATCTTCTCAAGAAGGAAAATTTATGTAGCTTTTAAACAACTATATTTTTCATAAAAACTTTCACAAGCCACAACAAAAGAAATGTTTATAAAAACCATGAAAAAACAACTCTTAAATCTATATATTTATTAATTCTATTCAACCATATTCAAACTCTCTTTGTAGTTGTTTTCAAAGTGTATTTCATTATTAAACGATCAAATCACTTTATGTTGGATAGTACTGTAACAATACACTAGTATACTGCAATATGCTGTCAGTTTATATAGTGTATTGTACCAGCTGTACTTGTATTGCCTTATTGTAATACAATATTTTAAACTGAGTATTTTAAAATTTAATACAGTTCAGATATTACCAATAAACTACCAACTTTTCTGTGCATCTAACAACTGCCATTCTTCTAATGATATAATTATCAGAATATCCCACTCTAAGCAATTACAAGTTACTTTACTAAAGATATGAGGTCTTTTAATACAACAGACAGCTTTGATTTTCCCAACATAAAAGAGAGTGAGCATCATTGTCAAATATTGGCCTGATTCTTCTGTGAAATGCTTTTAACAAAGAACAATAACACTGTTGTTGAAAGAATGAAGGCTAAAACTTATTACATTACGTATACATATATAACTTTAAGTGACCTGAAACTGAGTTAAATGATAATTTCAATTTAGAAGTTAAATAAATTTTGATATACATCCAATTTACGATACCAACAAAACTGATACACACAGTTCTCCTTTTAATACAGATATATTTTAATATACAAACAATAACACAATTTGCAATAATGGTTATTACAAATAATGATCTATATGCAAAGGTTTTACAAACTTGCAAGCAAAACTGAGTTTTCTACCTGGTCTGTAACTTCCTTGATAACTTATCAAGGGATCAAGACAAGTGAATTAATTTTTAGGTCATGCAGCTCATATTCACTTGAACAGGACACTAACTCGCTCTGTATTATTTCTTTGTAAACCACATGCCAAGTAATTCTACCACTAATTTTATGTAATGTTATTTTAAAAGTATTAACATTCAATGTGAATCCATTGAAGTCAAATAGTTTGTAATGTTCAAAATCTGTAAATATTCTTAGTCAAATATCTGAATTTCTCAATTAATAAGCATTATATAAATTGTAGTTAACTTCTGAGGTTTATAGCACCCCAACTATAGTAAACCAATGGTGTATATTGTCTCTTGGCACATCCAGTACTGGTATATTTCACAGACATGAGAAGTTTGTTTTATAGAAATTTCAGTTTCCTAAAAACTATAGATGATGCATCAGCATTTACATACATACATTGTTGGCCTTTTATTTTTCACCGAAGTAAAACATACAGCTCCTTTGTAAAAAGAAAAGTAAAACACTTCTTCAGATTCCCTCAATATGAACTAAAGATTGATGTTGAAATAAGATGGAATAACAGATACCTTGTGGTGAAGCACTTCTTAGGACAAGAAGTCACAATCTTGACAGCTTTGAAAGACAAAAAGCATAGTAAAAGTAACAAGGCAGCAGTTACAAATGGTCTATCACACAAAGATACTGACACTACATAAAAAATTTCTGAAAGTTATACAACCAGTGTAAGATGCTACTGTTGAGTTGTCTGAAGATAAAAAGTCAACAGTGGGCATTATAAAGTCTTTAATGGAGAAACTGAGAAAACGTTTGTAATTCAGAGTGAAGGTGGAGCCTATATGAAGTAAATCAAACATGTTTTGAGTAATTTAACAAAACAAACCTGTAGTAGTGAGTCTGAAGTTCAATCACTTGACACAAAAACATACATCAGAAATGAAAAATGGCAAGTTATACTTCAAGAGCTTTATTAGCCTAGTTTCATTAAGTTTACTTTGCATAATTTGAAATAGGAACACACACACACACACTATAAAGGCAGATTAAGGTGTGTACATTACAACTGGGAAATTACATTTAAAATTTAATTATCTCATTATCATTATATATTAATAAACTTTGCATCAAAATGTAGTTAATAAATGAAATTTTCAAATAGGTTTTGATTTCTTAATTTCATAAAAAATATTTTAAAATATCCTCAATCTCTATTAGTATGAAAATTGTGATATTTGCTCTCTAGGTCATTCCACTTCCATAATTTATTTACCATCTCTCCAAGATGCATGGGATCTAAATGTAAGTTTCTAACTATGATATAGCTATTACTCAGATGAACAATACTTTGTATGGCCATCAATTTTATTTGTTTACAGAGATATAAACCAGAAAATTTGACTCTCCTGCCATGCTCACCCACCAAATCCCGTCTTTAGCAAATTGCTAAAAGCTTCCCGACACTTTATTCTATATTACTTATAATCAATTGAAAGTCAAAGTTTTAATCTGTCAAATGATATACTCTATTACTCTGTTTTCTGTAGAGAGAATTACCTATTTCTCCTCCAATCCAAAAATGTTCCTCACAAATATCATAATGACAAGCTTGGTTGAATTTTTAAAGCCTATTATTGTATAGTTAGAAGTTGAAAACAATTATGAAATTTATAGGACATTATTTGCTTTTTATGTGTTACTTTTCTGTGTTCTTAGTTGCATTATTTAATTAAATAAGACATTATTTACTTTAGTAGCACTATTACTAATGTTTTATTTAATTAAATAATACACCTAAGAACACAGAAAAGTAACACATAAAAAGCAAATAATGTCATATATACGTCATAATTGTTCTTGCATTATTTAATTAAGACATTAAATACTTTAGCAGCACTATTAGTACAGAAAAGTAAGCTAAAGTTTCAATTTCAATTTCCAAAGTCATGCCATTTCCACTTTGATTCCTACACATGCACATAAGGTTAAATGACTTTCATACTATTGTATTGGATTAAAAATAATCAGTTATTGTGAGAATATAACTGGATTGCTGTAAACTTTGGCTATATCAGCTTCAGAAATCCTAGTCTTACAACAATTAACAGACTAAAGAAATAAATATTATATGGTAGCATAAGAGTATTTGGCTATTTTATATTTTATTAATTTCTGAAAAAAAAAAGGAGGAATGGTTGGACCGTCTCCCCTAGATCTGTACTTACAAATTTAATGATACAGTTATTAATATATGAACAAAAAGTGGAGGGGTTAGTCCTCTAGAACCCTTTCCTAGACTCACATCTGCTTATAGAACACTAAAAAATATATTAACAACTTCTGAATCTGAAATCGATGGCAAATTTGGACTCCTCCCCTAGACCTGCACCTACTGATACAGTATTAAAGAACACAGTTGTTTAGTTATAAGTCAGAAACAACACAACAGAAAAAAAACCAGTATCTTTACAATTTACCTAACACTTAAGTAGCCAGAGAGTTGGCACTGAGTACTGCCAATCAGTTGCCTTCCCTCTAAACAGCAGTACGAAATTAGTGACAAAGGCAGATAGCCTGTGTAACTCTGCACTGACAGAAGACAAGATAGGTATGGTTAGTAGCAATGCAAATCAAACCAGAGACCCTCAAATCTTGAAGCATCTCTCCTCCACTCATTACATAGCTTTAGGCTTAATAATAAACATAATGGTAATATTTCCACTGCTAGCACAGATAGCCCTTGTGTAGATTTGCACAAAATTAAAAAAAAAAAATCCACTGCTTGAGAAGTCAGATCAAAAACAGTAAATAATTGATCAGTTCACAAGACACCAGTTACATTATCAATCACTGCTGATAGGTAATGAATTTATCAATTAACTGACAAAATCACCCAGCTCTACATGCAGTGAACATTTGTATCCCTACTATGTTTACCTTATTATTTTATGAAGTATCCATCCAGAACACTGCTCAGTTTTTTATCTAATGCAATGACAAGCTTTCTCAAGATTAAGTTCAAAATATACAGACCTTGGTACTGCAGATACTCTTATTTGTTTAGATATCAGAGATGTTTATTTTGTGCAGCATATTAACAAAAAACTGAGTACATATAATTACTTTCTGTAACCCTTGAAACTTGTTTTCATAAAGAAAATTTCAGTATAATATTCATTACTTAAAGATGCCAAGAAGCAATCTTAAGTAGCACTTGGCAAGTTATTCAAGAGTCAGTGCAATTTATGAACTTCAGAGGGTGAGTATCACTGCTCATTATGTTGCATCTAAAAACAGCAAAAATAAACATGCTATAGTAATGTATTTTCAGTTTCTTATGACAATAATTTATTGAACTGTTGTGGGGTGGGGTGTGTGAGCAAGCATGCATATAAAACCACAAATCACACAATATATTTGAAATTAAAAAAACATGGCTCCTCTACCATTCCTTATTATTGTTCTTTGTTACAGCATCCAAATGCATTGGGAATATATCCCACCTATCAGACAAAATCCAAACATTGATGAAAAACTTGCCAGCAACTAAAAAGAATCAGTTGAGAGTTAGGAATTGAGTGCTTGAACCCAACTCTCAACTCTGAATTGCTTCTTGCTGTCTGCAGCCAGTTGTGGGAAGGCAGTAATCCTCAATACTTAGAAATAGTTTAAATATAGAATTAAACCAACCTGATAGAAAAATCAATAACAAATTTTACACTCTAAAATACCAACCTCCACCCTTTCAATTGATGTTATAAATAATATAGCACTCTTACAGTACACCTGAGCCACCCTTAATTTCTACAGAACTTGTCCAGCTTCTATGGATATTCACACTTATGTCAAGACAAACCACTGTGAAAATGGTAAAGTTGATTTATCTGTTAACTTGTGGTATACATGATTTTAAGTATGTAGGACAAAACTAATCCTTTACATTTAAGGACTGACCTACATAGATCTCAAAGTAAAAGACTTTCCTCATTCCATTGAAATAAATCATTTTAACAAATATGCATTTGTTAATGTTAAAACTGCTATTCTAGAAAAGATACATTACACTAATTTACTAAAGAAAAAAAAAAACTGTTGACACCTATAGTTTAAACCAGGATTTTAAAAACAAAAATGCAAATTCATTAAATATCTATATTAGAGGATTATTTTAAATTAACAGTTATAATGTTAGAAAGAAGAAAAAGAAAGGTAAAAGTAGCAATATCAAAAAATGGATTAATATGGAGAATTGTTTTAAAACATACGTTCTGCTTCAGTATGATCTGGCAGTATTTTAAAACTTATAATAAAATAACTATTTCAATTGAACATTACAAGCCTGAAACATCTGTCAATATAGTTTTTTTAAAATTCAAATTAAATTATTTAATTATAGATTTAATGAATTTTTGTTTACAAATGAAACCAATTTTCAATGAGTATTTCAGATAAAAATAAAAAATCTTATATAGCAATATATTTCAAACATGAGATATATGATGATTTAATTCACCTTTAGTTTACAAGCATACTGTATATTAAATCATTACAACCTATAGTCAGTTTTAAGTATAATAAACCTACAAGTCCTCTTCTCTCTAACTTTTAAGAAAAATTTAGAAATTAATAACTTGCCATGTAATTATATCAACAGTGAATTTATTGTTTTTATCATAATCATGTTATTACAGGTAATTTATATGTTATAAAATATGAAGAATGAAAATCAAGTTTAGAAAACGTAACCTTAGAATCTTAAAAGACAAAAACTGATATTTTAAAAGATTTGTAAGAAAAAATATTGATTATCAAAATCAGTAAAAAAACTCATTTCTAAATATAACATAGATATTCCTTGCAAGAATTTTGAAAATAAAATTAGGGAAATTCAGAAACAATTACTATGGCACCTATTAATGAAGCCAGTTGTACATTTTGGTTTTATGTGTAAATATTATATGAATTTTAACTAATGAAATGCATACTTTAAAGAAAAATATAGTTATAACTAATTTAAAGAAAGACATTAAAGATGGAATATTAATATAGACTTTTCTTGCTTCAATCTACCATTTTATACATGTAACTCTGAAACTACATAACAAAAAAACATGTCAAGCTCAAACTTATTATCAACTCTGTAAAATACAGTTAATAAATCTTTTGCTATACTATTTGATAATAGTTTGAATATCTTAGTTGAAAAAATAAAGTTACTGCTTTTAAATGGTTTGAGCCATTATTTCTGGATCATAAAAACAATAGTCCAGAACTGGATTGTGTAAGTAATTTATACTTTTTTACAAACAGCCAAATCTGTGATTAATTACAAATTCACTACTTTATATATTAAAATAGTTTTGAAAAAAATTGAATTAGGATCTTTAATGATTTATATCATAATTTTATAGATCCAGAAATAATTATTTTACAACATGAATTCACCAAATATCAATGTATAAGTATAATTAAATCTTTGTATTTACAATGCTTATATCACCTTTAATGAAAAATTTTATAAACAGTGGGTATTCCAGTGAGTTCTACATCCTCTAATTCTTCTTCAGACATTGCAAACCTGCATCTCTTTTTCTAGGAATATTCCTTTTTAAAGCAGATATTAAACCCTAATTCACATTTATATACTTTTCATTACACAGGTGACTTAATTTCACTTAATAAGCTGTGTTTTGATGAAAGAATGATATTCAACACAGCTTATAATAAAAAAAGAAGTGTTAACAGTAATATGCATTCTCATTATTTAGATGCAAACATTAATTTAGCAGAAGAACAGCATAAGGTTGAGAACTTTTGATAAGAGAAGGGAATTTAAATTTCACATCCTTGGTTTGCCCACCCATAATAGCACTGTTCCATCAGTATTGTTAAAATGGATTATTATATCCCAATTAAAAAATTTTAACAGTTGGTAATAACAGCAAATCATTTAGGCATAATGTTAATTTATTCAAAAATAAATATAAAAAAAATAGTGAATATTAAGATTGGTTATAAACATTTTTTTAAATAATGAATATAAAACTATATTAAGGTTTAAGGTCTCTTACACAGAGAATAAATTGCAAGAAACTTTAAAGGGTGTAAGTTTCTCAGTTTAAGTAACTAGCTGTCATTTTTAAGAGTAGTTTACTACATCTGGGTGGAAAGATCAACTTCAGGTAGCTAAACTTGTTTCAGCTTACCCATGGTAGTAATCTCTTAATTTGGTTAACATCAAATAAAAGGGTGAAGGCTAGGAGTTCTGTAGAAATTAAAGGTAATTTAGTTCTACTGAAAGAATACTATATTATTTATAAAATCAGTTGAAAGGGTGGAGGTTGGTATTTTACTCTGCAGATTTTTTATTGAATTTTTATTGGGTTGGTTCAATTCTACATTAAAGTTATTTCTACGTATTAAGGGTTACTGCCTTTCCCCACCTGGTGGCAGATAGTGAAAGACAGATGGAATTGTGGGTTCAAGCACTAAATTCCTAATCCTTAACTGATTCTCCTTAGTTGTTAGCAAGTTTTTCATCAGCATTTAGATTTTGGCTGATAACTGGAATATCCTAAGTGCACTTGGGTACTTTGACCACAGGCATTATCTTTTATGACTTAAGGACAGAAGAAAAGAATAATAGAAGAAAAGTGTCTTTGAACTGCAATTATACACTCAGTGGCCACTTTATTAAGTACACCTGTTCAACACAAATGGTCAAACAGCAAATAATGTAGCTACAATTCAACATGTAAAGCATACAGGCATGGTCAAGACATTCAGTTGTTGTTTGACCATACATTAGAATGGGGAAGATGCATGATCTAAGTGACTTTGACCAAAGAATCATTATTGGTACCAGACGTGATGGTACCAGAATCTCGAAAACTGCCGACTTCCTGGGATTTTCATGCACTAGAGTATCTAGTGTTTACAGAGAGTAGTGCAAAAACAAAAAAAAAACATCCAGTGAGTGACAGTTCTCTGGATGAAAACACCTGGTAAAGGAGAAAGGTCAAAAGAGAATGGCCAGACTCATTCAAACTGAGAGGACGGCCACAAACATTCAAATAACCACTCTATAGAACAGTGGTGTGCAGAAGGGCATCTTTGAGTGCACAACAATTTGAACCTCGAAGCAAATGGACTACAGCAGCAGAAGACCATATTGGGCTCCACTCCTGTCAGCTAAGAACAAGATGAGACTACAGTGGGCACAGGACACAGCATGAATTCATGGATCCATCCTGTCTTTTGTCAACAGCACATGATGGTAATGGTGTATGAGAATGTTATCTTGGCACACATTAGGTCTCTTAATATGAATTGATCATCATTTGAATGCAACAGTGTACCTAAGCACTGTTGATGACCATGTGCATCTCTTTATGGCCAAATCGATCCATTTTTCAATGGTTACTTCCAGCAGCATAATGCACCACATCACAAGGAATTCAGGCTTTTCTGAAGGCAAAAGGAAGTCATACCCAGTACTAGATAGGTGTACCAATAAACTGGCCACTTAGTGCCCTTTCTGGTTCATATAAAATTCATTATTGTTTTACAGTACTGATTTTAAATCACCAATGAATAGTTAATGTATTGTGTAGACATGCATTCATTGTTTATATGTATTATAAAGACATACACACATGCACACCAATCCAACAATTAAACCTGGTGTTTAAAGATCATTTAGTTAGTTAACACAAAAATTTTCAAATTAGAAACAAAATTTAGATATGCATGTGTAATTTCTCACTTTACTAAGGATGATTTCTGGAGACAGATACTCTGGAGTTCCACATAATGTCCATGTTCTTCCCTTTACTCTCTTTGCAAAACCAAAGTCTGTTACCTTAGAAAAGTATATATTAACAATTATGCTGATGAAAATCAATTGAAATTTCAATAAATAATAAATTAGACTGCTAAAAAGTTTGTAGGAGTATGAACACCAAGTAATATAAAACTATGTGATAAAAACTTATCTTAAAAAATGAATGCGACAAGATTATTTTATAAAGATGTAATGAAGTACAAGATAATTAACAGATTTACTAATCTAATTAAACACATTTACTCACCAGTTAATTCAAATAGAAAGAAAAGCAAATAGTTTATGCTTAAAATTATGAATCATTTATGAAAAAATATGAATTTCTCAACAGTGAAGTTTCTTTTGATTCAAAAATGTTTGTAAATGTGCTACTTCAGCTTCAGTGTTACTCTTTCAAATTACTGTTTGAATTGCAACTCTCTGTAAACCACACAAGTATCATATTCATTCATTTTGTGTACATTAATCACTAATAATTTTTATTACAGAAAAATAAATTAGCCTTCTCTTTAGTTGATTAAAATACTAGAGTAATAATTTATAAAATTACCATCACTGGAAGCCTGAGCACAGTTTTAATTAGAAAAATACTAAATTTGAATGTTTTTCAAAGATTGAACATAGGTAAAGGTCAAACCTTAATATAACCATCTTGGTCTATCAGAATATTCTCAGGCTTCAAATCTCGATATACAAGATCTAATGAGTGAAGATACTGGAAGGCCAAAACTATCTGAGCAGCATAGAATCGTGAATGTGGCTCACTAAGAAATAAATTGGTAAAAAAAAAAATTTTTCAAGTGTACTCTCTTGATGACATAATCAGTTATAAAAAAGCTAATAAATATTTGTAAATACATATCGATATATGAGAGTGCATTCTTTGCCTTAAACATGTCTGCATTAAACTTTTATAACTCAATTGATATGATGGATATTTTATCCCTTTACATCAGACAAAACCTGCTTTATATAAAAAGTATCTTGCACAGTTACCATATTCTATATTATATATACATTCATATATAAAAGCATTTCTCCTATTATTTTTATATATGTATAAACTAGCTACTACACAGTGTATAAAATGGATAAAATACAAGCATAACTATAAGATTTCTGAGCCTACAATGACTGAAACATTTAAACACAATATGTTGATTCTTGATCAGAAACTACTGAATATAAAATTGAGAGATTATGGCAATGCAGAAACTGTTTAAAATGATACACAATTAACTGTCACTAGAAAACCAAACAGTAATAAAAATCTACATCCTTGTGAAGTAGATACATATACATTTATTAAATAAAGCATTTCTCCAGTAAACAATCCAATAAGCAAGAGAGCTAGTGTATGTTTAAAATAATCCACACTTATTATATCCTACGAAATATATGTTGATCACATTCAACAAATTAGAAATAAGTTTGATTTACACTATTAAATTCAGAATAAATTAACAATAAAAAACTTGAAGAACAAACTTACTTTTTACACACATTAAAGGAATGTAAATTTTAAAAAATCATTAAAAAAATCAAACACTTGCATGTAATGTTATGCAATCAGCAACAAGTGAAAAACTGAAAACAGTAATTAACAAAAAAACACTCATGCAATTAGATGTAATATTCTGTCTACCAACATAAGCAAACAGACAAGATGAAAGCCATGCAACATACCAAAACATGCAATACAAGAGCCAATTTAGCAACAAGAATACTGAAACAATTTCAATCAAGACAAATCGTGTAGCAATTCATTCTGTGACAACATTTCAAGAGGGAAAGTAGTTCTGCACATAGCATGCATTATTTCACAGTGGAATTCTCACAGGCAAATTAGCTACTGTGGCAGCAAATGCAAGACTAGTTAAGCATTTCTTGTATTTGCAGCAGAGAAAAAACAGGCCAAAAGCATAAACAGAGAAGGTGCACACTCTTACAGAGGAGGTAGCATGCACCTTACCTAAATCTTCCACTCTTCCGCAAATGTGAGAACATTTCCCCTCCAGGTACAAACTCTAGAACCATGTACAAATTGGAATTGTCCTGAGAAAAGTGAAATAAAACTAATTTTAAAGAATTAAAATGTTTAAAAATAAAATATAAAGTTTATTATTCTTACCTGAACCTTCCAACTTTTCTTAGATGGGAAAACATTTCTCCTCCTACCACATAAGGCAATACCATGTATAGATTGGAATTATCCTGAAAAAATAGCTATGTTCATAAAAACTGCTGAACATAAGTTACTGAGACTATTACTGGTCACCAACACAAAATGCTATCACCTGAAATACGATTTTATACTATCAAAAAATCATCATTATTGTAGTGTTCCACAGTGTTGAATCCAAACTAACAAGATGAGGATTTGAGTTTTCTTAAGTGTCTAAAAGGTAGACATTTATGGAAAGAATGAGTTGTCTCAAAATGAAAAAACAGATGCAGTAGTACCTAGTGGTGATGAAATTAACCCAGTACAGCGTGTCTGCAGAAGACTCTTAAATCCTGCAAGGCAGAAGTACTCCACAACACATATTGATAAAACATAAAAGTGAAGAATACTTCCACTCCATGAGGTTTTCCAGTCACATTTTAGATAGATGATGCAGGAATGGTTACATTATTTCCTTGACTACTACATACAACTTATTTAACATTTAAAAAACACTTCCTCTACAATTAAACAGCATGAAGATCATCAATATAAACTAATATTTTTACAAAGAGAGAAATTATACTAATTCACTTTCCACCTTGTTGATAAAATTAGCATGTAAGTCATATAGTCAGCATTCCACTCACTAAGGATGATATTAGCATGATGTGCACCGACACTTAAGTGTTCGTTTGGCAAAGTAATCTCTTATCTGTTTGTCACTTTCTTTCAACTGAAACATTTATACTATCTTAACTGCTAGTTTTTTTTAACCCCTTTTGAATGGAATGTAAGCTCTGATAAATAAAAATAAAAATATTTTAAGAAAATATTCAATATAAGGAAAAGCTAAATTGTAAAATTACTGCTGAAGCAGTTTATTAACTGTAGAACAAAAAAACTAAATAGTTTCTTTTTAACAAACACTTCACAAGACAAAGCATCCATGCTTGACCAATTTTGAAAGTGTGATTAAAAGGTACAAAATTTTCCCAACCAAGTAAAAGAATACTGTTATATATGCTTCCCAAGTTTAAAGCCAACAATTGTAAGTCATTGCCAAGTTAAAGAACTGTTAATACTGCTTATACAAAAAATATATACTGCTTCATAAAAAAGGAAACCAAATCACTTTTATTTTTATCCTGTTGTGGCAGATACACCCTCAAACCTGTTTTTTGAGCAAAGTATACAGTAGGAGAAGTGTATCCTTGGCAGAAACATATGGGAATTAATGTGTCTCATCTAGTTACAACCAGCACCAAATCAACTGGGAACTAATATCTAGTGTATGACAAAAAAAAAAAAAAAATTGCTGTTTTGAGTTTCACCTTCAGTCCAAAACCTAGTGGCATTGGGATTTTATCATCTTGTCTGTGATAGAAGGAAGGTACCATATAGTATACACACACCTGTGAGCGTAAGGATTGTTGTGGCTGGTCAAACTCCAAATGACACCTGATCCCTGGAAACCAACATCAAATAATCCATCTGCTTTACTCATGTTAAAGATATGGGAGGTGTGTTACATCCAACACCTAACAGCATCCATGAGTTTACAGTCTATTAAACATTTAACCCAGTAGCAACCCTATCTCAACAGTGTGTGTGTGTGGGATTCACTGTGTGTGTGTAGTTGACTATAACCTATTTGAAAAGCAGAGCAAATCACATCAGAGGTGGGAAGAGCCACAATGCAATAATCCATCTGCTTTACTCATGTTAGTCCATGAGTTTACAGTCTATTAAACATTTACGAAGCAACCCTATCTCAACAGTGTGTGTGTGTGTGTGTGTGTGTGTGTGTGTTTGCGCACGCTCGCACGTGCATAACATAACCTTGTGATGTTTTATATGCTGTATTTTTAGGCATAGATGGTGTTGATCAAACACCTGGTATCATCTTGAACTGTACACCAGGTACACTGCAGAAACAGCCTCAACATCAGTCATTTTGCAGAGAGCAGGAACCAAATATTCAATAAAGGTAAAGATACAGAAAAGGAACAGAGTACTTACCACTCACAAACAAACAGTTATAGCACTGGTGATGTCCACCAAGGGAAGGTGGAAGTGTGCAGCCAGGGACAGGATGTGATAGGAAGAAAATAATCATAAAAAAAAGTGAAGAAAAATACCAAGCAAATTAATTGTGGATTTCAGCCCAGAAAGACAAGGGGAAGGTTGCAAGAAAAGTAAGAATTTCATGGAAAAAAATGACTTAGGAATCATAGAAGGGAACATAAAAAAATTTAATAAAAATGGGCAAATGGCCATGTAACACACACATATATATGGAGGTCTCTTAAAATGCCATACCTCAGTGTTGTATCATAAGCCTTCTCAATGTCAAAGAATATTGATACAAGATGTTGCTGTTTGAGAAAGGCTTCTCTGATTGACGTTTCACATCGAATCAGGTGGTCCATGGTGGAGTACTGTCATCAAAGCCCACAATGGGTAAGCAAGAGGAGGTTGTTTAGCCTGGCACCAGGGATCAGGAAAAACATTCTCCTGCCAGATCCAGTTAAAATAATCAGAAGAATAGCAAGAAAAGCAGAAGAAAGATGGCACAGCATGTCATTGTGTATATCATCAGGTTAAACTGAAGTACTACTAGACTGATGAAGGGCAGTTTGAGTTCCACCAGTGTAAAAGGACAATTATAGTCATTAGAAACAATCAGCTCGAAAGGAAAGAGGGGAATGCTCTGCCTGAGTCTTGATGGCTAAGAAGGTAGAAGAAAAAGCAGAAGTGCTAGATACCTGGCAAAAGCTTTCACCTAAAGTATCAGCGATGTTACTTCCTGGCCATCAGAGAGCAAGATCGAGAGGGGAACAGAATTATATTGCCCACTGACCTTTCAAATCTTGTCCCATATGGCTTTGGAACTGGTGGTAGAAGATATGCTGGTTGTGAACTTAATCCAAGATTCCTTCTGGCTTTGACATCTTACCCACCAAGCATATGCACCAGCCTTCTGGAAAGCAATGTGGTTCAAGAGTGTGAGATATCAACTGAAAGTATCCCAGGCCTGTTTTTGAGACTTCCGTGCCATGTGGCAGGCAGGATTCCACCATGCATGAAGATATAATGGAAAACGTGTCAAGGTTTTAGGAATACATTGAGCAGCTGCTTGTATAACACAGTTGTCTACTGATGGCAGGATCAAGTTCTGCAAGAGCAGTGAAAGAAAGCCAGTTTGCCTGATCCAGCTTCCACCAGGGCACAAGGATCTGGTGACATCAACCACGGCCAGTCTCTCTCAAGATTATAGGAAAATGATCATTGCCTCATGAATTATTGTCAACCCTCCATGAAAAATGGAAGAATAATGAAGGGGAACAAATTGAGAGATCAATAGCAATAAACGACCTACTAGGTGCATGGAAATAAGGAGAAGAACCAGTATTGAAAAGAGAAAGGTTGTGATCAGAGAGCATACGCTCTCCTATCAATATCAGCACTTCCCAAGAGGGGATGATGTCCATTAAAGTCCCCCAGGATTAGAAAGGGAGATGGCAACTGTTGAATGAGAGCATCAAGGTCTGATTGATCATATGTCTCTCCAGGTGACAAGTACGGAAAACAAACAGTGATGGTATGATGCAAGGAAAAAATGGAAAAAATGGAAACAATAATTAAAAAAAAACATTCATGCAGTTAGATCTAATATTCTGTCTACCAACATAAACAAACAGACAAGATGAAAGCCATACAACATACTTATCAAAACATGCAATACAAGAGCCAATTTAGCAAGGAAACACTGATGGCTATGACCTCTAAGGGAGTATCAAGTGGTAAAGACAGAGTGGGCACATGTTGATCAACCAACAGTGCCACCCCTCCATCACACAGCTTATCATTTCTGTACAAAGAAAACTGCCAAAAGGTGACTGTATCAGCAGGTTTCAGAAATGTTTCCTGTAAGGAAACACATACAGGATGGTTGGAAGCAATCAGTGTTTTGATGTCATCCAGATTTGAATGCAAACCTCGACAGTTCCATTGTATCAGGGTGGTCATTTTTATTTACGTGTAGGTGAATTGGATGGAGAACCCTTCTGTTTATGACCATGTCTTTGTTCCTTACTGTCCTTATTTGAGGAAAGTCTATCAACCTCCATGGATGCTGTCCTGGGTCAATTTGGCAGGTCTTTGCTGTTAGAAGGGGATTCCAGTGACTGAGGATGTGATCAAATGATTGCTTTGCATCTTGGGATGGGAGAAAATGTATCCAAGGAAATACCTGTTCCTGGAATCAAAGGATGTGGATCTTGGGGTTTGTTGGAATGTATGTAAAAGACAAAGGTAGGAGTTGAAGTTGATTCATCAACATTTTTAACCATGGAGGTCAAAAAATGTTTCATTTGTTTGTAGAATGATTCTTTTGGAGGTACAAAGAGATCTGTCTGCACTATCACTGTAGTTGTGGAATGAAGTGCAGCAGTATACACCAGAGATGAGGTGGTGAACAGCAATTTTCGAGCCTCAGGATAAGTAATACTATGAATCATTTTCAAATGCTACACCTCTTTTTATTCCAACCATTTAGGGCAAGAACAAAATTAGGACAGGTAAGAGCCACTGCAATTGATGCAATGAGGGTCCGTTTCACACTCGTAGGCATCATGGTCCTTGCCACTGCAACAAGCACACACAGAGGAACCACGACATGATGTCTTGGAGTGACCAAACCGCTGACACTGAAAACATTGGAGAGGGTTTGGAGTGTATGGCCATACTCTTCAATTAAGATAACCTGCCTCAATGGTGGCAGGTGGACGTGATAATGTAAATGTGAGAATGAGGACATTGGTCAGCACTATCATCTTTGCAAGTGAATATACGCCTCACTGCAGAAACTCCTTGGGTAGAGAAATCAGCGAGAAACCAATAACTCCTTGTGAGGAATTCAAAGTAGCATGAGATGTAACCTCAATAGGTATGTCTCCAATCACCTTTAAATGCAAGAGGAGTTCACTTTGTTGAGATGTGGATGTTTCCATCAATATGTCACCAGATTGAAGCTTCTTTACTGACTTTGGAGAGCCTGCAAGTCCCTCTTGTCCCTTCTGAATGAAAAAGGGAAACAACTGCCCCAAAGGTTTATCTGAAAGTGAATGCAATATGAGAAAATGAGGTACAACAGGTGATACAGATAGAGAGGATTGATGCTCAGAATCTTCAAGGCATGGTTTGAAGATTTAATTCTTCAAATTAGATTTGAAGAAGGTACCTGGAATTAGATAAAAGAATACATGGTTAGGTCTGAAGGACAGTAAAAGTACATGAATAGACCAAATGTAGTCTGCCCAGGTAAACACATTCAGAGGAAGCACATATCTTCTGAGAAAAAAAATATCTAACCCAGCAGATTATGTAAAAGACAGAGTAACAGATGAAAAGTGCTTTAGAAAGACAATTTCCACACAATAGTAATACCTCTCTTAATAAATACTGTAACATTAAAGAAAAAATTGTTGGCTGAATGTAAGTCACAAAACTTCCAAACACACTAAAGCTTTTGCTTTCCTAGCACACTTCAACAACCTTGAGACCTGGGGACTCAAGGTGAGAATTTCATCATCTGACATATTTAATCTTGAATTCACATGAAAAAATACAGTTAAGTACCAAACATTTCTAAAACAAATGAGTAGAAACAATTGAAATCAAACACGAGAAGTCAAAACTGGCATACATTTGTGATCCAGCACAATTGAAATCTACTCACATGAGGAATGAGTTAAAACACACATCTATACATAGGATGCAAATCAACACAGTGAGAATTGCACTGCAATGATAAAGACTGTGCTAGCATAGATGACAGTATGACTGGTGGAGGATAGTCACGTGATCAGCACGTTGCCACAAAAGGTATAAAAGACTGGTGTTCTGTTTAAAAAATATTAGCAATGCTTAGAGAACAAATCAAGGTCAAAACAGCTTTGAGTGAGAGAAGGTAATACCATTTAAAAAACAGTACGTGTATTACATATGTGAGAAGTAAACTGCCAAGGAAAAAGAAAGAACAGGATGGAAAACAAAGGAAACTGAATGTTAAAATCCAGCCTTTCAGGCAAGGGACCAAATAAAGCCACAATTGAATATAGAGTTCAGGTTCAGAATGATGACACACACCAGAGTGTGACTGATAGAGAAGTGTCAGAGATAAAGAAAGAGACACCAAAAAACTGGTGTAGTAGTGGAAATACCTTGCGAGTTGACCAATATGTAACTGGCAGCAGAACACTATATGTAGTAGTAGTACAAAATATTACAAGATGTGCAAGGAGACAAATAGGAGGCTAGGCATATAGGTACCAATCCTACCAACAGCATCAACTACTCTCACAGCAGGATGATGACCAAGAAACCAAAAATAGGAAAGTGGCATACTGAGAAATGTTGTAAAAAAATTCAAATTCAAAACACCCCACAGAGCACACAAAAACAAAACAAAAAAGGTAGATCTGATAACTATACTGCAGGGAGAAGCTTGTTAGGAAGAGATGAGATTCAGGGTACCCAAATTATAACATGCCAACAAAGTGATGTGATAAAAGTGGGCATAATGCAGAAAATCCAAAGCAAACAGAATCAAAGGTCTATCAACCTAATACCCTTTGTTTGGTAATGTACAAGACTACCACAGAAATGTCAGAATGATCCATGATCAAATAGCCCCTAGGAGTCCACAAGAACCTGATAAGCAGCAAGAAGTTCCAAGATTGATATGGAGAGAAAATTGGAATAAGATTAGAACCATGAAACATCTTGAGAACCTGAGGAAAAACAAAGGAAACATGGCTGTAAGACAATGATGGAGATGAATAGAAGAAAAGGACCAGACTTATCTAAGCAACTTCAGAACCAATAAATTGACTGACAAGGACCTTTAAGGATGTGCAAACTGGTAAGAGTAAGACAAATACAAGAAAAAGTAATCCAAACTATTGGAGTTTGATCCATTCTAAAGGTAGAAATATCCCATGTTGTGAATCCAACTAAGAGAAATTGAAGTTATGTTAATCAAAAGCATAATCATCTACAGTATAAGGAGAGGTCAAGACATGACAGTTCCCAAATCCAAATGCTCCTCAAAATGATTTGCATGAGCTCCAATATCCAGAGAAGGAAGAAACACTAAAATAATGACTCAAAGGCCAGTCTCTAAAAACAGCAGAAATTGTAGACAGGAAATGAGAGATAAGGACAGAACATAACATACCCAAATAACAAAAGGAAAAAGGAGTCTTGGTCAGCTCCCAAAACAACACACGACTCAGAGGCATATTCACGATGGGAAAAAAAAAGGCAAATCGAAAACTTCAAAACACTGAAAATAGTGATCATATAATAATGACATTATTGCATGAAACTGGTCAAAAGAATTGTGGTTTTGATCTATTGGGCATGGTCTGCAATTCTGTTGAAGTTTTAGTTATGACCACCTGAAACTGTGAGCACATAGCTCACAAACTGAAAGAGAGAAAAATAAATGTCAAAATTCTTCACAAAAGAGAAAGAAGACAATAATGAACAAATAATTAAAGTACAAAATTTATGAATCCAAAAACTTCTCAATAAGTAAATTAAACCACAAGTGCGAAGATGTGTTTATTCAGTAAGACTGCCAACTGAAAAGTGGTTAACACCTGCAAGATTAGAAAAAGTGACAGTTATGATACGGGTAGCCTCACACTCCTACTGGTGGAGGGTTGCTGCGTAAACATTTGCATGTTAGTTTGTAGAAATAAGTGGAAACATCAACATTAGTAGCAAACAAACATCTGTGCTGATAGAGGGCAGTATATATTGAGGTCTTTTGTAAGTAGAGATAAGGTACTGTATCAGAAATTAAGTTTGTGCTAGTAAAATGTCTCCCAATCTTAAAAATCAATTCAAATGTTGGGATATGGTCAAAATTTTCAAGGATGCTTTACTTGACCATTTCACAGTTATCAGAAAACTTTGGCGTTTAAGAGACAGCAATCTGGTTGAGAGCACACCCACTTAACACCAAAGAATCATCCCCAAGAGACCAGCAAAATCAACCAAAGTTCTCAATATTTTGTAACATGCACTAGACAACTGGTAAACGGTGTGTATTGTTGAAACCATTTGTGTATCTTTAAGCATTTTTACATATCACAAAATACATTTTGCATTCACATAGTAGAATTTCTTATATTTAACATAAAAGATGACAACTAGAAATGCTTACAAATCTTCCACCTCTGACTGAGTTATAATGTCTCAGCCAATATAAGCAAGATATTTCATTTTTCCAATAATTATGTAAAAAATTAGTTGTCTAACAGGACTTAAATTTGTTAAGTCAAGAAGAATAAAACAATGGAAACATTAGCACATTCTTTATTCATCCTGAGTGTATTAAATTGTGCTTAATTGAGGATACTTATCCATAACTGCAAAATTCATAGTATTCAAATGCTCTTAATAAAAAAACAAATTTTGCTCAATTAAACATACAAACTAATGATATTACCTTGAAATGAAATTCAAGCTTTACAAGAAATGGGAAGTCAATAGCTTGTAAAATTTTCTTCTCATTGAGAGTGTGTTCAACTTGTTTTAGTTTCACGACCTGTTAAAATTAAAAGTTGCAATATCATAAATGATACACATGTATAAATTTCCAACCTAAAAACTTTTTTTTTTAAATTTGCAAATGAAACAATAAATTTATAATTAAACCTAGTCATGGAAGAAGTTCACAAAAATATCTCAGATTTTCATCAAAATGACTATTTTTATGTTATAACGGATTTCCATATACTAATATATGGAAAAAATTATGAGATGTTAATAGGTACATAAAAAAATTCACCATATAATACCACCTCTGAAACTATTTAAATCCCCTCCAACATTTTTATCTAAATAAAACTATATTTTCATGCCATGGAAATTGACCAAAACATCCAATTTCTTTTGCTTGTACCTGCATGATTTAAACATATATGATACAAATATAGTTGAGATTAAACTTATTTAAAACATACCTTTTGCTTGTCCAAAATCTTCATAGCATAATAATCCTTATCATTTTTATGTTGCACAAGCATCACTCTTCCAAAAGAACCTGTTCCTAATGTTTTAATTCTGTCAAAGTCATCCAAAGATGCAGTATTCTAATGAAATATGAGAACATAATAATATGCATTTTAATATTTATTTCCTAATCTAAACTTTTAGATGTGAAGCATATAAATATTACTACCTATATTAAGTAGTATTACAAAGAGTTATGTCCTCCTTTGTATTAAAACAGGTTCCTAATCTTTAATATATATTGGTTAAGATAAATACAAGCATTTTCTCTTTATTTATGATAAAGAACATTAATTATTTTTCACGATTATCACAGCCTTATAGTGTTACACTATCCACAACTGAATGATTTTTTTTTCATTTACATTTACATAAATGTAAATGTTTAACTTTCCATTCTAATTCTTTATTACAAACAAAACTGTGAAAATAAGTTATTATGCAATTGATCCTTATTTTTAATTAGCAGAGGCTACAGTTTTCAGTAAGTAAAAATCAAATGACGACTAGAAGGTAATATTCACTTGAACTTCTATGGTTATGAGACCTTAATTCAGAAGCCTTTTCTCATAGATGGGGTATCCCCTTGTGTATGAATTAACAGTCAAGTTAGTAGAATTAGGGAAAAATGCAATTACCTTGCTGGGATTGTTCCATTTTATTTCAAACTGTTCTTTGGCTTCTGCTAGGAATTTCTCAACTGAAAGAAGTAAATGATCAAAATAAGTAATGATTACCTGATTATAGCTTTTTGTTGGCTCATTAATCTCTTAAGTTCAGTAGTCCTTGAAAAAAAAATATTCTTTTATCTATGTGCTGTAACACAAACTTAACTGAAAGAGACAAACCAGAAAAATTATTCAAATGATGTTTGTAAACACTTTTTGTGAAAATTTTTTATACGTAACACAATTCTCTTATTTAAACATATACATGGAAAGTTGAGGACAAGAAACAGGTAGAAGTTATGACAGTTACTTGTGCACAAATCATGCCTAGTTTTTGATATCAAATCTTGATCCATGTCAGTCATAATTACAACTTAAGAAACATTTGAAAATTTTGATGATACTCTCTTAAGAATTATCCAACTTTATAATATACAAAATTAAACTTAATTAACTGTATAATTTCCTACCTAAGAAATGTTAAAAACAAAGTACATTTATCTACTGTAGCTATTGACACTAATCTTTAGATTTTGTAATTTTTATAATAGTATAAAATGACCATGCCTTTTTTTTTTATCCCTCCAAAGTTCACTCTTCTTTAATACATATTTACAATAGTTGTAGCAGGAGAAAATGGCTCAAAAATACAATTGTCCTCATTTAATGAAAATAAGCATTTTAGTGTTAATACCCAAGACCAAGATACCAACAAATTACAAGTGTTTGACTTTGAGTTTCATTTATTATCTTCTCAGTATTTGTAAGAAATTACAAGAACTAAATACAGTTTAGAAAAAAAAGTGTTAGTCATATATACATCATAGATATCTTTATGTCACATGTAATTACATTGTACATTTATTACACGACATAATCATAATTACAAAAGAAAAACATCTCATACACAAACAGACTATGAGCATGTAATATTACACTCCATATCCTGCAGCATGCGATAAAACTTCACTACTTACTAAAAATGTGATTTAGTTACTATTTTTCTGTGTGTGGTAACTAAATAGAAATAATAAGCTACCAAATGAAACATTTATGTATTCAAAAATAATGTCTTAAAATTACATACCAGTGTATGGATAACAATACAAAATCCATATTATAAACAATAAATACAATAAAGAATTTCAAATACTTTAATATTGCTATCTTACTTTTCTGCTACATATGCCTAGCACAGGAAGTAATGATCACCTTGCTTTACCTTCTGTAATAGATTTATCATTTAAACTCAGAAAACTAAGTGGTTTAGTTTCTATGATGCATGTAGGTATTACAGAGCATGAAGCTTGTTTCATCATTTATTCATGTAATTAAAATATAAATACACAGCACTGCTATAGTAGAAGTATATCATAAAGCTAGTTAGTACCATGATACTAAATGAACACTATTGTTTCCAAGCTTTATACAGAAGATAATTTCAAAGGCTGTAACTTAAATTCATACTTAATAATCTTAAAGCTGTTAAGGCAGAGCTGTGGAGGTTTCTATAATCTTATTTTATAAATTTTGATATCACTAGGTATCATATGCTACACTATCAAGGTGACTGAATTAGTGTTTGTTACATCAACTTTTTGTAATTATAATTAACTTTTGTAATATTTCTATCATTTATAAATATCAGATCTCATATTTCTAGTACAAGTGTACTAAATAACTTTCTAATAGAAAACTGTTTTGCACTTTAGGACCCGACTACCTCAATTTTTCTATAAATCATACACGTGCAAATAACGACAAAATATTGTTATATATTACAGTCCAGCTTCTCAAATCTATTCAACATGTGTAATTCCTATCTTCTGTGTCAAATTATCACATATCTAATCCAACTAATAAAAAAAGCAATTACTTTTCATCAGTTTAGTTTATATATCTAATACTGTTATAATAAAAACCTCCCTAAAAATGTAATTTCAATTATTAAGTACTATTTTTAAATGAGCAAGCAAAATTTCATTATCATGAGAAAAGCATAACTTTAATTTTGGTTCTATTTTGCACAATATTCAATTACTTTTAACAATCTATTAACACTTTCTAAAGTATACTAGTGGAGTAGATATTGTTCTTTAGATTTTGTATCACAAAATGAAATTTCAAACATCAGTAACTCTAGAAATAACATTTATTTTATTCAATACTTTATTATTCAAGAATGAACCAAGAATTATTCCAACAAAATAGTTTATTATTTATTTCTATAAATAATCCATTTTCAAGTTTTTCAAGATGACCTTGATCATATTTCAGAAGTTTTAACATAAAAGTTTAGTATTTTTATGTAGCAAATTTTTATATACATGCCAATGTATGAGCCTGTATGTTTATGACAAATGTCAGTTTTGAACATTAATTAAAACTCAACCGTGCACTGATTTCAAGTAGCTACAAAACAGCTCTGACTTCAAGGAAACAATGACCAGTTTTTAAGAGTTGTCTTCCATTAAGTTACTTTATTTTTACAACCAAGTTATACTTCACTTCAAATGTCACCAGCAAGGCCTTAATACACAGTACAGCATACAGCTGAGAACATTCAACAGCATTTCTCATATAAGACTATTCCTTTCTTTTAAAAGGTGAAAAGTATTTTTTAGAGATAAAGTATAATGTAGCATTTTCCCTAAATGTCTGCGTTATTTTTTCATAACATATATCAAAATGTACGAGTCTTAAGCAATCGTTACTATGTAGAAAGATATACTATGCACAAATTAACAAAAAATATTAAAATCTATAAATATATAATACTCAGGAGAGACAAATAACTTAATTATCACACACCATAACAAAATTATTCTTATAAAGTTATATTCAACAATGAATTTACTATCAGAGATGTGGAATTCACAGTATTATCACACATTCAGAATACGATTCATCTGATGACATTATATTTTGTCCATTTGGCAAATTGTTTCTCGTTTTGCTTTTTATTTAATTGTTCCACAGTAGGAATTTGATTTGCCAGCTCTAAGAATAATATCTAAAAATTCCAAAACCTCTTTAAACTGTTAAATTATATATCACACACAATTTATATATACATACACATATAAATACTATTTTAGCTTAAGGCAGAATCAGTGTAAAGTTAATGTTCTCCTTATCAAAAGTTGTATTTCAGATAGGTACTAATCTTTGAACAAAACAAAGAACTAGTGAATTTTGCACCAAGTATTAGTACAAGTTCTCATCACTTCACATAATAATGTAAAGTGTATTAGGTTCTGATATAGTTATCACATTACAGCTCTCCAAAAATAGAAAGACAACAGTTCCTCTCTGCACAGTACTCCTCTTCAACACTTTGTTTAAACCAAACTGTGGAGAAATAAGTATTTATCTTAATTACATAAATGTAAGTTTTAGGTAAAAAAAAAAAAATTACCTTCAGAATATGTTACTAGCCTTTCCACATACAAACAACTAAAATCCCACACTGGGAAGATAGTTTATAGACCAGTGTTGAGAAATAAACCAACACAATAAGACATATTCTGGAAACATAATGCCAGAAATGGAAAGATTACAGTGCCCGCTTCACTTGTGGGGGTGACCTAGTGGGAACAGCAATTGATGATAGATTGCATCTTTTTGAAGCTTGGAATACACTTCACTCAGTATAAGTGTTTGTTCAGAAAAGTTGTCTAAAACACCGTCTGAAAGTATCACAAAGATAGGCAGAACATGAAGACTGCTCAACCACCTTACATGGATATATTCAAAGAGGTTTGGCAGGCCATAACTGTAGCTAGACCAATAAATGAAGTCATACAGTTTACGAGAAATATTTACAATAATATGCAAAATCAAGAATTGATCACTCCAGTTCTGTGTTCTGTAAATAGTCTGGTTTATAGCATTAGGAGTGGTTGGTAGTAACCCTTCCAGGTTCACAACTCTGCACTAGTTCTGACCAAAGAATGGGTCCACTTGGTCTTATCAGTGGGATTACACTGATCTAAGATGAAACCAATGCTTCTTCTGTTCCTGTAAAAGAAATCGGAGAAGAAGAAATCTGTTAAAAGAGAATAAACTGGAAAAGGTATACAGCCCAAACTTGATTCATCTCATCTGCATAAAGTCCCTCAGCGAGACTGTGGAATGGTTTACTGCAAATACAGTAAGCGGGATTTGTACAATTAATCCCATAAGCAAATTGCCCATCCTCTGAACCAGGCTCATACTGAAGAATTAATAACTCAAATAATTCCAACTTTACTACTGTGTATCTAAGAAATTTTGGTAAGATTTTAAAAACACATTACAAGTATGTTGGATACATACACACACACAAATCATAATTTTAAACAACATACTTTTATTAAAGAATAGTCTGCAAATTTACTGAATCAGTCTCATTCATACTGACTAGCCTGAGTGCAAGGTCACTTTTTTTGTTTAGAATAAAAATACTTTCTTCATCTTAGTCTTCATGATATAGTTGCAGAACCTCCTAAACGAATATAAGGTTTTCTCAGTAAAATTTTGTATTTTTACCTGTTATTTTCTTTACCTTAACACTAACTGTACCAAAATCAGTAATAAAGGTTAAATGAAAATATGGAAAATACAAAATAAATCTATATTAACCTTTTTCCTTTCTAGAATGACTACATATTGTTTGTTTGTTGCTTGTATTTTGAAGTTACCAGAAAGCTACATGAGGGCTATCTGCAATAGACAGCCCTAATTTTGCAGTGTAAGACTAGAAGGAAGGCAGCTGGTCACCACCACCCACTGCCAATTCTTAGGCTACTCTTTTGCCAAAGAATAGTGGGGTTGACCGTCACATTATAACACCCCCCATGGCTGAAAGGGCAAGCATGTTTGGTGTGAAGGGGATTCGAACCCATGACCCTCGGATTATGAGTCGAGTGCCCTCACCACCTGACCTTACTGGACCCCTGCATATTGTAATAGACAATTACATACTATTTATTCTTACAGCTAAGCTCATACTTGTCAAATCCTGTAGTCATTTACATTTATTATTTCATAGCTGTGCAGCAAAAAATATTTATCACATAAAGAAGCTATGAGATGACCAAAAATCAAGTTTCCAGCTTGTATAGTCAGATTACAACCACACTTTAACACAATCATCTTTCAATGCACATGCTATTAACAGTTACATTTTTTATTTAGGTTTTATAACCTACCATTTCTAATTTTTACATTATTTTTATATGAATAAATAAAAAAAATATATAACACAAAACTCAGTACTTATATGTGCACTACTGTACCTTCAAGATTTTGCTCTCAAAAGTTAATCCCACTTTTTGGTAGGGCTCTTGATAACTTAATGTAATTTCTATCTGTTCTAAATACATAATTTAGAATATTTCTTATGCATGTCAATATTTTGTAATGTCCTGAATCTATTATAAGTTAATAACAAAATAACTAAAATGTAAGTAGGTTAAAATAAATCTGTCAGCTGGTCACAAAGACTTGGATAAATCAAGCAATAAAACTGTAGGCCAAATAATTCATAAACTGTCAACAGAATTCAATACATCAAAATCTCTATTTGTTGTAATTAATTCAATAACAACTGTCAGGGTGACGTTTTTTTAAACACAGAACATGATTGTAGGATATGGCATGGGAGTTTGACAATGAGACTAAAAACTCCCTTTGTTAACCTGAAGATGACTTAAGAAGGTTGAAACATTGTTCTGTAATTTATTTCAATTACAGTTTTAATACCCATGCCAGTTGTCTCGAGAATACATTTTTACTTCGAGTGGGTTTCTTATTGTCATGAAGACTGTGAAAGTTATAAATATACATTATACCTTAGCAATTATATATGGTGGCAATTTGTACCAAATTTAAAAGACTATAGAGGGATAGAAAAAAAGTCTAAAATCAGGCAACTGAAAACAAAGTGTCATGATACACAACTGAAAATTTAGAATTCATTTAAATATTTCCTTTGAAATTATTTTTCTAGTCTAGTGCAAAATGAAACAATCTCTGTACTCAGTTTAAATACACCTTTATAAGAAAAAAAGAAAATTTCACCCAAATGATCAAAACCACAAAATTCTTAAAGACACTTTCAAATAATTTTGTTATAAACTCCTGTGGAATGGCATCCCATGCTTTTTTCAAGACCATCCAAAATTATCTACTATGGTTGAATTTACTTTTACTTCTTAGTCCAATGATATTGAGATCTGGGTTTTAAGAGGCCATTTCAACTGGTCTTCCAGTCCTATGTTTGTCAATTACAGATGATGTTTTTCTGTACTGGCTTTGGATATCACACCTTGAAAAACAAGTGATGCAAGTTATTTCACTCATTGCTTTTCCTTCTTTATGCAGAAAAATAATTCTATGGTGATCTCCTAGTAACATTATAACCATTTTGTTTTATATCTCTTTCTATTATACATACATACAGGGTGTTCAGAAAGTCACTGTGCACTTATATATTTACTAACAGACATGTTTCAATATAGAATACAGGAGGTAAATATGAATGATAATTATAAACAATGTTGAAAGTGACCTCCATTGGCATCAATATAGGCTTGGATCCTTCTTATTTTGTTTCTAAACACCACTATCAGTTGCTGGTTTGAAATAGACTGAATAAAATATGATTACAAAACTGCACAGTGACTTTCCAAACATCCTGTGTGTGTGTGTGTGTGTGTGTGTGTGTGTGTGTGTGTGTGTGCGTGCGTGTGTTAACTGTAATTTTCAAAAGCCAAACAAAACACATTAAAATTACAAAATTAAATAAAATATGCTGCATTTTTAAAAATGATCCAAAGGTACAAGCTACAATGTTGAATTATAAAAATACAGCAAATTTTGTTTAATTTTAATGTGTTTTGTTTTGTCTTTTAAAAATTATGGTTATAATGTAATTAACCAGTGGTTGGGATTTGCCATTTCTAATGCAGCCCTCTTCATGATTTTGTTTATTTATTTAACTTCATTTAATTTCAGTGTGTGTGTGTGTGTGTGTGTGTGTGTGTACAAAACACAAAATAAATTTGCATAATATTGGGCAATAAGCAGGAGCTCATAGGCTGAACTTTATTACCCCTCTACAGTACAATGCAGATTTTGAGATATAGAAGCCATGTAACATAATTAAAAAACAGGAAAACAGATGACACACGAGTCATGAAAAATAAAGTACCTCTCAAACTCAAATGTCTCTTGTGAAGGGAATCCACAAGTAAGCCAAGTGTAAGAACCGAGATTCCACAGGATCAGAGCCAAAGGTGGCTCCAGAAACAAGTCATCTCCAACCCCTTGACAGTTTGTTTGTTTGCATTAAACACAAAGGGCTATCTGTACTTTGTCCATCACAAGTATTGACACACAGATTTTAGCTTTGCAAGTCTGCAGACATACCACTGAGGGACATCTTGAAAACTGACTCCTTGAGAAGAGATGTTGGAAAGGGAACACCAGACCAGGAGCAGGATGGATGGGGTGGTGGTGATTTGACAAGGCTAATGAGGATAAGTTGAAATAAAAATGAACACAGAATTGCTGGGATGCTGCTTTAGCAACTTTACAAAGGCTAAGGAACACCACCACCACCCCAAAGAAAACCAAAAACAACCTAGAGTGAATGGTTCTAAATGAAGTTCCCTTAGGTTTAATCCTAGAAAAAGTAACTGGGTAACTGCTGAAGAAGAAATCAAGGCAAAATGGGGTACACGCAAGTTTTTTTAATTCCATTTCCTTGGATCTATTTATCAAACTTGTGGAAGAATCCTGACCACAGACTACAGAGGATTCTCAAGAGATGGAGGGTGAGACAACTGAAAGTTGATGTTAATCTGGGACAGCAAGAAGTCTGAATGAACATGAAAATTAGGTGAGAAAAGGAAAGGCAAACAAAAATTCTAGTTTTGAAAATAAAGAACAAGGTCATCTATGAGACATACTGAACAACAGAAGAAAGATGGAAAAAGTTATAACAGGGTTACCATTGGGGCAAAAGATAAAAGTGAGGTTACTTGGTCACATAAGGGATAGAAGAACCAGAAGTAAAGGCAAGCTGTGGGAAGAGCTGATAAATATTATCCAAAGACATGGCAGGCTCAGCAGAAGCTACATAGCAGGATATCACACTTGAATGAAAAAACAAGTGCTGTGTTGGAGATAACCAATCATTTGATGTACAGTGAAGGTAAAGTTGTTCACCATTAGAGTACCTCCAGTCACCACTAAACTAAAATAAGACTGTCTCTTGAAGAGTTTCTGGACTTTTAGAGGTATCAGAAATATGAATATGAGAATTTTGTTTTATTTTGTTGCTTGGACATGCACTCACACACACACACACACACACACGCTGTCATTTTTCAATGAAAATGAAATCACAACCTGCCTATGCCCTATCTCAGAATTAATGACAATGGGTAATGATACTTTTAAGAAAGCAATATCATAGTTTCTTAAACATTTCTGCTAATTCTTGTGATTTGGTCATATAAAGAAGTAAAGTTAATATAAGAAAGACAATTATTATTAGAAATTATATACAACATTTTTTTCAAAGAAAAGGTGTAGCACAAAAGATCCTTTGTATAACAAAAGGCCTAAGAAAGTAACCCATATATAAAGTATAATGCCAAGGATGAGCTTTTGGTTTAAATAAAATGCACCAAGTGAAGAACTATACAAAAAGACATGTTACCCTCCTATTTGTGGAGAAGCATAATCTAATGTTGATTATAATCACAGACTAGCACAGTTTACATGATTACACACAGAGGTGAAAGCTGTAACAAGAGCTTAGCACATGCACACAAACTTTTCACGAGTAATGCCAAGGTGCTAGCTATTATGAAGCAGCGAGTAATGTAGTCTGAATCACTGAACTATAATTTCATTAACTATTTGTGTATGAGAAATTCTAGAAGGTACACTTTAAAATCATAATGGCTAATTAAATAAAAGCATGAAAAATTATAAGAGGAACTTAGATTCAAAATATGGTATATACTATTCACAACAAAATCGAGCCATCAATGCTACTATATTTTTTTACTGTTAAATAAAAACAAACATTCTAAAAAAGTTTTATTCTACTTTTTGTGCACATTCTTTATGATGGAAAAAAAATCAAAAATAATTTTATGATGGAAAAATTCCACATCTCTGACTGAAAATTAATCATTTGCTGCTGTTTAATTTATACAACATATAGCCAGTCTTTAAGATAAAATATCTAAATACTGATATCACAGTAAAACAAAAACTTAAAATTGTAATTATACTATTATGTTATTATGTATGCAAACAATCTATTACAAAAACTTTCCTTGAAAATAAAACAGATGTGCTAAGCAGTAAAAAATTTCATGCCATATTTACAAAAATTTACAAAGTTTACAAATAATATTTTCCAATAAAATTCATAAATACAATTTTACGTATCTACATACACATACAAACACCTATTCTTAAATACATGAAGAATACCAATCATAAATAGGATAAAAATATGCACAAGTACAGCATGTGCTAACTTTGAAATTAATGCTTGTGTTCTTTCAAATAATGTATACTTAACTCTTGACACATTTTCATAATTTACTCTTACCATATACAGACTAATTATGATAAAGAATAAGATGGAAAAAAAACAACTACTATATATATATATATACACATATCCATAAATTGATATTCATACACATTAAAAACCTGGATGTTGAGTCATTATCATGCATATTTACAATTTAAAAAGTACAGACCAACACAGACATATGTAACAACCATGCTAAAGTGCACTTGAATGATCCTTTTTCATTTTAGTCATATAATGTTCTTTTTAAATGACAACTTGTATCATGAAAGGGCATATAAAAGTTTTCATACACATAAACAAAAATAAACAGTAAATTATAAATATTCACACTTGCACATGTAGCTAACTGTGCAACTTCCTCTACTTGCCAATCAAAAACAAATGCAAAAATAAAAACTTTTTTAGTTCAAAACGGACATTTTCACAATTCTACATTTAAAACTTTGCGAATGTCTGTTCCAATTTCATGCTGAAAAAAAAGTTCAAGATGTTTAACACTAGCCTCAAGAAAGAAAGGAAAATTATAAGTAAAATAAAACACCACTAAAGAGTCTACACATATCAGTGCTTGTTATAATGCAGTGAGAACTAATGCCTGCAACTAGTTCTACTTTTTTTTTTGTCAGGCCACAAGTTTCAACCACTATATTGTACTTACAATCAAAGCTGGACATTTCACTGTCTATGCGCGATCTCATACGAAATGCTGTGGGTCCACATCCTGAAACGCACAATACCAATTTTTATTCCCCCCACTTCTTTAAAAAACTAGGTAATGTGATGATTATATTTTCTGCCAAGTTTCTTCAATGGAATATTATTCACAGCTACAATACGTTCACATTGTGTAAGACATGCCAAATGCTTAAAAAACATCAAAAGTGTGGGTATACTGCAAAGATAGATCTTCACATCCATAAATGTACAAATCCCTATAAAAAAAAATAATTAAAACCTTAAGACTGACAGAAATAAACCACACACTAACCATTCCACAAGTTTGCAAGTAACCTTTTTGCTTAAGGATGTACACTGGTAACAAGATCACAGCATACATGAAGCATCAAACAGAAGAATTAAACAATAATGTGCTTAATGACAGTCTCCGATATTTTTTAATTTTAAAGATTAGATGTTTGAGAACTTGTAATCACAATGTACCAAACAGTTTTCTTTCATTTGAAAAGTCCTTATACTTTGATAAAACCCTCTTTACTCTTAATTTTTGAAATACATCAAAGCAAGAACAAAAATTAACAAAACACTTTACATTACTATAACTAACTTTTTTATTCCAGAGTTTGTAACCATCATCTAACAACAAACTTTGTACAGAAAGCAAAATCCAGTGTATGAAAGGAAAAAACAAACAACCAGTATTAAAGTTATTTAGTTCTGTTAAAAAATAATCAATTTAATTATACAGACTATATTATAATTAAAATGATTCAACTTAAAAATATATTTGCACATTAATTATATATATTTAAATTGCACTCATTTTTTGTTCCTTCAGATGAAGTTGATTATTGCTATACAATTGCAGTCCTGTAAAAATATTTTTAGATGTTGCAGAGAACTTTGTAACTTATCTACAACCCCATTTAGCCACAACCAGTTTTAAATTTGACATAACATATAAAAAGCACGAAACTACTATACCATTCAGTCCTTCCAGGTCTCTTCATATCTATCCTCATAAAAAAACAACAACAAAAAACTAACATACTATTTTTCAGAAAACTTTCACCTGTAACATGGTAGACTCTACTACTGCCAACAGAAATCAATTTCACAACCCAGCCACTCTCTTATAAACTAAAACTGTTAATTATAACCTATTTTTGAAATCTTAAACTTGTGTCTCTCATTCTAATATCTACAAAATTCAAAAGCCTTTATCTCAACAATTTTCTTGATAATCTTGAAAACTTCAGTTAGATTACCTCTTACCATTCATTTCTTAACAGAAACAAATTAAGAGATATAAACCTGTCTCCATAAACATAACCCACCCCCAGTATCATCTTAGCAGCTCTCTTTCCAACAAGTTTATGTCCTTTCATATATAAAGAGACAAAAACAATACACAATACTAACAATGAGGCATAAATAGTGTTTTATATAGAAAATTATCTCTTTCAACCTGTAATCAGTAAATAAATGTATCCTGAAATTGTGTTAGGTTTGTTACTAGTAATGGAATAATACCTGAAAAGCTTGAGTGACTGACTTATAAATCACCATGCCAAGATCCTTTTGGTGGGTATCATACTCAATATTCTCTCACATACATTAACACATGGTCAATAACAGCAATCAAGTTCATTAGTTTGCACTAATGTAGTCAAACTTAAAGATCAGTTGCCTATTTTGTAGTATAATGCCCCAATCAATACAACTAGAAATACCTAAAAATTGAATGTCATCATCTAACTTTACTAATTATATTCATCAACTTCATTAATGTAAATAATAAAAGCAAAGGCCAAAGCAGTAACCTTTAATTAGGCACATTCCAAAACACCAGGTTCACACATACCCTTTCTATCAGTCAGATAACAACAAAACAAAGCTTGGTCTTAAACCAAAATAATCATAAAAAAAAAAGTTAGCAAATTAGTAAAAACAAAACAAAACACTTCTCCCTCAGCAAATCCACATTATTCATTTTTAGTTTTGTTTTTATTCAAGCTACCAAGAATTTTCCCTTGTAGAGTAATACTACCAACCAGCCTATAATTCCCAGGTTAACTTTTAAACAGAAGCTTACCAACACTTCAGTACTTCATTAACTACTTGGTCTACTAGCCCACAAAAAATAGAACATGAAACATACATAGAATATCATCCTACACACACTATCACTATTCTCTTCGTCTGCAAAATAAAACTGAATAAACTGCAATATTTTGTTCATACCTCAGGCTGAAATGTGAATCATTTATTTTTATTATTTGAGAGATGACTCTATTATAGCTGTATTTCCACCTTTTCAACACCAAGGACCAGCTTATTGCTTCTATAAACTGTCATGGACAATACAAGTGAAATGTAAAACCCTCACAATTTATTACATGTGAATATACCATCAGTTTCTGAGAAACATCAAAGATCAGTAAAGTGATCATGACAAACTGTATACATTTTATTTTTTTTCGTTATTAAAACATATCTTTCACAGTTACATGAACTTTGAGTTGTATGTATACTGTGATACACATCACATGCAAATATAGTTGTGATAAATTTCTTATATTCACATGATAAAACGTGAAAATTAAATGGAAAAGTGCCAGAGCTTACAACCACACTAAAGAAACAATGCACTCAAGTGTTCATCTCTTCTCTTATTTATGCGTGTATAGTGATCATCAAATTTCTCAAGATTAAATTTATCGTTACCCCTCAAACTCAAATGTTAATACCTGTTAATTTTATTTTTAAACTTCATACTACAAATCATAATTGTTTTTTGCTTTATTTTCAAACAGTTTACGTTATTATTACAATGTTAGAAGCATACAGTCTACTTAGTTCACATTAATGCTTTATTTAAATCTTAACATTATTCATTACAAATACTACTATTAATACTAGGCTTAGGCTTAACCTCAACTTGATAAGCCTCATCACTTAAAAAACCGCTAGTGACACGATTAGTGCTACTAATGCTAACCTCTACTCTCTAGCGTAGGGGTCGGTCTCAAAGCTATTATTATTAAATATAAAATTTATAAATAGCTATCTGACCTTACCACTTTCAGTAACATGTTCTCCCTTTTTAGTAGTGGCAGCATTTCCCATGACTCAAACTCAGCTTTTCGTTTTATAAAAAGATAAAAATTAAATTTCAATGCTCAATTTTTTTATAATTATTATTAATATATTAACTATGAAAACATTTAGAGTGCCGCGACATCTGACATTGCGTAAACCCTAACGTAACCATTTACCAGCATCTAAATTCACCAACGACATAAGCGTTCCCTCTAACCCTCTATCAAAATGAGATAGATCCACATTTTATATATATATCCTTCCGCGTTTGTAGTAAGAAAGCGACACCGAAAGAGAAATAGAACATATAAAATATAAAATTCTCGTTCCAATAAATGTTGCAAAATATTTGTCTATATGTTTCAATTCACGTATTGACTTCATACGTTACAGCGCTAGTTGCCTAAAAAAAAATTAAAATTACAATATGGCGACTAACTGTATTCATTTAAGAAATATATATATATCCTGTAGTGAGGTAGGGTGCGCGCAGACACAGGGAAGACGGAAGTGCAACGACAGACAACAATTTACTGAAAACATATTTTATTTAAATACAGTACAAACAAACAAAAGATAATAATTTAATATTCATATTACTATAAAATGATAATTGTTTCCTGATAGAAAGTACTGCAGAATTGTTAACACTTAGTTTAAGACGTTTTGTTTCGTAATTGTATGAAAGTTAAAGTAAAAATTGTGTTCTTCAACCCTTCAACATTTTTCACTATTATTCAAAGCATTTATTTTACTTCCCTGATATTTTTTTTTCATTATGGTTTATTTTATAATAAATAACATCCATATTAAAACATATTTAGCAATTCAAGTTCAGTATTTAAGATAATACTTCAGTTATTAATTGGGTTGCAATAACAAACGAAGTAGATGTTACTTTCACAGTCAAACAGAAAATGTATGCAGATAGGAATATATATAAAGATTTCTGGGCATCAAAATACGTATCAACATATCATAATGCTCTCCGATGGGTCAGAATCAAGTCTAAGAGCTTACAACACTAAACATCTGGTTTTTAAATCCACAGTGAACACAGTGCAGATAGTCACATTTATAGCTTAACAACAAACAAACAAAAATATCGTAAAATGAATAATAAAACAATCTTAAGCCTATGACTAGTGTGAATATATACATCGTGACCGCTGAACTTCAGGCAAATTTACGCATTGGATATATTCACAAACCGTCACAAATTCTGAAGTGATTAATTAGATGGAATGCAGCTACTCCAATTGAAAAGTGAGATTTGACGGTCAATCTTGTAAAGTACCAACAGCCCCAGCGTGCAAAAAAAAATTACTTTTTTAGGGGACGGGGGAGGTAAAAGGGTGCAAATACCTTCCGCCCAACTGTAAATAACTATAAACAAACTATAGTAATAATTCTGTTTGTTAGAATTTTCAAACATATTTTGTATAACGAAAAGGATTAATAACACACCAAACTTAAACTGGTATGTGTTCTGTAAAAGTTATTTTAAAGTAAAATATATATATATAACAGTCAAATAAGATATCCATAATCATACAAGGTCTACACTTATAATTTTCTTGAGATATGTGTATATAATGAAATGTTAGCATCGTTAATATAGGCTATCTCTGTTTGTTTTTGGAATTTCGCACAAAGCTACTCGAAGGCTATCTGTGCTAGCCGTCCCTCATTTAGCAGTGTAAGACTGGAAGGCAGCTAGTCATCACCACCCACCGCCAACTCTTGGGCTACTCTTTTACCAACGAAAAGTGGAATTGACCGTCACATTATAACGCCCCCACGGCTGGGAGGGCGAGCATGTTTGTCGCGACTCGGGCGCGAACCCGCGACCCTCAGATTACAAAGCGCACGCCTTTACGCGCTAGGCCATGCCAGGCCAGACTATCTCTACAGAAGTACAAAGATTAGGGGAGTTTACTCAGAGTACAGTATTTATAATGATGTCACGAATATTGCGTGAGTCAAAATTGCTGGTTCGAAAAAGTGTTGTTATAAAACAATATTTCCACTAGGATAAAAGAATGTTTTTTTTTATTATAGCAATCCAGGCAAATTTAGGAAACAGATAAAAAAAAACATTATATTTTAAGTGGATTAGAGACTTAACAGTTATGGCCTGAAGTCAGTATATACAACTATTAATTTCGTACCATCGAACAAGGGGTTTTGTAGAACTATACATCAACAAAATTAGGTGTTTCCTGGAAATTACCTGAAATCAAAAAAACCAATGTTACCTATGAATTACCTGTACGATATTCTACTAACACACACTAAAATCAGTAGCGTTCACAATGAGACTAAAAAAAAAAAAGTTATCAAAAGTCCTTTGTCATCATCATTAATTCAGAGCGGAAAATGCCTGTAGTCGTTTCCAGACATGTTGGAGATACTCTTTCTATTTGACAAGATCCAAACGCAGGTGTGAAACCAACATGTGTTATGGAAAATCAGTTACGAGTTATAAATGAGTACTCGAACACACAACGTTTCACTTCCTACTACTTTTCGCTGTCTGCAGTCGCCAATTGTGGGAAGAAAGTCACCCTTAATACTTAAATTTATAAAGTAGATATAAACCACACTAAATTTCTACATTTGTAAAGCTCCCAAACTCCACCCTTCTAAATATTACAAGATGTTTAATAAGGCAAACCACCCGAAAAAAGTAAGTAAAAATGTCTTTATGGAAAAAAAATAAACCTATATTTCTACAATTTATAAGATTTTCAACCTCCAGTTTTTGTTTTTCAAATAATTATTACAAATTGATGCTAAATAGAACAACAACCCCCTTACTTTAATAGCTATTTACTAATTACTTAATTCATCCCCTCTTTCTCTTGAAAAATCTATTCAACAGAAAGCAAAAGGTAATAGGAATTGAGAAGGTATGGGTTCAAGCACTCAGCTTCTAACCTTTATCGATTCTCCATAGCTGTTGACTAGTTTGACACTTGCAGAGGTGACGGAACCAGGGGATGCCAATTTTACATATTTAATTTATATAGCAAATCTATGTCATGCTTTTATCTCAATTTCAGGGGGGTACACTTTCATACCCCACTCCCTAGACTGGCAGCACGGGAGCAACTTTTAGCAGCTACTTATGCTTTCAGTCTCTCATTGTAAAATCTGTATGTCTCGCCAAGCACCCCCACTTTACAATTTCCACTGATCTGCGTTTGGATATTGTGTAATAGATGGAACATCTCCAATGATTTTAGGTGCTATGACCATAGACGTTTTCAGCTATGAGTTAATGTTGATGACAAGGAGTGGTTATTAAAAATTTTGGCTTTTTAATCTCATAATGGATGTTTTAAATCTGTATTAATTTCATTATTTTCATATAGTGCTGTAATCGCCCATTTACAATTGATGTACATTATAATATTAGAATTAGTGAAGTTTAAAATAAACGTATTCTCTTGCTAAATACAAACACGAACATAATTCTCAGTAACATGAAATAACAGCATCACCAGGATTTAGGTGGTAATGACCTGAAATTAACGTATTTGAAAATATCAACATGACACAAAGAGAAAACCATATCTTAGAGTCAATGATATAATAATATTTTTTTCAGCAGCTCAAAAAATACTCTCGATAAACAAAATTAAAGGGCATAGAGAATGTAAAACTATTGTAAAACGAACAACCTAAATTTAATTTATACACTGCTGGCCAAAATCTTAATGCCAATAAACTTAAAGAAAAAATATGCATTTTGCGTTGTTAGACTCAACCACTTATTTGAGTAGAGCTTCGAAAGATGGAAATAAGAAAAGAGAAAATGAAAATAAAACCTTTTTTAGCATTTAATAGGTAAATTGTGAACACTATGAAATTAGCCTAAATACTAGCTGTTCAAACGTTTAATACCATACCAAAAAGAAGTCCTAAACAGGGTAGGAAATGCCCAACAAGAGGTCTCAGTAGTGAGTTGCTCGGCCGTCATTGCGAATAACTGCAAACATTCGCTTTGGCATGGTCGATATAAGCCTTTGCAGAAGGCTAGCTGGAATGGTATTCCAAGTGATGAAGATGGCTTTACGAAGATCATACACTGTTTGGAATTGACGTCCATTTCTATAGACTTCACTTGTCATCCACTCCCAAACATTTTCAATGGGGTTCAGTTCGGGCGAACACGCTGGATGGTCCAAAAGAATCACGTTATTTGCCATGAAAATGTCCTTTATCCTGCGGGTATTGTGGATTGCAGCGTTGTTCTGCTGAAATATCCAGTTATTTCCACACAAGCGAGAGCCTTCAGTCAATAAGGATGCTCTCTCCAACATACCAGTGTATCCAACTGCTCTTTGATGTCCCTGTATAACCTGAAGCTCCGTTGTTCCATGGAAGAAGAAAGCACCCCAAATCACAATGTGTCGTGTAGAAAATGTCGCCGGTGGGTTATTCTTGTCGTGTCAGTAACGTTGGAAGCTATCTGAACTATCCAGGTTAAATTGTTTCTCATTTTTGCTTCACAGCAAAGTTTAACCGCGCTGTTTTGTGGTATGGAAGGAGACGTGGCCTTTGAAAACGTTTACGGTTTTTAAAGCCTTTTTCTCGTAGATATCGTCTTATTGTTCTTGAGCTGCATTCTGCGTCCGTAAAGGGCTTAATTTGGTTCGACGATCGGCTGGTATCTTGCCGGGCAACCTGTCGAATCCTGCTGCTCAGCTCCGGTGAAATTTTCTTGGGCCTACCACTTGAAGTTCTCGTTCCGTATTTCTCAGGGTCTTTTAAGAAATTTCCAACAGCAGTTTTACTACACCAAATTTCACCAGCGATGGCACATTGAGAGAAATCTTGGTTTTGCAGCTCGACAATTCTGCCACATTCAAACTGTGTCTACTTTTTAGCCTTTGCCATGTTTTTACCGAATGCAACACAGGAGATGTCAGTGGGAGATGTTGACAACGCTAATATTTGAATACAAACTAAATTTTGTTACGTGTTTACCGATTAAAACTTCGTTTCAATATGGTCTTAAACTTTTGACCAGCTAGTAAGCGAATGTTTGCAGTTATTCGCAATGGCAGCCGTGCAACTCACTACTGAGACCTCATGTTGGGCATTTCCTACCCTGTTTAGGACTTATTTTTGGTATGGTCTTAAACTTTTGACCAGCTAGTATTTAGGATAATCTCATAGTGTTCACATTTTCCCTATTAAATGCTAAAAAGGTTTTTTTTTTATTTTCCTTTTCCTTATTTCCATCTTTCGAAGCTCTACTCAAATAAGTCGTTGAGTCTAACAACGCAAAATGCATATTTTTTTTTTATGCTCATTGGCCTTAAGATTTTGGTCAGTAGTGTATATATATATAACCAAGCTTAATATTCGTGAGAAAAACTACACTAGCTTACACGTTTTGTTTTGTAATCTTTTTAATCAGGTGTCCTTCCTTTTAATACATAACACAACTTAAATAAATGTCCCAAGATACAGTCTATGAGTAGATCGTTTACTTTTATTCAGCTTTTTACGATGTTTCCACCAGCCGTGACGTCATCATCACTCGACTCGTAATTTGAGAGTCTCAGGCTTGAATCCTCATCACATCAAACATACTCCGGCCTGGCATGGCCTAGCGCGTTAAGGCGTGCGCTTCGTAATCTGAGGGTCGCGGGTTCGCGCCCGAGTCGCGCCAAACATTCTCGCCCTCCCAGCCGTGGGGGCATTATAATGTGACGGTCAATCTCACTATTCGTTGGTAAAAGAGTAGCCCAAGAGCTGGCGGTGGGTGGTGATGACTAGCTGCCTTCCCTCTAGTCTTACACTACTAAATTAGGGACGGCTGGCACAGATAGCTCTCGAGTAGCTTTGTGCGAAATTCCAAAACCAAACATACTCGTTATTTTAGCCGTGGCGGCGTTATAATGTGACGGTCAATCCCACTATTCGTTGATAAAAGAGTAGCTCACGGGTTGGCGATGGGTGGTGATGACTAGCTGCCTTTCATCTAGTCTGACACTACTAAATTAGGGTCGGCTAGTGCAGATAGCTCTCGAGTTGATTTGCGCGAAATTATAAACAAAACAAAGCAAACTTAATATTTATAATAAATGTGTATTTTGTTGAGTACATTCGTAAAAGATCTTTATCTTTACGGCTTAAGAGTCTTGTTACTGCTAAGATTTATTCTTTTACTGAAGACACATCTACAATAACCCAAATACGTATTTTAATCGTGAAGTTTATTTTACTAGTAAAATCGGTTAAATGTATAGATATCCTACTTGTTCTTTGGATAATATCATTATTACCAACTCAAAACAACTAAAGATAATAAGAATATTCAAGGCCTTAAAATATCTTAAAACACATAATAACAACATCCAGATCTCAGCGGTCCATTCTCTCAAAAGTGGTCCGTTACCCTTCGTAAAAGGATTAAAGTTATTAAACCTTTTAGCATTCCGGTCATTTTTCTTGAAAGATATTCTACTAAAAATTATATAGTAAACGAAATGTTTTATATATAAAGTACTGATAATTTTATTATATAGAAACCAAGCTAACACGTGATAACCATGCATGACAAAGACGTCTTTAAGACTATACACAAGCTGTTCTAATTTCGTAACCGTCTCGAAATATAAATTTCTAAGCGACTGGAAAAAAATACTAATGATGTATCACATGGAAGAAATAAGACTCTACATACTAGCATTTAAAGGTACTTACTGTCTAAATATATTACCTCACTGAAAGTATTCTTCAAAAGCAAGTCATATGAACAATACAGCAGATATATATATATATATATGTATGTATGTGTGTGTGTGTGTATATATATATATATATAGGCTCGTTTTTCTCGCGCTGGACAAAGCAAGCAGCAGAATATGGCTTTGTTTGAAAAAAAAAGCAAACTGACATATATTACGAACAAATTGTTTCACAACCTTGTTGCAGAAACTGCATTATAACCATTAAAAGCACTATATATCAAAGTATAAAATACTTTTCTAACGGGTTCATGGCGAAAGAGACGGCAATAGAAATCTCCTCTTTATTTATTTGTTGCTAATAAAGCGGTTTGAGACATTTCAAACCGCGCTCGGGAATTACAGGTGCGCGTTGACCTCTTCCTCCTTCCTTTACTTTATTTATCCGTCGTGATAAATAAAGTAAATGAAGGAGAAATAGGCCAACGCGCACCTGACCTTCCCGGGTATACAAATACCCTAAGGACGAGAGAGAGAGGGAGAGCGAACATCTTTTAAACATTTTATGTGTGTGTTTGTGTGTGTGTTTTTCTTATAGCAAAGCCACAAAGGGATATCTGCACAGCCCACCGAGGGGAATCGAACCCCTGATTGTAGCGTTGTAAATCCGGAGTAAACATTTTATAAACATATTATAAATGTATTAGAGTCTTGATTTAGGCTTTATTTTAACGAACAGTTAAGAGAGAAATTTTGCACAAATACTACATATTTAATCAAAGCTTATGAATCTGATGGACGGTATTTTGTTGTCATTGTTTTTTATGTGAGATCTAAATATTGTAGCTCAACCAAAAAATTATACCGATATAAATTTCAGCAAATAGCTTTTCTCTTTCTAAGCTGGGACTCAGAGTTTCAGACGAATACTATTCTCAGATTTACTTATCCACAGCTTATACAAATTGAAATATTAAATTAAAGAAATTACATTGTAAAAGTTAATTCACTTAATTTAATCTTAAAATTGATAGTAAGGTAAGTAAGAAACCAACACTTTAACCTAAAAATAATATAATAATAAAATTAAGTCAATTACAACAAATGTATTATATAGTTTTAAAAATGCATGTTCATATACAAATTATATTTTTTTATTGACCATAGTAAACACTTTACTAAATATTCATAAACTTACAGTTGAAAGCTTGTCCTTTATCATCCGAACCTTTGTTCTTAGATTTTTTTAATGGCATTTCGACTGATGTTTGAATCCCTGGCAAACCCAAATCCTTTTTAGGAATCGACGTTTGAGAATTTTACTTCGAAGTTTGTTTTAGGTTTTCCTTCTTTGCGAGATAACTTTCTTTATTTAACTGTTCGTCAGAATGAGTCCTCACCACACTACAGTGTTTTCATAATAACTGACAAGACGTGGATCTTGTAATCTTTTAGAGCTAGTCAAAGAAGGATCAAGGAATGTCGAAGGTGAACCTTCAACCGACACAGTACTCGAGCAATAAATCTGTTAGTGGGATTGAAATATCTCTTCTGTAGAATCGTACCTTAGTGCTTGACTTACTCTATCAAAAGGAAAAAAAAAATACAGATATTGAATATTTTAAACAATGCATTTGATATAAAAGAAAATTTCTAGTTATTTATAATAATTTTATAAGCTTTATAAGGCTATGTCAAACACTTGTCATAAACAAAATAATGAGTTATGTACTCTAGAAGAGAATTATTTTATTTAAAATTAAAATTACCAACTGTGCGCATGGACCCTATTTGACTTTTAAACTATTTGTTTATCAAATTGTTTGTCAGCCTATTATTTTATTTGCTATAAGGAGTTTAGCAACATATGAGTCACAAACAATATATAAACAACAATGTCATCAGTACTGCAGCAAATCTCACAATTACTGTTGGTGTCTTCTACGCAACTTGTACAGAAAAATGTGTGATTTCATACACTTTTGGCCTGGCATGGCCAGGTGGTTAAGGCACTGGACTCGTAATCTGAGGGTTTTAGGCTTGAATCCCTGTCAAACCAAACATACTCGTCCTTTCAGCCGTGACGGTCAATCCCACTATTCGTTGGTAAAAGAGTAGCCCAAGAGTTGGCGGTGGGTGGTGATGACTAGCTGCCTTTCCTCTAATCTTACACTGCTAGATTAGGTACGGCTAGCATAGATAGCCTTCGTGTAGCTTTACGCGAAATTAAAAACAAACCAAGCCAAGAATTGGTAGAGTGAAGAATTATCCAATCATCTCGAAGTTTTACTTTCTTGGCCCAGTGTTTTCTTAAGAAAGAGAGTATAAGAAATAAATCAACGTAAAACAAAGATAAGAGAAAAACACAAACTAACATTTGTTTTAAGACTAATGAACTGGAACGATATAAAGAAATGTCAGAAATGCTACTGTGAGAGATGTCATATGATACATTTAACTTGAAGATGAGCCACTGATGATGAAGATGTCAGAAGGTCGACAAGTTGAAGAGCTGGACAGATTGTCTTTGGAAGATAAATTGTAGAATTTGATTAAAGTAGGAAAGCTATAGCCGTTAACTTTTCCTTTTGCAGTTTATAACACAACGTGGAATGAAAGTATTTTGATTTGTTTCAGACAAACATGAATCTCTGAAGTTGTGAAATAACAACACCTTTAGCCAAGTTATTAAGAATTGATTACAATATTAACAGAAGGAAGACCATACACATTAACATGTATCTTTGAAGTTGTGAAATAACACCTTTAACCAAGTTATTAAGGATTGATTACAATATTAACAGAAAGAAGACCATACACATTAACATGGATCTCTGAAGTTGTGAAATAACAACACCTTTAGTCATGTTATTAAGGATTGATTACAATAGTAACAGAAGGAAGACCATACACATTAACATGTATCTTTGAAGTTGTGAAATAACAACACCTTTAGTCAAGTTATTATGGATTGTCCTTGATGACGAGAAACCCATTTGAAATAAAAATGTATCTCAGAACGGCTGGTATAAGTGTTAACACTTTTCTTGATAATCAGAGAACAACACTTCGACCTTCCAATGACATCTTCAGGTTAACAAAGACAATTTGTGCTAGCCGTTCCTAATTTAGTAGTGTAAGACTAGAGGGAAGGCAGCTAGTCATCACCACCCACCGCCAACTCTTGGGCTACTTTTCTACCAACGAATAGTGGGATTGACCGTCACATTATAACGTCCCCGCGGCTGAAAGAGCGAGCACGTTTGGTGCGACGGGGATGCGAACCTGCGACCCTCAGATTACGAGTGAGTCGCACGCCTTAACACGCTTGGCCATGCCGGGCCCCCGAGCCGAGGGAAAAATGTAATGCAAAGGACACGAAACCGAGGGCTAAAAAATACTAGAATGTGCCTAGTAAAATTTAGTACAATAAGAAAAATAAAGTTAAATGATATCTGAAATGGTCTCGATGAAATGACACGCAGAATTGTCCAACTCCGTACTGTCTGAATAAGAGAAGAGTAATTATACTTTTACGTACTCTACGTTGTCAACCGGAAATTAACGACAATACTAGATCCAGAAAGTCCGTAATAGTCTTAGACTACATCAATATAAAAAGAGGAATGGATAGTGCTGATCAAATGCTAACAGGCTACTCATCTAAGAGGAAAGCAAATGGATTTCTAGTTGGTATGTTTTATTTTTTACGTGTATGCTGGCCAAGTGTTGATTTCTTTTCGTGGCATCATCTTGGTACCGATTGGAATAGAGGAAAATTAAGACAAATGTCGTTTTTATGAAAATGTTGTAGAAGAAGTAATTCAATAAAATAAACAAAAAATGGTGACCAAGTACAACAAAGTCCGATAGACCACAAAACAGCAAGTGGTGCAAAATATATAGAGAAAAAAGATCAGATTAAAAATATCAGGGTTTTGAGTGTAAAACGAATTTCGAAACGTTAAACGGTAGTTTGGTGACTGACAGCAAGTTGTTGAGGGTTGTTGTTGTTTTGTTATTTCCATATCACTTTCATTTCCTAATTTTTCAATCAAAATTTACAGCTTTATATTGTTGTATATTATTGTGTAGCAAACTAATATGAAAAAATGAAAGTATTTAAAAACTATAAAAAACAATTGTTTGTTGTTTTTTTCGAGTCATTCTACATCGGACTATTTGCTACATCCACTCCGGGGAAATCGAACCTTGGAGTTTAGGGTTGTAAATCCGTAGAGTTACCTCTATCACATCACTGAAGAGTACAACGTAGATCCGTGAAGTCGATATAAATCTCACCTGAAAATTAACAGATAAATAACAAAAGCTCCATTTTATACACAATGGTTCCCAAACTATTTCAGTCTCAGGTTTCCTCGATGTGAGTAAAAAAGTGTGAAGCTCCTAACTTATAAAAATGCCTTAACTATGATTTTAAATGTTTCTCTGCACTACTTTAGCAATTGATTAAAAACAAAGAGTACCGTACTAAAACCAATAACATCTCTTTTCTATATACTGTATTATTTAATTCATTCGATAAAATTTGTCAGCATATTATTTATTTAAAATTAAAATTAATTCAGCATATTTGTTTTCCGTCCATTTTTGGCGCCACCACTCCTCCAGAAAAAGCTTCATGACCCCCAAGGGGGCTTCCGCTCCTACTTTGGGAAACTTTGTTGTTCACTGTTCTTTTAAAAAAAAACAACTTACATATTCTTTAATTATTTCAATCGAAACAAAACGTTTACGAATTATAATTTAACAAGGTTTTAGAAAGGCATTTCGCTGAAACATTTAAACTGGCGAATAAAACACTATTACAAATGGCTTTGCAGTGGGACAGATATGTAACAAAAATGTGTATTTTTGGCAGAAAGCAAAAAACTTGTCTAAAAAGTATGCTGATCTCAAACATTTAAGGAAGCATGGAGTCAGACAAAAAGCTTCCGTCTAAAATAATAGTAGGATCCTAATGGAACGAAACAGACATCAATTTCCCCCTTCATTTTTAGAGCTCTTCTCTATTTGATTGCCCATCCTCGCCTAGTTGACAAGTGCATTTATTTTTTTCAGTTTCGTCCATCGGTGGGATCAGCAGATAGCCCCATGTGGCTTTGCTATAAGAAGGCACACAAACACACATTTTCAGTTTCACAACCTAGTTATGCTCTTCTTTACAAAATTCCGGTTCTATGGAAAGTGGATATCTTTCCTTTAAAAAAATTTGAAATATAAAAATATAAAACGGTGAATTATGAAAGTCTAAAATGCTTGCCTTGACAAATATGCAAAAGTAACACATATATATTTAAGAAAAAAATTAGGTTACGTAAATCAAAATACAACTCACTATGGTTGATCTCTCCAAAGATTTTAAGACTTTTGAGACTAACAACTATAACTGTTAAGAATATTGAGATAAGTTCTGCCACCTGTAGTTAGGAATAACTCAAGGAGAACATTATTTATGACAGGAACAGGAAGTATTGTAATGTCACAATTTGTATTTTTTTTTGTGTACATGTGTACTCAATGAATAAACACATATCAACAAGTTATGAGCCCAGGAATGCTCTAACAGTGCTTAAACAGATGAAACTGTTTTAAAATTGTTAGTACAAGTAATCCAAGATATACTGAGGATTACTGTAGAACAGTTTTGGATGACAATTTTTGTTGGATGGCACAGGATTTACATGGATACTTTATCACAAGTGCTGGGTGATTCGTTTCCTTTGTCTGGAAGCCATTGTGAAATACCAAGATAAACTGTAAGTAAGATATTGATTGACACTATTTTCTAAAGTTATATAAAGGGAGAAATAGATCTAAATCAAAGAAAGAAATATTACAGTTGTGGTTGAAATAGTTTGACAATGGAAGACAAAATATCAATTGATAAGTTGGGAGAAAATAATTGGGCCACATGGAAATTTCAAATGGAACATGTATTGTGAGGAAGAGGCCTATGGGACCATGTGACTGAAACAGAGGTATTGGCAGAGAGAGCCAATGATCAAACTAGGGCAGATTTCAACAGGAAAAGGGAAAGAACATTTTCAACAATTATTCTGAATATTCAAGGTGCACAACTCTATCTTGTCACCTCATGCACAACTCCTAAGGAAGCATGGAATGTACTGCATGCTCACTTTGATAGGAACACACTAACCAATAAACTATTCCTGAAAAAGAAGTATTTTCGATGTGAGATGAAAAAAAGCATGACGGTCCAGGAACATTTGAAACAAATGAAAGAATTAACGGATCAGATTGCTGCGGTTGGGGAAATAGCAGAAGAAGATCAGATTGTTACCTTACTTGGTAGTGTGCCAGCTAGCTATGATACAACTGTAACAGCCTTGGAAACCAAAACTGATGATATCTCATTAGAATTTATGCAACAGACACTGATTAATGAAGAACAAAAGAAGAAAAGACCACATCAAATGAAACATCATCAACTGCATTAGCCACTCGTAGCAACTTCAAACCACATGGAACACAAGAAACAAAGGAAAAATGGTAACAGCTGCAAGTGTTACAAGTGTGGCAGAGAGGAACATATAAAACACAATTGTCCAATACTGAAGGAAATGGTCCACAAAGCTAAGAATGTGGATATTAATGTGGCGGAAGATTATACTGATGGAAACAATGGTGTTGCATTTGTAATAAACCAGGATAAAGGAATAGGAAATGGGGAATGATTGGTGGATTCTGGTGCGTCTAGGCATATGACACACCAGAGGAACATATTATCAAAGTATTACAAGTTTAGCACACCTCAGCAAGTTAGGATTGGTGATAGAAGAACTGTTGAAGCTCTTGCAGTTGGAAACTGTAAACTAGAAATGACATTTAAAGTCAGTAATTCAAAGCATGTCACAATGCTGATTGCCCTTCATATACCAAAATTAGCTAGCAATCTGTTTTCAGCAGGAGGTGCTACTGAAAAAGGAAATATTATGCAGTTTGGAGTTAATCGCTGTTACATCAGAGGTAAATCAGGACAACTCCATGGCATGGGTACAAGAAAGAATGTTGGTCTATACCTACTAGACTGTGAGACCAGTGTTATTGAGAATGTCTCAGTAGCCTCAAACAGCAGCATGAATGGCTTGGATATATAGCATCAACGACTAGGCTATGTCAGTGTTTCACAGTTACAGAAGCTTCTCAGGAGTGGAAATGTAAGTGGAATCAAATTTTAGAAGTCTGATAAAGCCAGTTTCTGTGAGGGATGCACTGAAGGTAAAATGCACAGGAAGCCATTTAAGTCAGTGGGAGAAATCAGATCAAAGAGAAGATTGCAACTGGTACACAGTGATGTCTGTGGTCCTATGCAAACTCCATCTATTGGAGATAGCAAGTACTTTGTTAAATTTATTGATGATTACTCAAGATGCTGCAGAGTGTATTTTTTGAAACAGAAGTCGGAAGCTTTTGAAAAATTCAAGGAATTTGAGAAGTTGTACTCAAATGAATCTGGAGAGTGCATAAAAACCCTGCGCACAGATAATGAGGGAGAATATACGTCCAATGAGTTCCAGCAATATTTGAAGTCAAGAGGCATTCATCATGAGATGTCAGTAGCATATTGTCCAGAACAAAATGGTTAAGAAACAGAACTCTTGTGGAATCAGCAAGAAGCTTGCTGTCACATGGTAAGTTACCAAGAATGTACTGGGCGGAAGCTGTAGCTACTGCAGCGTATGTGGGTAACAGAGTATCCACATCGGCAATAAAAGATGGTTGTACGCCATATGAGAGATGGTATGGAAAGAAACCAGATGCAGAACACATGAAAGTGTTTGGATGTCTTACATATGCACATGTGCCAGATGGTCAAGATAGAAATTAGACATGAAGTCTATGAAGGTACGTTTCATTGGATATGATAATTACACCAAGGGATATCGACTGCATGATGAAAAATCCAAGAAGATTTTTATACGGCGAGATGTTATCTTTAATGAAACAGAATTTGGTCAAGAGCCTGTGACAAATGAGTATATCTCATCAAGTGAACAGATAGTGGACCAAGAAACAAAAATTAAAACTAAAGATAAAGCTGAACGACCAGCAAGAAACAGGAAACCCCCATCTGCTATGGATATGATGAGTATGCTGATATGGCAGCAGCAAATGAATCAGTTTGTCACACTGCAAACTTATGCAGTATGTTAGAGCCAAGAACATTAAGTGAAGCAATGTCAAGTGACAATGCAAAGGAGTGAAAGTCAGCCACAGATCTGGAATTTGAGCCTTTACAAGAAAATGACACCTGGGATCTGGTGGAATTACCAACTGGAAGAAAACCTATAGGTTGTAAGTGGGTATTCAAAGTTAAGTATGAAAATACTGGAAATATAGAGAGGTTCAAGAGTAGGCTGGTAGCCAAAGGTTACTCGCAGAATTATGGTCTGGATTATGAGGAAACCTTCTCCCCAGTGGTGCGCTATGCATCAATTCGCTCCTTGATTGCATTTGCTGTGCAGAACAACTTAAAAATTCACAAGATGGATGTCATAACTGCATTTCTGAATGAAAATCTGGATGAAGAGATATACATGGAACAACCGGAAGGTTATGCTGTTTCAGTGAAGGAAAACCTTTTGTGTAAACTGAAGAAAAAATTACTGTGTGGATTAAAACAGTCACTACGCTATTGGAACAAATCATTTCATGAACAGATGATGGAACTGGAATTTGTTCAGAGTTCAGCAGATCCACGTGTTTACATAAGAAAGGGTGAAAATCTAGCAATAGTTGCAGTAAATGTGGATGATATTATTTTGGTTGCTGATAGTGATGACGAAATAATCACTATAAAGGAAGCACTGGAGGAAAAATTCCGCTTGAAAGACCTTGGAGAGCTCCATTACATCCTTGGACTCAGTGTTGTTCAGGATGAAAAGAATAGCTGTGTATGGTTAAATCAAAGATAGTATATCCAAACTAAGCTGGTGAAATTTGGAATGACTGAGTGTAAGGCAGTTGCAACTCTATCAGATGTAAATGTGAAACTGCAAAAGGATGATGGTATTAGCACTCAGGTTGACCGCAGTTTGTACCAGTCTTTGGTAGGCAGCCTTCTGTATGCTGCAATGGGAACAAGACCAGATATTGTAGTGGAAGCAATATCTAAATATTGTGCTTAGCCCAAAACAGCACATTTGACAGCAGCAAAGAGAATCCTACGTTACTTGAAAGGAAAAGCTGATCTTAGTCTCAAGTTTGAAAAGGTACAAGGAGACGTCATTACTGGTTACTCAGATGCAGATTTTGCTGGAGACCTGAATGGTAGAAAGTCCACAACAGGAAATATCTTCATTCAAGCAGGAGCAGCTGTAAGTTAGATTAGCAAAAAGCAATCCACGGTGGCCCTGTCTACCTCAGAGACAGAGTATATAGCCTTGAGTCTTGCAGCACAGGAAACAGTATGGTTGAGAAGACTACTGCAAGAAATAGGTTCCGAAGTTGATGACCTTGTTCGTATCATGGAAGATAACCAAGGAACAATCACAATAGCACAGAATCCAGTGGGTCATGCAAGAACAAAACACACTGATATTCGTTATCACTTCATTCGCCAATGTGTGCAGAACGGTTCAATAAAACTGGAATATTGTCCCACAAACAGTATGACTGCTGACATTCTTACAAAGTCACTTGCTAGAAATGCATTTGAAAGGATCAGAGGTAATGTTGGACTAGCACCAATGGATAAATGAACCAGATAAAGTGACGATTATAATAACAGATTGAAAGTAATTGTAAAACATTTAGAATAACTGTAAAATTATTGATAGTAATTGTAAGTTTGTGTAAAACATAAAATTAAGTGGGAGTGTTAAGAATATTGAGATAAGTGCTGCCACCTGTAGTTAAGAATATTGAGATAAGTGCTGCCACCTGTAGTTAAGAATAACTCAAGGAGAATATTATTCATGACAAGAACAGGAAGTATTGTGATGTCACAATTTGTATTTTTTTTTGTACATGTGTACTCAATGAATAAACACATATCAACAATAATAACATACAACCGTTTGAGATTGTCGAATATTTTACAGGCAAAAATACAACAGCGGTAACAGTATTAAATGCAAAATATGTTACGAAAATTTGACTGGTTAAAGAACGGAACATAATATGTGTTTTTGTGTGTGTTTTTCTTATAGGAAAACCACATCGGCCTATCTACTGAGATCACTTAAGAAAACCGAACCCCTGATTTTAGCATTGTAAATCTGAAGACTTACCGCTGTACCAGCGGTGGACCCAAACATAATGAAAAACAGAAAAACTAATTTGCACTGATATCAGGCAACAAGTCGAAAACGACATATACACAAAAAGTCGGACAGCGCTACTCTCAAATTGCTTTCATCAAGATAATTTCTGAATAACAGAAAAAACACTTATCATTATATAGAAATAAGAGTAAAATAATCTCTCCAAAGTTACTTGTTATCCACGTTAATTGGTCACTCAAAAATAGGAAGAACAAAGTCTCCAGCTATTAAGAAATTTCTAAACAGTTGATTGCTAGAGAAACTAATGACAGTAAACAAATTAGTTCTTCAGTGGCGGAATCGACCTACGACAATATATAACTAGGACATAAAAAATCTGATATGTTTTTAAAAACAACATTTGTGGTCATTGTTTCGTAACTTTATTTACTTAACTGTATAAGCAGAAAATTCTGTTTGTAATGATATTTCTTCTTTGGTGTATTATAACAACTGTCTAACAAACTGATTTATTTGAGCGATAGACATGGTTTAGATATACGTAACTGGTCCTTGCTTTGGGTAACACATGATACATTTCAAAAATACCTTCATATTGGAAACTGAGAGTACTGATTTGTTCTTCAGAGAAAGCATTTGTTGTTGTATGTGAGCCAAGTTTTTCTTAGTTTTACATAAAGCTTCTCAAGAACTCTTTGCACATAGTAATCCCTAATTTTGTATAATCTTGTATAATCAAATACAAGAAATTGTCTCAAAGTGCACACAGAGTTTTTGCACAAACGTATAATGAATTTTTAAAGTGCGAATCAATCCATTTGCTATAAACTATTATATACTACTCAGTAGAATTACATTGTAAGTATAAATGAAGCTAATAAAAAAAGAAGCATATACATTAATATATAGAAGAATATATACCGAAGTTTTATTTTATATAAGCTAAAATGTATTTATTTGGACATATAGATTTAAACTACTATTGCGGGTGATGTAACTTGCAGTAAAAAGTAAAAACTCTCAAACTCCGTTTTAAATATCCTAGGGATGCAGCAATAAGTCTGCAGGCTTACGACGCTAAAACTCGGGTTTTGACAGCCGTGGTGGGCAGACGACAAATAACCTGTTGTGTAGCCTTGTGCTTAACAACAACCAAACCACACCATCTCAGAATTAGATATTAATAATTCAAGCTTTCTTGAAAAAAGGGCATTCTGTATCTTGTGCGTGTTAAAGAAAAACCTGTTCATAAAACTAGATTTAGGTTAATATAAAGAAATAAACTTCTCATATCTTTACATTTTAGCAGAAATGAGACAGTCTACCTCTTTAGTAAATAATTTAAATTAGTGCCTCTAGGTTTTTATTAGACGCTGGCTGACTGCTCGTGATATGAAGGTAAATTTGAATTAATTTTGTCTGAAAACTAAACCTACATAAATGTTTTATAAACTTGTTGTCTAAAATACAAAGTATTTGTATTATATGTAGTAGCGATATATTTATACAGTAATAATTTTTTCCTAGTACTTCACGAAAACAATATTTTTGTCTATATTTGATCATGTTATGTAAGTCGTTCTTGATTAGAATTCTGACTTATATATACTTTTGTTATGCTGAAAGTGCTTTCTTTATACAGCCTTATAAGATTGAATCATGTGAAAAACTAATTCTAGAACAAATACTCCAGCACGGTCAAATATCTAATCCTGCTATTAATTAATTGTTACAACAAAGACAATAAATTTTATGGTAAAGGGCAAACACATGGAGGTAAAACGTTTAATAAAAATATTTATGAATTTTTTTATTTCATTTTAAAAACTCTATTATCTAAGAGGTCCTGTATGGCCAGGTGGTTAAGGCACTCGACTCGTTATCCGAGGGGCGCGGGTTTGAATCTCTGTCACACCAAACATCCGTGCCCTTTTTAGCCGTGGGGGCGTTATAAGTTACAGTCAATCCCACTATTCGTTGGTAAAAAAGTAGCTTAAGAGTTGGCGGTGGGTGGTGATGACTACCTGCCTTCCCTTTAGTCTTACCCTGCTAAATTAGGGACGGCTAGCTCAGATAGCACTCATGTAGCTTTACGCGAAATTAAAAGAAACAAACAAACAAATCAAAAGATAGACGTATATATATGTACAGATGATTTTATCATATCTGAAACAAAACACAGTTACCTTGCAATCGGTGTGCATATAAGGAATTGCTGTTCGATACTGTTATATTTTGTATTTCAAAATTCTCCGTAAGCTAGAAACATCAATTAGACTTACTCATTGGTATATATATAAATATGTGTATGTGAGTGAGTGTTTGTGTGTGATACGAAAAGGATTTCATCTTGGTAGTGTTTGAAATTTAGGAAAAATCATTTGTGTATTTTAAAATTTGTGGCTTTTACTATCATTATACTGTCTCGAATAGATGCTAAGTGTATAATTAATAATTGCAGACGTAGAACTAGTTTTAAAGTGATATCCGTTTGCAAAAGCGATGTTTACTCTTAGAAATCTTATCTAACGTGAAAAACCATGAAGAATAATGTATTGTAGCCCTATTTATTGTGATGAAAAGATATAAAAGTTATTTTTGACACATACAGTCACTATTGTTTATTACGTAATTTGTTGTTATTTCTGTTTAAATTTGTAACTGTGTTGTTATTTTTCTCAATATTGAAAGAGTTTGTTGTAAATGTGATAGAAAATATATAAAAAAATAAATGAATTAACTTGAATTTCCGACGCAAGATATCTAGATGGCAATCGAGCATTATAACTACTCTAACACTTAGTCTTTGTAATCGAATGTTAACAAATAGCAAATTATTCAAATTTTTAATTTCGACCATCATGTTATCGTGCTTTCGAAACGTTGTTTGCTCCTCTACGTAAAAAAAATTTCTCAACCCAAACGAACCGTTTTTACATATATATTTTTTTGTTCAAGTGGGTTTTCTCGACATCACTGATTATTAATCCCATACATAGTATAACCACTGGATATAAGGGATAAATATCCACTAAGTATTACCCAGTAGATTTAGATTTAATGTATGGCCCAAATGTTGTTTCCCTCTTAGCAAAGTCATCAACCAAAATAATTTACTATTATATGTGGTTATATGGAAACTGATCCCACCGGATAACTGCTTCCATAGGAAAATTTCTCCCTGGTAAACTGCCCCCCCCCTGCAACATATATTCTTATATTAATATAACTGAGTAAATTAGGAAAATACCACATATTTTTTTTTATTGTATAGAAGAATGAATTACCTAAAACTGTTTAACCCTGTACTTCCGGCTATTCTTTACTGCGCATGTCACGAGGTTTTAGTAACTTACATTCAAATATTAATGAAAATACTCTTTGTTTAGGCTATATCAATTAGTATAGCATAAAATCATAGCTAATAATCCACATTTTACTAATGTATATGTTTTGAGTTTAACATGAAACCTATGTTATCTTCTCTTATTTGAACAGTTTTAGATAATCCATTATTCTACGAAGTACAAGAAATGTCTTTTTTTTCCCCTTTTTTTGTCAGCTACATTAATATATGCCTGCAGAGGGCAGTTATCGGGTTACCATAAATACTTAAAAGTTATTCAAGCATACATTTGTGGAATCAACAGAAATGTATGTAGTAAGATAATATCACTAAAGTGCTCCCTTTTTTTCTAGTTACAAAGCAGCCAATCAAACCATGAGGATGCAGCACTTGTCAATGCAAACTCGGGGATTCTCTCTTAATACTAAATTCATTTTAACTCCTTTCACATAATATTTGAAGGGCCTTTCAGTGCGAAAGAATTTACTAAGATATAATGAAAAGGTTATTTTACAAATAGTTGAGTATATTATGAAGACTAAGTCACGAGATAAACAACCGTTATAAAGTCTCAATAGACTAAAATGCATCAAACTATATTTTGACATTGATTGTTTGGCCATAAATACTGTTAAGTTATTTAAAACTAATTACTTTTGAGAAGGTTATCTAACAATCCTTTCTGACACAAAATATTCATACATTCAAATCATACGGTTGTTTCCACACTATATCATTGGAATTTCCAAGAGAGGGATATCCTTAATGACATTGAGAAAAAAAAGGAATATGGATAAATTTCGGGCAAAACCATTCAACAACAGACTTCCAAAAATGTATACCCTGAAAATGGTAAGCAAAGTGAGACAACTTGTAATAGATGAGAATCCACAAACAGAAAGGGCAGTACCAGAAACCGTTTATATTTCCCAGGCAACAGATGCAACAAAATAAAGAAAGAACTTCACTTGGAAATGAGTCCAACAAGGTATGTGTTTACCAAGAAAAGATTTCCAGTCATACCTCCTGTTCAACCACCACATACTTCAAGCCGCTAGAAAATGGAACGGATATTCATGGTAATCTATACAGAAACACACTATTTAAGTTAGGGGATGCAGTTTCTATGGTTTTCTGCATGTTCTAACGGTTGATGTTTGAAAACTGTTATCCTCATGTACAACATGGACCTAGAAAAAGTGGCATGCTTTGAATATGACAGCTCTGCGACTGAGCCTTTTGCAATGTAACCTTCTCAACAGGGCTGTAGAGATGCATGGTCATCAGATATAGCGTGAATAGGCGAGGGTAAGTGGACTATAACAAAGTGGTTAGGTTCAATAATCGTCTTAGTATAGCATAATTAGCCCTCTGTAGAACATTTCTCTTGAAACTTAACATGAGTGATTTATTTCATTATAGGTAAGACTAACAGAATGATTAACTGAAAATAATACTGGCATCAATTAATGAAACCATGTTGTATTTTTTTACAGTCTTGTATAATAAAAAGTACCACTATTTCATTAATACTGAAGCTAGTTTCATATATAATATATTGTAATTCCTGGAAATGGTTTAGATTAAACTGCTAATAAACTTCTGGTTATAGATATATAGGAGGATTGGACTGGACCTCTGCAATGAATACAATAATAGCTGTAACAAACGTTTTAATGGTTACTTATGGAGGCCCTTTTACCCATAATGTCTAAGCGATCAGATTTTTATTATATATCTCAATTTATTTCTACAGATCTAGTTAATGAATGAATAAAAAATAATTACAAGACAAACAAAAAATAAGCAAATTTATCTCAGGTTTAAACCTTTCACATTTTACATCTATTGAGTTGAGAAATAATTCGTGAGCGTTTTTTCAAGTTAACAAAATATATTCATAAATGAAACGGTTTCGCAAAATATTTCATGTCATTTGGTAGATAATTTTTTGCTCTAATAGATGGTGTGTTTGATTTTCCTATGTCTGTAATTTTTGCTTTCATTTTCAGCTCATTAAATGGAATGTCAAGTGGACAAAATCGAGCATTTTCGACACCATCTGCTTTTCGCATATAATTTCTTGCAATTTCGTTTACAACAATGCATGCTATATACCTAGGTATTACATGAAATAAAGTATCATAATAAATGTTTTGGGTGTAATGTGTTCATGCATTGAAGTATTGTATAGTCTTGCATGTAATGCTTGAATGAAATTATTTAAAAACGCTCACGAATTATTCCTCAACCTAATATTAACCCCAGAATTCTTATTTTACATCAGTTTTGTAAACACTTCTTTTCTCTATTCAGGAAGTAAGTCTGAAGCTTTATATTACTAAAAATCGCTTTTTTATACTCGTGGTTAGCAGAGCACAAATCGCTCGTTATCTAGTTTTATGCTTAAAAATAAACAATTTGGTAGGGTCAAGGTTAAACTAGTTTTCCTCCAAATCTCAGAATGGTAACTCACTAGCTTGAAAATCGCTTAACTTTGACACAATCAGCATAGTATGGAGACTGACAATTTCGATAGTCGCTAATTTATTATTAGTGTGTATTTTGTTACTCTGGCAACTCCGAAAAAGTGAGAAAAATTACTGTTTGGCGATCTTATAGTCCACTTGTGTGTAAGGCAATGGGTGATTTCCATTATTTCTTCAATTTTAGACATTTAATATCATACTATTATTGATTTTTTTATGCAATCAGCACAAATACAAAATAGCTAAAACTGTATACTGAACACCAGTTATAGAACATGCGAGAAATAATTATAACAAGTAATTAAACCAACTGCACTACTCGCTTCATAAACGTATTCAGGATGGATATCTTACGTTCAAGTGCCTTGTTTGTTTTTCTCTTTGAAGATTCTAAGATCACTTCGCATATTAATTTTAAGTAAAGTAAACGAAAACAAAACAAACTAAAATTCTTCTCACTTAAAAATTTCTGTGAAAAATTCGTATTTTAGGAAGTGTTTAGAAGCAGAAATCTGCGAAACAGTTAATTTCTGTCTGTGATGTATACACATTCTTATTGGAATTTTACAATGGGAATTATGTGATTTTAATCATCATAAACCTTAGTGTGTATTATGAAATATAACATATACATTACTTTCAAACGTCTTGAATGTCAGCTAATGTTTTTGACATCAAAGAAATAATTCTGTATTACTATATCTTTCAAACAGAAAACATGTTTCATATGAAACGTTTGATCCTGAAGAATGTCAAAGTTTTAGTAACTTTTTGCAGCTGTTCATGACACCAGACAACAATTCATGTACTTAAGACAAAGCATATTTTATTAAGTCAACTAAAACCCCTCACTGATATCAATGTGAAGTAAAATATACATAACATCAATTAATAGAGTTCACACTCACATTAAGAGTCTCAAAAACTATATTAGAATTCAGACAAATATGTATGTACGTATAAATAAATATTTGAGTGTGGGTGTTCCAAAATAAACTAAGTGGAGTTCTTAAAAACTTACGTTTATCTTACTGAAACTTCAAATAAAGAAATAACTGTAATTTTCAAACGTAGTGTAACATTAAAAAGAATGTTTCATATGAAACGCGAAATCTTGTTCTGTAAAGCAAAGGTGTGAATCAGTGTGGAAAAATATAAAACATATCAATTTGTATGAAGATATGCTTTTCCTTTCACACACACAAAAACATCACTAGAATTACAAATAGTACTCAACATAGCATAGTACATATTTTGTATGTTATTAGTAATAGTGTACAGTAAGTATTCGATTGATATAGCCCTTAATAATTTAACATTCAAATATCGTAATGCGAATCACTATTTAACAATAGTTTCAAAACTTTCAAAAGATTTGAGACACACTGACGAATAAAAAATAGAGAGGTCTTTTAATACAAAATGTATATCAGTTGACACACCTTTGAAGACTATATTTTTATGTTGTTATTATTAAGCACAAAGCTACGCAAAGCGCTATCTGTGTTCTGCTCACCACTGGTATCGAAATCCGGTCTCCAGTGGTATAAGCCCGCAGATATGTCGTTATGCCCCTGGGAAACTATATTGTTATAACTTTAATGTTTTTGTCCAGTATGGAGAGTTAGTTTGTTTTTAATGAGTAATGACTGGTTTTGGTTTGGTTTGGTTTGGTTTTGAATTTCGCGCAAAGCTACATGAGGGCATTTTTTCTGGGCTAGCTGTCCCTAATTTAGCAGTGTAAGACAAGAGGAAAGGCAGCTAGTCATCACCACCCACCGCCAACTTTTGGGCTACTCTTTTACCAACGAATAGTGGGATTGACCGTCACATTATAACGCCCCCAAGTCTGAAAGGACGAGCATGTTTCGTGCCACAGGGATTCAAACCCGCGACCCTCATATTACGAGTCGAACACCTCAACCTACCTGGCTGGCCTATGAGTAATGATTAGGGAAGTCTAGAAATTACAGGAAAAGTGAGGCTTCTGTAGAATTTCGAAGCTTTCTGTATCACGTAGAAAACTAGTACACTATAAAAATAGCAGACTGACTAAGTTATGGGTGCTTAAATATTTGAGATTTAATTACTGAGTTAAATAGAGTGAGTGCGTGTGCTCGTAAGTTAGTCAGTAAGCGGGCCTATTATGGACTGATTAGCAAGAAAAAACTCCTTCCAACCTGTACAAAGATTAGTTTAAGAAGTTGTGTTGAAATGTTATTTGTGAAGTTAGGCGTGCTAGTGGACAAGGACTGTACCAAACGTTACCTACGAAATAAATAGATTGGTTATCGTAACATGGACTGAACTTGCCTTTTTTACTAACGAGTGACTGAAGTGAGGTTACTTCGGTAAAAATACAGTAGAACTTCAACTGAACATTTAAGAGGATAATACAAGCAAGAAATCACATTGAAAATTTACGAAAACATATAGTACATTAAAAGAAGTTTAGGTAAAGAAGTAATAAAAATGAAATAATATTAAGAATAAGAAATAAAGATGATATTAAAAAAATTGAAATAAGATCAAAAAGTAAGATACAAGAATTTATAAAGAGAATAAGGTAAAGAGAAGTAATATGTAAAGAACTAAATAAAATAAATGTGATTGAAGACGAGATTCTCGAAGATTCTGGAAATGTAAAGAAATGTTACAAGAAGACTGAAGAAGTGTAAAAATACATTAACGAAGTACATAAAGGCCACAATATGAAAAATTTGAAGAACTACAACAAATGAATCACGAACAATATATCATAAATGACAAAATAACATATTTGGAAAATGAATTAGTAAATGCATAGTTCGAACCAGCTACACCTCTTTTTCCACTTCCCCAAAAATTTTAACACAAATCATTTACTAAAAAGTACGGAACAGGATAAACTGTTTGTTCTGAACCTGTTGCACCCTTACTGTTGTGGCATCTATAACTCGAGGAAATAAACTGTGCCAATTCGCTTTTGTTTCTATTCGGGCGATAAAATACACTCGCTGCATTTCAATAATCAAGGAAGTGTACTTTCTGTAAGCTACCCTGAAGTGTCATCCTCTACTACTCGGAAAGCATAATCACATATTGGAAAACTTTCCTAAACCTGTAAAAACAAGGAGTACAGTCTCTGTATTCAGAAGAACTTCCTAGTTTACACAACGTTTCAGTATCTCGACAAGATAAGAAAATTGACAGAGTAAAATAATACTTTTGTTGGGTTGAGTGTCGGAAATCTGTAGAGAATAAGTGTCATCATGTGATTTATTTTGTGAGTGAAAATGTCTATGAAAGTGGGACATCACGAGAGAGTGTAATGTGATTGGTATTCTGCCACAGAGTAACTGTGTAAACAAATACATTGTGATTGATAGGCTAGAAGCATATGCTATTCCTAATCTAGAACTATAAACTCTACCATAAAAACTCTTCAATAATTGAATTTATGGATTTCGGGTGTTTATGGAGCCTCATTCTTATCAGGGATGGAACTTTGAAACAGTCTTATCTGTAAAAATGTACCAAATCCTTTCATCCATCTTTGGATAAAATAGCAAAGCGACACAAATTATACTTTTAAATTAATTAGTCATTAATAAAAATGAGCATCAGAAAATGTAAGATCAAAATCTTTCACTATTGCCAATAAATTATCAAGTGAGAGTTATGAAGCTACAGAAAATACACCATCATTACTGACGTTTGGGAGATAACTCAAAGTGCCATTGGTCCTTTTGTATTTACATTCGGAGAAAAATCAGTCAATTAGCCTAACACAGAATATGCAGAGAAAGTAAGGAGAATCATTAATGTAATACATAACTTTACCCAGAAAACACTTAAATCCACTAGTGACAGAATGAAAAGTCGTGATGATGTTAATGCTGATAAGAAGTGACATGGTACAGCTGTTCAATCCCCATTATATGAGAGAATGAATTCTAAAGTTAAGCTGGTATTTGAAAGGGCCATATGTCACGCTGGAGAGAGTCGGTGATGTGGTTTACATAACACAAAAGGACAGGATGTATAAAACAAAATTATCCACTATAATCATCTTTGAAAATATGTTGGTGAGAGAATGGTAAATAGGGTAAGAAAAAATAAGAATTTGCCAGTGGAGGGAATTTCTACTGAGACAACTTCCATAGGCTCATTATGGATAAAACTATCAGTGGATTCCCTCAATCACTAACCTAGAGGGAACTATCCCAAGATGGGACATCAGGTGATGATAAGGACCTGATGTCGTACCAACTGCATACACGAACTAGGAAAAACACATAAAAAGATTTGATATATGAACAGTTCATACACAGTAAAATAAGATACTGGAAATTTTCTTTTGCAAGTCATCACCACCCACTACCAACTCATGGGCTACTCTTTTACCAACGAATAGTGGGATTGAACGTCACATTATAACGCCCCCACGGCTGAAAGGGCGAGTATGTTTGGCGCGATGGGGATGCGAACCCGCGACCCTCAGATTAGGAGTTGCACGCCTTAACACGCTTGGCCAATCCGGGCCAGTACAATATAGAAAGGCAGGAATGAGTGAGTTACTCTAATTACTCAATTTAGCAGTTATTGAATTAGGCATATTTTCGTCAGAGACTGCGTCAATATACAGTCAGTAAGTTAGGTAGTAGATTTGTTAACACCCAATTAGCGGGATAATTCATGTAAGTTAAACAATACTTTATTTTCCGAATTTCTATTGAAATAATTTTCGTGAAGTTAGGCTTACCAGTGAATGAACCCTTTAAAAAAGGTTATTGAAGAAATAAATTAATTTGTTACGTTACGAGTGGCACTTTGTGCTAGTGTTATTAATCGCAGTTTTCGTATTTCACTGAACAAATGTAGTAAAAGTGAACATTTTCTTAAAAAAAAAGGATTTTGTTCTGGGAAGTACTGCACAGGAAATTTTTCTGTTTGTGCTATTTAGTCACATGCAACTCATTGCATCAAAATGAGTTAATGTACAGGACTTAATATTTTCATAACTTTTAGTGATATTCTAAAAGTGGTGCCGTTTATTGATAAAATAGTTTCTTATAACTCTAGTTTCTAAGTACTTCATTTAAAAATTACCTCAATAGCGATATAATCAAATTCTCATGAACAGTCCAAGTAAAAATCGTGTTATTGTTGTGAGAAGAACACCTTTATTCCAAATTGTGTGCTATCATAAAAATTGTAGTCCCACACACCATAGGTATTTCTCTAGATCTCTGAATCTTGAAATCCTTAACTGTGATTTTTATTTATGTTTGTGGTGCCATTCAATAGATGGCGTAGCATTATATTTGGTTGTTGTTGTTTGGAATTTCGCACAAAGCTACTCGAGGGCTATCTGTGCTAGCCGTCCCTAATTTAGCAGTGTAAGACTAGAGGGAAGGCAACTAGTCATCACCACCCACCTCCAACTCTTGGGCCACTCTTTTACCAACGAATAGTGGGATTGACCGTCACATTATAACGCCCCCACGGCTGGGAGGGCGAGCATGTTTGTCGTAACTCGGGCGCGAACCCGCGACCCTCAGATTACGAAGCGCACGCCATAACGCGCTAGGCCATTATATTTGGTATTTCGGTTATTTACATAGATACATATATTTGCACGCTACATCTATTACAGTGAGATTAGGCTTCGCTTTATATTTACCAAACAGTTAAAAAAGTCCGCTCAACACAGAATATGTATAACATATTATGTGTTTACAGGGTCTTAAGCAATAGATTACTTTATACAATTTAAGAAGTTTCAAATTCTAATTGATGTACTTACACACTTATGAATTTGTTTTCTTGATGGCGTTTGATGCTTGAACTTAAGCTATTAATTGTTAATAATATGCCTAGTCGTAAGCTTTTGCCTTTATTTAAAATCTCCGATACTCGATATAATCCTGACTAAGATACAATTAATAGTGATACTACGAAAGATGAAAAACGTAACTCACCGAATATTTGAGTAATGAATAACAGAACAGAAGTGTAATTTTGTGATACTAAAATGTCTGATTGATTACCAACTGACTTCTCAATCTTCAAAACAAATGAATACTTTAATTATGTTAATTGATTACTCGTATTTATATGTTTATAACTACTAAACCTATTTGGAACACAATTTAAGTTAACTTTAATAAACCAGGACACAGTCCGGCAGCCATGTTTACTGTATTTATTTTGTCGTGTACACAAACCAACATGTAACTGTTGGCAAGATATGGTGAAGGTGTTTAAATAGTCATTTGTATGCCTTCAAATCATTTTATTATTGTAAATTATTGAAAAAAACTTTGCAACTTTATGAAATCATTATAATAACAGAATGTTAAGCCAGTAATTGCCCAATTACACTGTTATCACCCAGGAATAATAGTCTTACATTAGTCATGGAAAAAAAGTTTTAGGAAGCCCGATAAAAGATGCTTTGCAAAGTAATTTAACAACGTTTAGAATTGTGTTGGCTAGTCAGTATGGTTTCACTAAGATGAAGCCTTGTTTTATAATTGTTTTTATATTATTTGAAAAGATAACTTCTTATGTAGATGAGAACAAGAGTGTAAATTTGATGTATCTGGATTTTGAGAAAGCATTTGACGGTATTAGGTTACTTCCATCCAAATTATACTTATAAATTATGATAATGCACACGCATTATCTTACATTTGTTGCAATTAAAGCCCATCTGTCATTTATTTACCCAACTCACTAAATGATCTAAATCCCTTCGTAAAGCAGTAGCATTCTTTTCACAGTTAGAAAAAACAAATACCGATATTTAATCAACAAATTTTAAGTAATTTATTCATCCTTTCTTAACCTTTGTCACTGATGAAAATGAAAAGGAGCTAAAGCCCTAAAGCTAACCCTAAAGTATCCTACTTTTTACAATAATTCAGTGTAACTAAACTCCATTTATAAATATCCTCTGTCTTTATCTATCCAACCATTATTTTAGCCAATTAACTAATTTATCTCACACACTTATGGAGCTAATTTTTTGTGCAAGCCTTTTATGTGGCACTTTGTCAAACAATTTCTGAATCTAGATATATCAAATTTACACCGTTACCATTATCTACATAAGCAAAAAACGTTTTCTGTGTTTGTATTTTAAGCTTTACGTATTGCAAATATATTCTGAAACCTAAATATCATACTATAATGAGAAGAAACACCTCGAAGATATATGTAAAAGGTTTGTCCATATTCTATATATACACTGTAATACAGTCAGATGTAAATTAAGTCTTAAAGATAAAAGTGCACTAGTAAACCTTACCTTTGAAATGTGTGAAATTTGTTAAGTTACGTCAGTTATAATTTCTATTGAGATTAAACCTGATGAAGGTAACGGGCCTACGGTCAAAATGTCAGTTTACATGAAGACAGAAGTTAGCCACAGTAAATTCACATGGCAGTGGTATAAAATGGCGAAAGACTGGGATCCCCCCACTTTTCAATCTGTTCTAGTAGAAATGTATCAACAAAAGGAAAATTACTATTAGAAAAGCAGAAGAATATATAAAATTTAATCCAGAACCCAAGATCTGCCAGGGCCTTAAGAAGAGACATGAAATCATTCGATGATGGGTGCATCTGCTGCGCATCCTTCCTCGTTTTATTTGGTGAAATAAACTTTGTCCATACCCTCCCAGTTTTAATTTCCCTCTCACATCTTTGCATGGTAAAATAACATTAACATAATAATTTTTTTACTCGTAGGTTGCTTCTGATCTGGTTTTTTCCGTGTGTTTTTTTTCCTGAAAATCTCAGTTTTCAAGCTTGTTTGGTCGTAACAAGTAATATTTGAGTGAATATTGAAATAGTGAAAAAACTAGATACTGTATGCCGGACATAAATACTTATGGCACAAAATGTGTTTTCGTGACGTTGTTAAAACTAGTAAGTGTAATGAAATGCAAAACTTATCTTTTATCTCTCTTCATTTTTTTTTTACAAATCAGTGTATAAGCTGATAATTACGTAAACGTCAAAAATACTTGAAGTTTATAGTTCCGGTGTTTAGTCACAATGTAGTGAAATATTTCAAAGATACTTTTGAAATACATTATAGGTTAGAAGTAAAAGATATTTTGTTAATCAGTGAATCTATTTTTTAGCGACAAAAAGTTATATATTATCACCCAAACTCGTAAAATTATGAATTACCTCAAACGACTAAATTTCTTTATTTTTTTAAATTTCGCGCAAAGCTACACAAGGGCTATCTACACTAGCCGTCCCTAATTTAACAGTGTAAGACTAGAGGAAGGCAGCTAGTCATTACAAACCCACCGCCAACTCTTGGGTTACTCTTTTAGCAACGAATAATGGGATTGACCATCACATTATAACGCTCCCACGGCTGAAGGGCGAGCATGTTTGGTACGACGTGGATTCGAACCTGTGATCGTCATATTAGGAGCCGAACGCCTTAACTCACATGGCCATGCTGGGCCTAATTGCATCATATGTAGTACGTGAGATATACCAAGCTTTTCGTTTCCGTTTATATGTTTAACACAAGTGGATCTCCCGGTGGGACAGCCGTAAGTCTTCGGATTTATAACGCTAAGATCAGGGATTTGATTCCCTCGGTGAACACAGTAGATAGCCCGATGTATCTTTGCTACAAGAAAACTCACATTTCAAACGCTGTCATACGTTAGGCCCCTGTTATATACGTATAAAATCATTTCGTGCGAGTATAATTTATCCTCTCCTTTGTTACCGGTCATGGTTTGGTTTTTGGAATTTCGCACAAAGCTACTCGAGGGCTATCTGTGCTAGTCGTCCCTAATTTAGCAGTGTAAGACTAGAGCGAAGGCAGCTAGTCATCACTACCCACCACCAACTCTTGGGCTACTCTTTTACCAACGAATAGTGGGATTGACCGTCACATTATAACGCCCCCACGGCTGGGAGGGCGAGCATGTTTGGCGCGACTCGGGCGCGATCCCGCGACCCTCGGATTACGAGTCGCACGCCTTACGCGTCATACTAAACGATTACAGTAAATACGTTGTACAGCGATAAAATTATAGTTCTGGTATTACACATATACTGCTTAATATGAAAAAAAGAGCCTGCCACGTTTTAATAAGAAAAACTGACTAGTGTAACCATTCACAGACCTTCATATTTTTAATTTATTTTTATGTGTGTGTGTGTGCGTTTGTTTCTTACAGTAGAGCTGCAATGGACTATCTGCTGAGTCTACTGAGCGGAATCGAATCCCTGATTATAGCGTTGTAAATCCGTAGACTTACCGCTGTACCAGCGGAGGACATTTATTTTTATATCTATATTCTAGGTAGTGTGCCCGGCATGGGCGAGCGCGTTAGGCGTGCGACTCGTAATCCGAGGGTCGCGGGTTTGCATCCCAGTCGCACTAAACATGCTCACCCTTTCAGCCGTGGGGGCGTTATAATGTGACGGTCAATCCCACTATTCGTTGGTAAAAGAGTAGCCCAAAAGTTGGCGGTGGGTGGTGATGACTAGCTGTTTTCCCTCTAGTCTTAGGCTGCTAAATTAGGGACGACTCAGGTTTCTCCTCCTGGTTGGGGGTTGTGCAGTAGACTAACAACCTGCTCACTTAAAAAACCAGCCTGGTAATGAATCTGCAAGCGATCGCGGCCCTAGGTAGTAGGAACCCATGAGAACTATAAATGCTTCTCGAGTAGGGTGTGCAAAATTTTGGCATTCAGGATTTGTATATCAATGGAAAAGAGAGAGAAAAGTGAATTAATATCTTTTGTTTATAATTTAAAGTAAGTCAAGACAGTACGTAGAATGTTTCAAAGCGGGGTTCTATTTTGTGATATCAAGAGCCAACATATATTAGGTTAAGTTAGGTTAGGCTTTTATTTAGAGTGTTTGAAATAGGGTTCTACTTTATGAGATCAAAGCCAACATACTTTAGTTAAGTTAGGCCTGTATTTGGAATGTTCGAAAGGAAGCGTCTACTTTGTGAGATCAAAAACCAGCACATAGTAGATTAGGTCATACCCGTATTCAGAATGTTTGAAAGGAGGAATCTACTTTGTGAGATAAAAAAACCAACACATATTGTGCGAAACCCAAGCAGTATACAAGGCGTGCTAATGCTACTAGGGTCTGGGGACATGCGACTATTTCAAGCTGAAAAAGTGCTAATACTTCATCAAAAGAATGTGAACTATGTACAAAACGTTAAATACCTTACGTAGTTGCGTCATAACTATATATAAGTATGATATTGTAACATCACAAAAATAGGGAATTTATACGAACTCCCCCGAGCCCTACCTTTCCTTCCCTGTGTAAGCGGGTAAAAGTATAAACGTAAAATTTACCTAAATGTTTGTTTCTCAAATTGTTGAAAACCTTCACTCATATTCTCATGGAATTGCTTCTTCATATTAAAATTAGGTACTACTTAATGTTGTTATTATTAAATAGTGTGGCATGTCTGCTGACTTGCAACACCAGAAACTACTTTTTGATACCCATGGGGGGTAGAACACTTGTGCTTTAATTACAAACCAACTATTAGGTCACGGTGCAACCATCCCAATTGGTACACTATTAACCATAAAAAACGAAACACTATTCATTCATAAAAGTCATCACATGAGCCCACCCTAATAAAATGTGAAGTCTTGCGAAGATAATTTTTAAAACGATTTCGCTTTGGGAAGTAAAAAAATAAATAAAAAATGAAGGAACCACTCATACAATTCACTCGTTATACTTTGCTTTATGGTATTATTCGGAGAGAATTTTCATATTTTTTATTTATATGTGCTGCGGTGTGTAAGAGTATTTTACATGTACATACACAAACATTTATGTATAATTATATATAAATGAGCTTCAGTAAATATGTTTGTGTGTAGACGCTTCGCTTCTCTGTGGATAATTAAAGCAGCTACTCTTATTTAAATACTCTTTAACAGAAATTTACTGAGAATGAAAATAAAATGTTCTGTCGCCACATGTACAGCTACTTCTCGTGCATGGAAACACACTTCAGTAGTGTTCACTGCTCCACTGTTCAGTCGTGTTGCTATATATAGTTCGAGGTCGGGCGAAAATTGGCCAGGTTGAGTGATGCCAGTAGCAATAACATGCTTTCTCATCGATTTTTGTGTCCCAGTAAACGTCTTTCAAGTGCCGGTGTTCGGTATATAGATAAGGCTGCGAAAGCTGTTGTAATATACTTACGATGCTGACACACACGCAGTTAAGAGTGTGTGATGTCACGTGGAAACATACGTCATAAAAAGACAAGTTGGTAAATCGTAAAAAATGTACACAGAAAAGAAATGTATATGAAATGCAACAGTTTGTTTGTTGTTAAGTGCATAGCTGGCTCTTTTACACTCTGTCCACAACATGTATCGAAACCCGATTTTTAACTTAATTTCAGAGACTTACCACCGAGCCACTGGAGGGCTTTGAAACCGATATACTGGTTATTATATCAACGTATTGCAGAAGTTGTAACATATACCCTTTTCTATTGTATCAAGCAATCAATCAGATACCACCCGATTCCTTAAGAAACATAAAGCCGCAATTACTGCGGTTACTGTAACATGCAGATTTTTTTAAGTGTGTAGGTTGTTAGCCTACTGCACAACCCTCAACCAGGAAAACAATTTCTCAGCCCACCGAGGGGAATAGAACCGCTGATTTTAGCGCGTAAATCCAGAGACATACCGCTGTACTAGCGGGGGTCTTTATATTATATAAAGTACGACAATTACTAGTTAATGCTTTAAAGCATCGTTTTCCTAACTTTAAAATAGCAGCGTCCCTTTACATTAAAACAAATTTTGCAACTGATGAAAATAAAATCGTTTTTTTCTACCTGTTTCAATAATTTTTTCAATTAGAAATTATTGCAAGGATTGAGAAAATGTAAGAAAAAACTGAGGGCAAATTGGTAGTTTTGTCAAGTTATAGTCGTCTCCATCTGTTATTTCACCTTCCCCTCAGTGTTACAGCGGTATGTCTACGGACTCACCCCGCTATAAGCCGGGTTTTGATACCCGTGGTAGGCAGAGCACAGATAGCCCTTTGTGTAGCTCTGTGGTTAATTTTAAACGAACTCTTTTGTTTCTTCCGTTGTTATTTCTGGGCTCTCTCGGCAAAAAAGCTGTGCTTCTCCAACCACCATTACGAGCTATTCAGGGGGTTACGCCCCACAATTTCATAAACACTGTTGCAAAATATTGTGAAAAATATCTATTCATATTTTAGAGCATTGTGAGAGACGTTTGGTAATCTATAAGTTACTTCATAGGTCTAATATTTATAGTCTAAATAATCACACGTCTTCAACCACATTTGAAAGAAACGAGAACTATATGTATATCTTTGATACATACACACAGATATAATATACGTTCATACGTACATATATATATATATTGTTAGGTTGGTGCAGGAAAACTGTGGAAATCGATTTATGGCCTCATGTCACAAATGAACAGCCACACAATTAACAATACTTCTATGTTGGAGTTATTAGACACAGATTTGAATAGACAACTTCCATGTACTAACTGAATTTTACCTATATTGTTTAGCGTTAAATCTGAAGGCTAATAACGCTGTAAATGGGTTTTGATACCCGCAATGGACACAGCACAGATAGCTCAATAAATAAATAACAAAAGAAACAAACTTGCAAAAAAATACTGTTAAAATTATTATAGCATTAACGGTTTCCTTAAACTGGCAAAACATGCTTATAATGGATTAATTATTTGACATAAAACAAGAGTATTATGTTTATTTTGTTTTAAAGACTTTATTCAATCCTCAGGGCTTTTTTTCCTGCAGAAGCGTGTATAATAATGTCCGTCTATCTATTACTGACAAAGCATTTCGCTCAAAACCAGAGCTCACCAGCCTGGTTGAAATGCAGCAAATATAGTAATAGTTGGAACGCTATTTATGTAAGTAGTCTGTGAGTGCTTATAGTTTTTATCATGAAATTTCAAACGAATTTATCTTAAGGTGTAACATTAACTTCCTGGACCTGGCATGGCCAGGTGATTAAAAGCGCTCTACTTTTTACAATCTGAAGATTGCAGGTTTGAATACCGTCAAATCAAACATGTTTGCCCTTTCAGCCATGAGGGCGCCATAATGTGGTGTTCACTCCTCCCATCTGTTGGTAAAAGAGTAGCCCAAGAGTTGGCAGTGAGTGTTGATGACTAGCTGTCTTCTCTCTAGGTTTTTTTTTCATTGCTAAATTAGAAATGGCTAGGGCAAACAGCACTATTTTAGCTTTGCGCAAAATTTAAAACAAACCATTTACTGTAAAATGTCCTGGGTCAAGCACACGCACTTACTTAACGTCTGTGAGGAGCATCATAAAATATTCTGCTTGGTTTTTTTTCTTAAATATACATGACAGAGTTGATGAACTCGACCTATTTATTATTCAGATGGTTGATCGTTGACAGTGAAAATCATCTAACGTTAATGCACTCAAATTACTTGCATTTGGTTTACTCAAATAAAATAAATTAAGTAATATTTGCTTTTTGTAATATTCGTTTGTTTTTTGAATTTCTGTGTCTTGTGAAGTTTGTTGTGATCCTATATTTCTTGTAAAGTGTGTTATGATCATCTGTGTCTTATGGAGGTTGTTATGGTCTTCTGTGTCTTATGGAGTTTGCTGTGATCCTGTTTTTTATAAATTGTGTTGTGATCATCTGTGTCTTAGAGTTTGTTATGGTCTTCTGTAGTTTGTTGGGATCCTTTATTTTTTTTTATAAAGTGTGTTGTGGTCATCTGTGTCTTATAGAGTTTGTTATCGTCTTCTGTGTCTTGTTTGATTTGTGTGTGTGTGTTTGTTTTTCGAATAGCAAAGCCATAAAGGGCTATCTGCTCAGCCCACCGGAAAGAATCGAACCCCTGATTTTAGCGTTGTAAATCCGGAGACATACCGCTGTACTAGCTGGGGGCGTTTGATTTTTGAATATCACGCAAAGCTACACGAGGGCTATCTGCGCTAGTCGTCCCTAGCTTAGCAGTGTGAAACAAGAGGGAAAGAACCTAGTTACCACCACCTACCGCCAACTCTTGGACTAGTTTTTTTACTAACGAATAGTGGGATTGACCTTCACTTTATAACCGCGCTCAAATTTTGGTGACAGTCAAAATTGCCCTCAAACCCTCTAACCACCTAACCATGAGTCATATTTTTTTAACTTTTGACATAAAAACGGCAGAGCAAGTCAAAATCATTTTGATTATGTTGTGTCTAAATTTCTACAATTCAGGTTTTATTTTAGAAGTCTGTAACATTCAACCTGCAACTGTTACCTTAGGAATTTTGCAGCTTGTGAACTGCTGCCAACATAGACTTGTTTTTGTCTTCTAATTAACGTGTTGACTTGTAATACGGTGCAACAAAAGAAATATTATTTCACCATTTTCTTTCCTATGATTGGCATTTGAGAAATGGTAACATCGTAAAAGGTCTCTGCAGCTTTTGTCGGAAGTTGTTTAACCTTTCAATTCCGGTTGAAATCATGGGACTTTAGCGCAGGTGACTGCAGTTGACATCATATAATGCAAGAATTTTGCGCGCAGCATTTTGAAGGCAGACTTACACAAGGCGTAAAGAGAGGGTTAAGAGATGAATAGTTATTTTTGGCTACGGACAAACGTATAACATAGATAACTGAAGTTCTGCATATATATATATATATATATTATATTGTACGTATGTATGAATGCAGGTTGTGAGAGCTCATTCATTTCTAATTAATCGTGTTTCATGTTTATTTCATCTCATTTTAGTGTGAGTTGTACAATAAAACTTGCGACTATGACATATGTTTGTTTGTTTTCGTTTGTTATTTGAATTTCGCGCAAAGCTACTCGAGGGCTATTTGCGCTAGCCGTGCCTAATTTAGTAGTGTAAGACTAGAGGGAAGGCAGCTAGTCATCACCACCCACCGCCAACTCTTGAGCTACTCTTTTACCAACGAATAGTGGGATTGACCGTCACATTATAACGCCCCCACGGCTAAAAGGGCGGACATGTTTGGTTCAACCGGGATTCGAACCCGTGACCCTCGGATTACGAGTCAAACACCTTAACACGCTTGGCCATGCCGGGCCCTATGACATACAAACTGTAATATGTGCCAGTTTTATTATCGATGACAAATAACGCAATCACCAAATCCTTGAGACGTGATATTTTTGGCGTTCTTCTGTTCTGTTGACTTGAAGCTGAGGAACATTACAAGTTTATAATTGGTTTTCCTTTATTCTCATTGTTCAAATTCAAAATTTCCTTGTCAAATAGCTTTACATCTGATATTCATTATAGGTGTCTCCCACAGCTTAAATTCAATGGATTAACAAGGAACAAAAACATTGATTGATTTTGTCTTGATACTTGTATATGAATAATATTCGTGCTTGTGTAATTGGTTATTTAACTTTAGATAGTGTTTATTCACTTCTGCCAAATTTATAATAAATGAAAAATTTAATTTTTTTTAGATAGATTAAGCACATAGCATTAGTAATAACAAACAAAACAAACAAAGAGCCTACGAATGTTTGTAAAAAGTTTCAAATCGTTGTTCCAACATACTTTACCAGTTTTACTGTAAAGTACAAAACTGCTTCATATGGGTTTTGCTTAAGAATTGAAAAACATGTATAAAGACCTTTAAAAAAGACGAAATAAAACGATAATAGATCTATTATATTATTCAGAATACAAAGCTTGTACAACCATAACGATACTAAAGTAACATTTTGAATAATATATGAGATGTAGTTTTAAGTTTTACACTTGTTTTTCGTTCCTGTACTATATAAAAATATAATTATTTTGTAAAATCGATTCAGCAAAAAATAATATTTTGTGTGTTTGTTTCTCTTAGTAAAGACTCATTGGGCTATCTTCTGAATCCACCGAGGGGAATCGAATTCCTGATTTTAGCGTTGTAAATCCGTAGACTTACTACTGTACCAGCGTGACACTTTTCCCTTTGTAGATACGTAATAACAATTTTTCATCTTCATATAATATGTGCGTTTTTCTAAACATCAGCGCTGTTTGTCTTTTAAAATTAATGTAAATTTTTTTCCGAAAAGTGGAGAAATGTTTATTGAATAAAGAATTAATTTCCTAACTTGAACGGACATGGCCAGGTGGTTAAGGCACTCGTCTCGTAATCTGAGGGTCTCGAGATCGCATCCCCGTAGAATCAACCATTCTCGCCTTTTCAGCTGTGGGGGCGTTATAATGTTACGGTTAATTCCACTATTCTTTGGTAAAAGAGTAGTCCAAGAGTTGGCGGTGGGTGGTGATGACTAGCTGCCTTCCCTCTACTCTTACACTATTAAATTAGGGATGACTAGCGTAGATAGCCCTCGTGTAACTTTGCGCAAAATTCCAAAACAAACCCTCTTGTCTTACACCGCTAAATTCGGGAGGGCAAGCGCAGATAGCTCTCGTGTAGCTTTGCGCAAAATCGAAATCAAACATAACTTTAATTAAGGTAAAGTTAAGGTGAAGATTTTTCTGATGAACAAAATTAAGCCTAAGATAAATATAATACTATTAATACCCGTCTTCAAAGTTCCTAAACATCAGAACAGAAACGTAAATTTAATTTTAAACACCAAAACGAAAACACGGATAATATATCCACACAATTATGAAGAAAATATTTTAATGAAAGAGAAAAAAAAACTGAATCGGTGAATCATAACTTTTAAGCGTGTCTGTTCTTATGGAAAAACTATCACATACTGCTATTGATCGTGAAAGGAAAAGAATAATGTTTGTAATAACACTGGTGTATCAACTGCCACCTACTCATACGCCTAAGAAACGCCTACAGGGAATATTTCAATTCACGTTCCAACTCAGACTAGACTATCGGTTTGTTCTTTGTATTACCCATAAGTCCCTTTTAGAGGAAAATCATTGGTGAAAATTCTAGCGGCTGTCGTAATCTATAGCAGACATCATCAAATAATACATTACGAAACGTAATGCGTATTAAACATTTTCAGTTGCGATACTCTTCCGTAAAAAGCAAATCAATATATCTTAATAGAATGAATGTTTTATAGAACAGGTACTTTATTTGTGTCCTTGTTGAAAGCAATGTGTTAAGATGAGCTTAACGCTCCCTTTCTAGAATTAGACAAAATACGATAACACCGCGATCTAAATATGAATTAAAACTTTCTTACATGATATAAATCAAAATACTTTTTTAAAATAAAGCGCTAATGTCTTAACTTCTAAAAACGATGTATCTTGATGTGAAGTCAACTTATTTTGAAGAAGCGACTTTGTTTATCATTTCTCTCAAGAAACCAAAATCACATTAAAAGATTTGTCCAAACCCGTCTACCTGAAAATTTCTCCAGGTAATGTTTAAAGTCTGGAGCACATCGAAACGTAGTCAAATTGTGTTCATGGTATTCCAGAATATGTTCAACAGATAATGAAAGAATATTTTCTCAGCATTACATTGAAATATTACACTATGTAACACAAATTTTGGTCCTGGATAGTAGCCACGGTTTTGCGCGAAATTAAAAAAAAAATCGTGGATAGTATGTGTTATTTCTTAATTGCTTATGTTGTAAAGGTACAGAAATCGGCCATTATTCCCTTCAAACTTTGCCTTTGTGACCTCGATAATTAAATTTTGAAATTAACCTATTTTCCATGTAAAAACTGGCAAATTTGCATATTTTCATTTACACAAAGTCTGAATAAGACAACATATGAATCAAGATTTACATGTATTTATACTAAAGTTATACAAAAATTAACAAAAATGTTCAGAAGTGAGTAGTTTTTTGAGATTTGCAACTGTGATGTAAATCACTTTCACGTATCAGCCCCCAAATATAGTTTCCCGCCATGTTTTCGTTATACGCTCCCAGGTCACGAAAACAAAGTTTGAAGAGAAAAATAGGTCTTTTCCATTTACTTTAGACATAAGCAATTGAAAAATAACACTTTCTGCCCAGGAACAAGAAAAAGTAAAAATTTTGTTACATAGTGTAATTAGTAGTAGGAAGATTATTAACCATTGTGTATTACTGAAGATAGAAGTTTAAGAGTCACGATTGATAAAATTAGTAAGAGGTTGAGTTCAGGCGATAAGTCCTTTATATATGCATTGTATGTAATCAGTGAGAGAGTATCAGTTATTTTACTAATCTACTGAACATCGGAACATGCAATGAAAAAGTCATTGAGGTAGAGTAAAACAGCAAAGTCCTTCGTTAAAACTTCTTATTTGTTTGTTTTTGGACTTCGCGCAAAGCTACACAAGGGCTATCTGAGCTTGCCATCTCTAATTTAGCAGTGTAAGACTAGAGGGAAGGCAGATAGTTATCACCACCACCTCCAACTCTTGGGCTACTCTTTTACCAATGAATAGTGCGATTGATCATCATATTATATCGCACCCATGGGTGAAAGGACGAGCATATTTAGTGTGACGGGTATTCCAAACCGCGATACCTCGGTTTACAAGTCGAGTGCCTTTATCATCTGGTCATGCCGGGCCTGTGAATTCAGAGAAACGTGTCGTCGGCAGGGGGTATGGCAAATATAGTGTGACTGGAATACTACTATTAAACATTCTACTTCATGAAAATCATTGAAGGACAAGATAAATAGCGCAATGTTTACAAATATAATAAGCCTATAACTAATGTCTAAACACAAGTATAATGATTTATAATCATGCTCCGCCAGCTTGTAAAACATCTTAACACTACAACAGTTGTTCTGAAGCTCAAAATACACACAAAATATTATTTTGATCTGGTTATTACAAAGTGAACAAAACAAAAACTCTAAAAATAAAGTCAATTTAAATTTCTCAAATGTATGGAAATTACAATCAAGATAATAGATACTGGCACATATCATACTTGTTTTGAGATTTATAATATAATACTTATCTTATAAGACTAACAAAGGTACTCACGCCAAACCTGGTATTTATTTTGTTGACTTTGAAAGCAAGACGAAAGTTGGTTTAATTTGAAGTAACAGAACCTTCTAAGAAGTAAGAAATACTTGTTTTTAAATTGTTTACTATGTTACTCCATTTCTAAGTGTTTAATTATTGACGATTTTAAAAGATAGAAACTTATATACTTGCAAATGAAGAATTGGTGTGACCATCAAACTCATAAAAATCAAAATTTATACAATGCAAAGCGTATTCTTACATGAAGGCACATAAACCATAAACCCTTGAATCCACAGTTAAATACACGAGCCACAGTCGATGTTTATGGAGAGATCAGAGTTCAGGAAGGAGGTGTTATAGAATGTACAGAAACTGAATTGGCTGAGAAATTCGTAAGAATTACAAAATGAGTACAGGATATTTTATAATCCCTTTAGCGAATGTCTAAAATACCCTGATAGTTTTATGGTGATTAGAGGTCGGAAAGTTTAAATATTTTCAACACAGATAAATTAAGATACATTAAGACAATTGGCTTTAAAGATAAGTTTCCACAAGTTTACTAAAACGTGACATAGATCACATCCTGACGTCGAAATACCACTACTGAATGAACGTAAAATGGCTGCTGCTTGAAGGATTTTCTTTGCTTCTTTGAAATTAACCACAAAGCTACACCATGTACTAATTGTGCTCTACCAACCACGAGTATCGAAACCTGGATTCTAGCGATGTAAGTCCGCAACTGGGAAACTACTTGGAAGAAGAAAAAGATTAAGAAAACCCAACTTTTTCAGTTGGTCACTTTCATAAACAATTTTTATCTCTTCAAGCATTTATGGGGTATGATAAATATGAAAGGCTCAGACGAAAATCTCCCGAGGGCTATCTTAACATTTTGTTTTAGCTATATTTCTTATTATATACTACATACAGTTTCTTATTATATACTACATCCTGTTTTCTTTGAAACTGTTACGTTTACTGGTGACAGGGTGACGTGGCACTGGCCCATCAGTTAGAACGCCACAATGTAGATGTTGTTTTGAATTAAGCACAAAGCTACACAATGTGCTATCTGTTCTCTACTCACAACGGGTATCGAAACCTGGTTTTTAGAGTTGTAAGTCCTCAGACATATTGCTATGCCACTAGAGGGCAACGTGGATCTGTAGGTCTGCATTTGCGTCCTGTTGTCGAAAAACAGAAATAACACTACGCACTCTTGAGCCGTAGTGCGTTAGTAAAGTGATCGTTAAATTCCACTATTCACTCAGTCAAGAGTAGCCTAATACTTGGGAGTAGATGCTAGTCTTATCATTTCGAGATTAGGGATGGGTAACACAAATAGATTTTGACTAGCTTTGCGCAAGCATCCGAAAACAATATCCTATCCAATATCTACTGGTGCAGTTTGTATTTTGTACAACTGTCAGTTTTTATGCATGGGTCGGATTTTTTTACAGTAGTTTGTTTCATATGAAATGGTCCATTGTACAAGTAAACATTGAAATATGATATTTTTAATAAACACCAATTCTATTAATCAAATATTTTCCATTTGCTACAATGATTTTTTCCCAACGTGACACTAATAAAAATGTCATGTCTCTATAAAACTCTGTTGTTTTGGAGATAATAAACGTTTCAATGTGTTTGTGTTTTTTTCTTATAGCAAAGCCACAAATGGCTATCTGCTCAACCCACCGAGGGGAATCGAACCCATGATTTTAGAGTTGTAAGTCCGGAGACATACCGCTGTACTAGCGGGGGGCTATAAACGTTTCAAAAGCTTTGAGAATAGTCTCCTGATTTCTAAATGCTTTGTTCCGGAAAAATAGTTGCAAGTGTTGTAAAAGGTGACAGGCGGTTGTAGATAGATCAGATGAGTTATGATAGTGATGGATGCTCCAAAATTTCATATCTGAATTCTCTCATTTTTGAAATGGTGATTTGTAAGGTATGGAGTCTGGCGTTATCTTGCATTAGAATCGGTCCATACCTGTTCACCAATGATGGCTGTTTGGTGGTTCATATGTGACGCATTTTATCAAGTTGATGGCAGTAAGGTCGCACTATAATTGTTTCATATGGTTGCAAAATGGAATAATGGATTATTCCCTTTTGCAGGCCACCATACTATCACTATGACTTTTTATGGGTGCAAAGGCGGTTTCGGCGCATGTCTTGGAGATTCACCCGCATCTACTAATCTCTTCCAACCGTCATAAAGAATCCAATTTTTGTCGCAGGAAACGATTAGCTTGAAGAATGATTCCCTCTTGTTACTAACCAGTTTCTGCCCTTTCGTCAATTCGTGCGGTACACAGTTGTCCTCTTGTTTAACATTTCCAATTGCACGCAGGTGACGAGAAACAGTTTCATTGGAAAATATATATGTAAAAACGGCTGGTATGGGTTGAGAAAAATTTTGTATAGAGGAGCGAATAACGTTTCGACATTCTTCGGTCATCGTCAAGTTCACTGGAAACTTTTAAATCTGCTGCAGGTGCCCGAACTGTTATTTGTGAGTTAGCTTTCACAATAGCTCCTGATCTTTCTTCATTCATAACAGTTTGAGGCCTTCCTCTGGGCTCATTTTCGAGGTCCATATCACCAGAACAAAATTTCTTGAACCAACGCGAAAATAATGTTTTCCGCGACCTCGGCTGCATTTTTATCCAGTTTGAAGTCATACAAAAACGTGATCTCAATTCTTTTGAAGACATCATCTTCTATAGGGTCCCAATAAATCACAAAAAAACAATTATAATATAACTTGGCATAACAGGCGAATGAAAAGCACAGCACTCTCCTTAATACTGAATTGCATAAAGTCAAATTACTGTATGCAACTGAATCTAATCACAGTCACTGAGCGAAAGTTGGCCATTTCTTATGTGCGTTACACTGTTGGTTACTACAGTTGCCACGTTTTTGACATAGTCCGCACAAATTGGTTTAGATATTTTAGAACACAATTTGATAAGACGAATTATTCTTACTGCTCTGTTATTTAAATATAGTCTGTCATAATTTCACTGTAAAATCACTACTATAACTGTTAGTTTCCGAGCTTTATATAATTGTTTTTCGTCAACGCTCACACAGACTGGTTCAATTACTTTAGAATACAACTGATAAGATGAATTATTCTTCTCTACTCTGTTATTACAATACAGTGTGAAATAATTCACTTTAAAAATTGCAATTATATGCGCTTTATAGTTAAAGTCATAATTACGTAGTCTAGTTCCATATTTTCGACGCGTGTTACTTCTTGACAGAAGTCAAGAACATTCCACACGTTAGTGGCTCTGTAAATGTGGAACACAGGCCAACGAGTCCTGGCATGGCCAGGTGGTTAAGGCACTCAACTCGTAATATGAGGGTCGCGGGTTCGAATCCCCGTCACACCATATTTTATTGTATGGTCTTTTCTAACACAATAAGCTGTTGCAGATAGATTGGTATTGCATTGCCTTTCACGCCTGTGGTGTTTCTGAATGCTGACTGTTGTTGGTTTTTGTTTTCTCCAATGTATTAGAGTTCTCATTCACAAAGAATGTTATAAATAGTGTCTTTCCCCTCTACTGCGCATTACGTAAGTCACAAATTATAGCGCACCAAAAGAAAAACAGGTACAAGTCGGAATAATTTCAGCAGTCCATAAGACTATGAAACGTATACAACACTGTAATATCACCATAATAGAAAAAATAACTGCCTTCAGGAACTTGAAGAAAGATGACACCACAACAAATTTTCCCAATCGTATGTAGGTAATGCTACTGTAAACCCAGACAAAGAAGAGCACATCATTAAGCTTCGAAATGTTGTTGAAGATTATGGCTAGAATCATATAGCCTCAACAGATAACTATCAGAGAGAAAGGTTTACTGATCATAATCACTGAAGAAACTTAAAAAAGAACTTGGAGCTGAAACAGTCAACTGAGAAGACAACAGCACAAACATACATTTCAAAAGCAGTGTTCCTAACAGCATTAACAGAAACAAGTCAGTAAATTTCGATAATATATAACCTATTCACTATTTTTACCAATCGGCGAAACATAAGAAGTACTGTGTCAATAGTTTGAAAATTATATAATTATAGATAAACGAATAAAATGAAAAAAAAAAAACATGTACTCAACAACATTTCTCAAGGTCACAGTTGTTTTCAATAAATTACAGTCTACCTTCAACGTTAAAGTGAGTACTATCGATAGCAAGAAGTCCTACCTATGAGCAAACCATTAACACTGTAGTACAAAGTAGCCTTTAAGACAAAGGCTACTGTTGACAGATTTGTAGTATGGCCACGAACTATCTAAATAGACAACATCCATTAATGAAATTCGTGGTAGAAGTAGAGAACAAATCAGTCTCATTTCTATTAAGACACATAACTCACGTACCTGTAGAGTCAATCGGAAATCCAAAGATACTGGTAAATACCTCGATTGTAGATTACCTAACCCTAATAGAGTAAAAAGGACTTCATAAACTATCTTGTCATCAGCACGAACACATTTTGTAAAACAAAAGAGGCTAAGAAGAAAGAAGAACACATGACAAAAACACATGATGAAGAAGGCAGACACGGGGAAAAAACAGAAACTATATTCCTATGACACACAACCATATTTCTGTAGAAAGGATATAAAACAGTACAGTCTTAAAAGGTTCAACAGAATACGATTGAAGGCAGTTAGCGTTCATCAAGCCACCTGATGCCTTCAATCGTATTCTGTAGAAAGAATATAAAACAGCACAGTCTTAAAAGGTTCGGCCCGGCATGGCCAAGAGTGTTAAGGCGTGCGACTCGTAATCTGAGGGTCGCGGGTTCGCATCCCCGTCGCGCCAAACATGCTTGCTCTTTCAGCCATGGGGCATTATAAGTTACGGTCAATCCCACTATTCATTGGTAAAAGAGTAGCCCAAGAGTTGGCGGTGGGTGGTGATGACTAGTTGCCTTCCCTCTAGTCTTACACTGCTAAATTAGGAACAGCGAGCACAGATAGCCCTCGAGTAGCTTTATGCGAAATTCAAAACAAACAAACTTTAAAGGTTCAACAGAATACGATTGAAGGCAATTAGCGTTCATCAAGTCACCTTATGCCCAAGGAAAAACAACAACGCCATTTCTGAGATTTTATATACTGGAGAAGCAAAAACAATAGTACAATAAACATGTTGGACTGTGTGATAGGATCTGTCTGCAGTAGCCCGATACTTTTAAATAGGAATATATAATAAAATAGAATAACGGTAGAATAATGGTACAAAAATAAATATAAAAGAAGCTTTCTGCTTTAATTATGGTTGATAACACAGTCAACCTCGTATAGAGGTCGATTAAACTCTGATAATCCTCTCGAAATCATTTGAATATTTAATTTATTCAAATCATAATAAGGTAAGAGACAGGAAAGATTAATAGTACATTTGCCTTTGTAACACAAAACTACGAGACTATTTAATCGTAATGCTTTGAAAGCTGGACCTTCTCTCATAAGGGAAAATAATTTATCCCTGATGAAGAAAGATTCACCATTCAAAAGCACTTTGGTCAAAGGATCTCGTATCTTTATCTTTAATGAATTTTTGAACGTATGTGTTTTCTAACAACAAGAATGTCTTTTTAGCACGAAGATCCAATATCGAATTTGAGTTCCTACTACTACATACAGTCATACTCACCCCATACTCCCGAGGATAGTAACAGATTAGCAACCGAGTCGTTATATATAAACTAATTAGTAATTAATAGCTGAAATCTAAAATCTTCGTAATTAATTAACAACAAAAGCGAATAATTGTATACTATACTGACCATGACAACGAGTAATTAAAGTACATGCGTAAAAAACACTACTACTTAAAAATACCTGATGCATAGCACATTATCGAAAAGAGAATTAAAGCGCTTTTTTAACATGTATAACAATATAAATCTGAAGTGTGTTACGAACACTTTTGAGTGTTTAATAAGTGAGTTATGTTAATCTGTTTAAAACTGCAGTCAAATTATCTCCAAATTAGTGTTATTGTCGTGGAATATTTGCAGAATCACACCGCTAAAAACCGGGTTTTGATACCCGTGGTGGGCAGAGCATAGATATCCCATTGTGTAGCTTTGAGCTTAATTCCAAACAAAATTAAACAAACTAAAATGACAATAAGGGTACAGTAATGAACTTGGGTTTATAAAAATATCTTGATGCATAACTGAAATCCTAACACAACGCAAATACTAGAGTAAGGCACTACTTAAATGGATATATTGACTGTAGTCAATTTGTGGAACTGGTGAGAACAACACAGACATGCAGCGTCACTTTCTAAATATCAAAAGGCAAGGTATATCAATAACTCACATTCGTATATATATATTACGTTTCAATGTTAAAATTCTAAAATGAGAAATGTTGTTACAACCAAGAACAACAACAACTACTATAACAAACTTTTCCTTTTTAGAGTTATTTCACAACAAGCACAACTATAACCTGAAAGCTTTTATGGCATCATAGAAACTTTTAAATATTGCTTTCCATAGATGCTATTTGATAAAGCTCTCTCAGTTATGACGCGTCGTATTGAAGATGGTTCATCTCGTTGCTCAGCAATAAATCAGTAGACTTATGTTATAACACTAGAAATAGAGTTTCTATACCTGCGGCTGGTAGAGCATGAACAGTTTATTATGTATAGCTGTGTGCTTTACTATAAACAAGTCCCCCAGTGAGATAGCGGTAAGTCTTTGGACTTATAACGCTAAAATTAGAGGTTCGATTCCTCTCTGTGAACACAGCGCAATACGGCTTTGCTATAACAAAACACACACGCAATAAATAAACTTACTGAAGAAGCATTAATGTGTCTTCACAATACCACTCGTCACTTCTTTAATACAGGTTGATGATGTAAATTGTCAACTATAAGGAAAACAAACATCAAAATCAATAAATTTACATTTTTTCTAGAGTTTACATTATAATTGTTTCAACAGAAAAAGAGGTTATTTTATCTCACACTGTTCTCATTTAGTTATACATAAGTGCTCTGAAAATGATAATGTGTTCTCAAAATTGAAAATAACCTTTTAGTAAACACAATACTATGTAAGTATTTCCCATAATGCACTTTGCTCCCTCAACGCAAATATTTCGATACCTTTCAAGTAATAGTTTATTTTAATTTATACTTAATTATTCTTTCGCAGAAGTTATATCTCAAGTTGCTATCAACATATATAAGTATCACGCTGTTGCTCCTGTGAAAAGACGAATTCCATTGAGACATAAGGTGAGCAATTATTAACAAATTAAACAGTAGAAGGGTTGTTACAAGTCATTACAATATCATATTAAGATGATAAAAGTAATTTTGAATATGGAAGTCAAATTTCCGCAAAGATTTTATCCAACGGCTGAAGTTAACAAAATAATATATACAGATAAGGGATATTAATATGAGATGATATATAGAATGAATAAACAAATTAACTTGAAAAAATAAGGAATTAAGTTACTTACAGAAAAAGCACCAGAGATACGTGAAAATGTATGCTGTTGTTTTTAAATTTCTTGCAAAGCTACACGAGGTTTAGAGCAGTCTAATTTAGCAGTTTAAGGGAAGGCAGATAGTGTCATCACCTCCTACCACCTTCTCTTTGGTTACTCTTTTTAGCAACGAATAACACTACGAAACAAAATTTTTACTTTCTCTTCTTCCTGGGCAGAAAGTGTTATTTCCCACTTGCTTATGCCTAAAGTAAATGGAAAAGACCTATTTTTCTTTTCAAACTTTGCTTTTTTGATCTGGGTAATGAAATTTTCAAATTTACCCATTTTCCAGAACATTCCAGGTAGATTCAGTGCTGAGTAGCTGATAGAGAATTTTCTCGAACTTACAAGAATTTTCAAGAACTTTCTAGAATGTTGTAGAATTTACGAGAAATTTCAAAAACCTTTGAGAAGTTTCTAGAATTTTCCATAGTATTATATATACAGGAGCTCACCATTCACCAGTTCAGTTTAGTTGTAGTTGCTCAAGTGAACATATAGATCTATCTGATTTTATCAAAGATGACATCAAGAAGCTGCAAGCATTCTACAGACACATTCTGCTATGTATGTAGCCAATTTATCAAGACTAGAGCGAAAAACTACTCTGTGACAATATTTGTTAAAATGTGTGAAGACTACAAGACATATTTTGGCATGCCTGTCGGGATCAAGACAAACCCTGGGTACCTCATTTTACCTGCGAGCATTGCAAAAAAAAAAACTGTAGAAGGTAAGACGGACAATTTTTGCTTGTTTGAATAATAAGATCTTATATTATACAAATTTTAGACCTTTTAAAATTTAAATATCTTTCTGTGCACCTCAAAGAGGAATACAACAGGCGTCAATACCTTGCTAGAAGCCTTGAAGTACGATGAGTATAGTTGGGAGGTTATCAGAGACTTCAAAATGGTGGCATTCCTGACGGGTATCTAATGAGGCTTTACCAACTTTCCCTATTATCTTTGTCTTTAGGACAGTAGGGACACCGCAGCGCACTACAACAGCAAGCACTGGTCATAACGGACCGAGTTCTCTTTGGGGAGGCACAATGTTAAGTGTGAGCCACTTGTGGACCTCCAGAAGGTGTTGTTCCCACCATTGTACACATAAAATTGGGTCTTATGAAACAATCTGTGACAACTCTTAATAAGGAGCCTGCAGCCTTCAAGTACCTTCGAGACTTCTTCCCTAAACTGCCTGAAGCAAAAGTCAAAGCTGGTGTCTTTGTTGGACCACAAATAAAGAAGATCCTGGAGTGCACAGAATTCCCCAAGAAGATCAGTGGGAAGGAAAGAAAAGCTTAGGGCAGCAAGGCCGAAAATTATGTGGAACTGGTTGAGGCTCTGGTGAAGAACTACGGCAAAATGGGCTGCAGGATGTTCCTGAAAGTCCATATCCTTTACGTTCATCTTGATAAATTCAAGGACAACATAAGAGCAAGGCGAGCGCTTCCACCAAGATATACTGGACTTTGAACGCCGCTACTAAAGAGCGTATAACGAAAACATGATGGGAGACAACATTTGAGAGCTGATACGTGAATGTGATTTACCTTACAGTCGCAAATTTAAAAAAAATTACTCACTTCTAAACATTTTTGTTCATTTTCACATAGTTAGTGAGTTAGTTATCACCATTAGATTTCATCAAGGAACATAGGGCCGCACTCACTTGCGGATTCTTCAACAGGTATTTAAGCGAATAGGTTGTTAGCCAACTGCACCAAGCCGTCCCTAATTTAGCAGTGTAAGACTACAGGAAAGCCAGCTACATCACCATCAACTCTTGGGCTACTCTTTTACCAACGGGATTGACCGTCACATTATAACGCCCCCATGGCTGTTTGGCGCGACGCGGGCGCGAACCCGCGACGCTCGGATTACGAGTCGCACGTCTTACGCGCTTGGCCATGCCAGGCCATTTTTATATAAGTTTAGTATAAATACATGTAGATCTTGATTCATATGTTGTCTTATTCTGACCTTATGTAAATGAAAATGTTCAAATTTACCAGTTTTTAGACAAAAAATAGGTTAATTTCTAAATTTTATTATCCAGGTCATAAAGCAACGTTTGTAGGGAATAATGGCCAATTTCTGTACTTTTACAATATAAGCAATTAAGAAATAACACATACAGTCCAGGAACAAAATTTGTGTTATACAGTGTAATGGGATTGTCCGTGACTTTAAAACGCCCCACGGCTAAAAAGTTGAGCGTGTTTGGTTTGACGGAAATTAGAACTTGCGACCCTTAGCTTGCGAGTCGAGCGCCCTACCTATCCAGTCATGCGGCGTTCTTTTTACAAATTAGGAAAAGTTCCTAGTAAAAATCCAATTTAAACAGTAAACAAAGTTACGAATTAGGACTTGAACTGTAAGAAGAAATAATATTTATGATATCAAAATACAATATTACATATCGTGAATGTTTTTAAACATGTAAACAGTACTAAAATCCGAAGTTCGAAACCTCGAACTTATTACACTTATTGATGTAACACTCAGCATACTATTACGCATATCGTGAATATTGTTTAAACATGTGAACAGTACTAAAATCAAAGTTCGAAACCTTGCGTGATTACATTAGATATAACTTTGCTCTGAAACAAACTTTCAGCGATATTAATTTTTTTATAATTTTGTCTTATTTCCAAATATGTTTAAATTTGTAGGTTTCACTGTTATAGCCAATAATAGAAAGAAAATGAAACGTAGCCTGCCGTGTGCATGTAGACCTTTAGTTTAATTGTTTCTTTGTTTGTTTTGAATTTCACGCAAAGCCACTCAAGGGGTATCTGCGATAGCCTTTCCTAATTTAGTAGTGTAAGACTAGAGGAAAGGCAGCTAGTCATCATCACCCACCGTCAACTCTTGGGCTACTATTTTACCAACGAATAGTGGGATTCACCATTGCTTTATAACGCTCCCAAGGCTGAAAAGGCGTGCATGTTTGGTGCGACGGGGATTCGAACTCGCGACTATCAGTTGAACGCCTAACCATCTGGCCATGCCAGATTCAATCTCTTGGTACTGCAATAAAACTGTTTGGCGATTGGCTTTCCATTAGTTATGAGATACTACCAAAAGGAAGTAAAGACACCTCTGGCAAAGAACAACTAAAAATATTATATGAGCCTCCCGAAAATTATGATTATTAAAAATGAAGCTCACGTATTTGATTCTATTACAAAAACATCAATGTTAAAAATATTTATATTTAGAGAGAATAGTAGTAAATTGATAAAGAGCAAAAATTATTGCCTTGTACTTAAAAAAGGAAATGAGAATCTTCAAGTTTTTCCAGTATTGAAACAAATAAATATAAACTAACCTGCCAAAAGTGACAAAAAATGTAAAACTCCCACAAGTCCATTCAAGAAAGACATCGTCATCATAAACACTGTAGGTGTTTTCTTATACAAACCTTTCATCAGATTGTTCAACATGATATTAAAAAGATAAAATAAATTGAAATCTTTGAGAAACTTATTGGACTAGAGAAATTCTGGTTAAATTCAAATTTTGGATTTTTACAGAGAAAGTAGAATAATACAAATAATTATGAAGCTAGCATAAACGTTGTCCTTGATAATTGAGATCAAACATTTTACTAAGTATACTGGTAATAGAAACATTATCAAAGGCAGATTTAATGTCTGATAAACAGCCAAAACACAATCTTGAATGAAAATAGCTAGGCTAAAAAATACATGAAATTGAAAATGACATTCAGTACTTCTTTTCGTAACGAAACCAGCTTGTTGTAAAAATAAATGCTCTTTGAATTTAATGGACCTAGAACAAGAGTTCTATTGGGTGCCGTAACTTAACAATGTAATAGGACGATAAGATGACAAAAAATCGTTTTAGATTTAGGAAAAGAGGTTAAGAAACAAAAACAAATAAAACAGGAAAAGTTCCGCAACGTAAAAGTTGCGTATAAAACTCACGTTTAGTGTTTTCAGTACACAATACATATATTGTACAACAAAAGAATATTGTGAAAAGTCCAAAACTTGTTCTGAAGAAGTAATAAAGACTGTTTTCGGTTAAATAAAACAAAATTCTTTACAATTGTATTTTCTTATGTGTTACGTTCCTTTGGGTCTGAACCTCAATTAGCCTATAGTGATTCAAAAGCATCATAAGTAAAAATCTGACATAGAGTACTACACGCTTTACAAAGTAGAACTATAAACTACTGTATTTTTTGATGTAGAAGACGAACTTTTTTTTCCAAAAGAGGGGCTCAAAACCCACTGAGTCCTATACACCGAAGGTAAAAGTTTTTATGTTCCTACTGCTTTTGGAGTTCTCTAAAGAATAATAAAAGATTATACTGATGTTGAACAAATAAATAAAAAATATTTTTTTCCCTGAAGATAGCCTTAAAAATAGGGGTTCATCTAATACACCGAAAAATAGGTAAGTGTTATTTGTTTCCCCATATATCTCATCAATGTGAACTTACATTATGTGAATGCCTCTGAGAGTTTTCGATGGGTAGAGTTTCAACAATAATAGAATTAAAATGTTCATGTGGAGTTTCAACAATAATAGAATGTTCATGTGAAGTTTCAACAATAATAGAATTAAAATGTTCATCATTAGAAACAGTAGGAGAGAAGACAAGAGGTAGGATCGAATTTCACAAGTGAGTATGACAACTTCTCAGAGGAAGGAAAAATAATTACAAGTTGAGCGCAACAAAATTTCAGAAGAAAGACGATCACTCAGTAAAAGTGTTAGATAGAACACGTAAATAACTTTTACTACTAAGTGATTTACAGATACAAAAGGGTTGATGTTCCCAGGGGATTCATCATGTAATACGGAAAATCATGCTCTAAAAACTTTCAAGCTCTGATAATTTACATCTATACAACCTGAACTACATAAAATTTATTATTACAATAAGTACTTATTTTCATACTAAAGTCAACATCTCGAACAATACGAGTCAATTTGTAGCAACAAAAAATAATAAAAGGGTTATACAAAGGGAAAAGAACAATTTGATAGCCATTAACACATAAACCTTCACGGAATAAAGACCTTCAGTATCAGTAAAACGATATAGAATGCCTTTCTTTTTTAACTACCATAAACCATCGTGCCCAACATTTGTACAATAAAGATAAATTATTGAATAACCAGGAAAATAATAACTATTCTCTATCACCTGATGAATAGAAGTGTTCAAGAACACACTAAGACAGATCCCTATCACCTGATGGATAGTAGATAGCAAGTGTTTAAAGACACTTAAGAGACATGTATATTGCCTGTCGGATAGAATTTAGCAAATGTTCAAGAACAAGAGAAAATATCTTGGACATTCAAAGAAACATAATTGAGATGCGATTTTCTTCTGCCTTTGTAAATTATTTGATATGTACAGAATTTGTTCGTACTTGAGAAAACTGAATTTCTATTTATTCAGTAAAAGAAAATAAATTTAAATTATTATGGGCAGTTTCAAAGTTAGTCTGAGTTGAGTTGTCGACGAGTGTCTCATTCATCCTCATTATGGGGCAACTTTTGTGCAACCCGATGACGTTTAAAATCCTAAGTCACTATATGAACAGGACACAGAGCAAGTGATAAAATGTTTTCATTCATAATTTGTACACCTTTATATTTCAATAGCACACCCAGTATATTTATGAAGACTGCTACATTTATAACGGTGCAGCGTGCAGCTATATATCCAAAACAGTGGCACTGAACAAGTTTGGTTAATTATCTCTTGTTTGTTTTTTCTCTTAAAAACAATTGCTAACAAAATCTAGAAAAGTCCTTCCTTCAAATATAATAGCCATACTCTAATATCTAAACGTTTTATTTTCTTTGTCACTTCAAGTAAGTCATTTAACTGCAGTGATGTTCACGTCTGAGCAGCTAAGGTATTTTGGAGATTCATCCACGCTAATATCAGGATATATTCCATACTATTCCACAAAGTTCTCTTAGTGATCCAAACATAATCCAGTCACCGTGTCAACTTAATTTTCAATTACTGGAAATAATTAAGAAAGGTTATTTTAAGAACGTCTCCAGGTTTTAAAAGTCGATAGAAAAAAATTATAAAACGAGCAATATGTTAGTAGAAGGCTAAAAGCAGGAAAAAAATTAATTTATTCTTCTGTTAGGCTTAACTGTACATACATTCCTCATTGCTGTTTAAAGTCAGTTTGCCTAATGATTTACATGTTATCAATCTTACAAAAGTGGGATTATTTATGTGAATGACCTCATGTGTCCACATATTCCAGCTAATACTCATATGCTAGTTGCAAAAAGTAATCTTTAAACACACATCAAAACGGCTATGATGTAACAGAAGTAATCTACACTGTATACATTTACGTGTGTGTATAATTTATGTCATAATATTTTAATGGAGATTCCATATAAAGCTTCTCTGAAATCATTACCTTCGAAGTTGAGTAGCAAGTTATAATATTTACTATTAAATGTTGTTAAAGTTTTAGTAAATCATGTGGTTCAAAACCATTATTTCTTATTAAGCTTACAACTAAAAATGCCTTTCGTTGTCCATCGACTGCTCAAAGGTCAATCTAAACTCTGGTGATTTATAAACGCTATAAATCGAGTTTCCATATCTGTGGTGAGTAAGACACAGATAGTTCGTTGTGTAGCTTTGTGCTTAACATTAACTATATTAATAAGAAAATACTTTAGTTTATTACTCTAATATCAACTGTTCTATATTTTTATAGATATGTAACTGTTCTAAATAATTATTTACAGAGGAAGTGTTAAATATATAATAAAATAGAAGATACGTTATACTTGTAATAAAGTGAAGCTACATACTTATTTAGTAGAAATGAGCCTATTTATTTGGAGAAAAACGTGATCTATTTCTATTAATAGAAGTGTTTGTCTAGATACGAAGTTACAGCGGTAGTGTTACTACATAGTGCAAAAAATACAGTATGTATATTTGGAAGAGAAGTGTGAACGATCGGTTAGAGAGATATATCTAGGAACATATCTCTAATGTTACATGCAGAAAGGAAGTGTGGCTAGATACTAAGGAATGGTGTATAACGGAACTTTGTCTAAGTACGTGACTAAGTAAATATATGTATTAAGAATATGTGGTATGTAACATAAATCTACATTAGGACTTTAGCTATATATATTTTCCTTTTTATCTCTCAGAAAAGAGTGAATTTTGACGAAAGGAAGCACATAATTAAGTCCCAAGTAACGAAGCTCCATTTCAACACTTATTTGATCTACGTGTTGGTACACAAACGTTACACAGATAATCGACATTTGGACGAGTGCCTTTGTTCGCCTTTATTATGCAAATCATGAATGTTGTTGGCAACCACAGCACAGCTTCTTTGTGCTCCTGAAAGGGGCTAGCAGAAAAGATCCGAACAAATTATTGATCTGTTTGCAGACCTGTTACGTCTTGCAGTTTAGGGATGAAAGAAAAGGGGAAGTACTGTAATGCACAGAGACTATAATAGAAACTTCTGGAAAGCGGAACTTGTAAGAATAAAAATAGCTTAAGATAAAATATTTTTAAAATGTATTTTAAGAAAGCAGTAAAATGTAAGGATGTATAATACGTAAAAGAAGTAAAACACACAAAACAAATGCTAGTGCTCCAGTAATAAAATATACGAGGGATTTGAAAGTGATGAATTATTAACCAAACATTGAAAATGAAATGGAATTTCTTGTATTTCACTACTAAGTATGTTACTTTAAAACCTAAATTAAAGGTACTGAATATATAATTATGTTCATTTTTACCTACATAGTAATACCGACAGTAGTACAAAATAAGTTTCAGTGCCTCAGATGTGATATTTTATTTGAATGCACTATTTAGTATTTATACTCTCCGTAGACCGGTATAATATATAAATCATCTTTGTAATACATTGTTGAGTTTCGTTCAAGTATGTTTCATACATATATATATTGTGCCATTTTTACGAAAGATGGCAGCACTAAATTAGTTGAACTCAACTAAAAATTTACTAATTGAAGTTAAAATATTTTATTATTGGAGCATAACAAATTAAACGACTCCGAATAAATAAATAGTAAAATTTTAGTTTCAAAATAACAAAATAATAACATATGAAAAAGGGTGGTACTTATAGAAAAGTATATTGTGCGAGGTAATATTATTGCATATTTCTCAAAGTAAATTAATTCAAAGGACACTTGAATCAGCTTTTGAATTAGTAACATGCCAGAGAGCTCATTAACTTTATTCATGGTTTTCTTTATTATGCTTAGTAATTAAAAGATTTACATAACCGATCTTTCAACTTAATTGACCATACTTAAGTACGAAAACATTTTTAATGAACATATATTTCTCAATATAAAAACAAAGAGAAAAAGAAAGACCTTTCTTTATTGTGGTTCGACAATAATGTTGTTGTTAAGCTAATTATAGCTAGATACAGCCTGTGGAGCAACACACTGTGAAGCGAGACATCGTGCATCATGTCTTCCAATTTTTTTGCTTGCAGAAAACCCTTGCGTGTTAAGAGGACGTCTGAAACAAGACTCGTATCTTCTCTCTACCTGACGAGTGCATTTTCTGATAAATATTGATTGGCTTGAAACTATAGAACAACGAGTCTGGTGTAATGGCTGGAGAGAAGACTATCTCAGCTCAGTTTAATTTGTTGAATTTTATATTTTATAATAACATTTTCAGCTCGACTTTAACATCACGATAAAAATTAAGTTTCTCACTTGAAATACTTTTCCAAAAGTAATTGCGAAAACGTAAAAATCACCAATGGGAGAAAATGATAGTAAATCTCTGAGTAAAAGCAAAGTGTCGCTATTACTAGTCACTAGACAGATAGATTTTTGAAAACAGTGTTACTGCCAAATCTACATCAAATTATATGGATTATTATAACTGCTAAACAGTTTTTCTTTTTATAAAAATAAAACATTATAGCTATTCGTGACAATAGCATAATGTTGGTTAATGGTCAGTATGCTACTCGTGGGCTAACATAAATTTTGATGTCTCAAAATAAAAAGCACATATCAGTTCAATAAGAAAAATCACAGATGACATAGATATATAATTCATTACCAGTAATAAGGTAACAATGACATATCAGGTCAAATTTCATGAACTTACCTGTTTACAATTTGCAGAAGAATAATTATCTGTACTACTTAGTTCATCAAATCAATTGAATCTTTTATGAAGAAAGGTAACACGCTAGAATACCTCTGCTATTTGATGAAGCAAACAAGTGACTGTTCATATATGGATACACGAAGCAAGAAAAAAGTTTGGTACTCTTCAGAAGTTGAAAGTATCGGCTCAAGTGATTACGTCTTTTGTGTTATCTATCTTCTCTTTGGTTATGACTACAGTTTTTTAATTAAACCTCAGATTTTGCTATGGAACTACTAGTCATACCTTGTCACATTCTTGCGTCTCTTCCAGTCCTGAGAGGAGGTGCTAGTACACTGATCCACTAACTACATCTCTTCTACCGCCTCTGCACTCTATAGTTTTCTTTTGTGCGCGTGCGTCTACCCTCGGGCTGAAATCTGACAATAGCCATGCTTCTTTGTTTTTCTTCTGTGCTACCTTTATATAGTTCCTCATTCAACTCAATTACGAATTAGCTGAAATAACTATATATAACTAAAATATTGATTAACAATAAAAATCAAAGACTTTCTAACATGCTTTTTAAAATCTATAGATGTACAAAAATGGATGATACATAGCAAATCGACAAAAGTTATTACTTTATTACACATTTAGCGTACTTCATAAAAATTTAATTACAAACATTTCAATGGATCATATGAAGAATTTATTTACATACTCTGACGTGATGACACATGGGTTTGAATTCCGGACATATTCAAATGTATAAATAATTTTTACAATAAACCTTCACCCCTACTAAATAGTTACATATAGAAATAATAAGTGAATGCTGAACCAGTGGAGTCGATTCCATTTTTTGTGTTACTTTCACAAACTGGATCTTGGAGACTTTATCAGATGTTTATTGATTTTTCAAATTATTTGTAACAACTCTAGTGATCAGTTTTGAAGAATGACAGTCTAATTCTCTTCAGAATCTTTTACTTAGCTGAAGACACGATCAGGGTTCAACTATTGTTCTATTACTATTATAGTTTTATTTGTTCAAGGGTTGCCTATGCTTGCTCTGTGTTTGACTTTTTTATATTTGTATCTGTGGATGGCTATCTACGGATGTTCCTAATTTTGAACTAATGTTCTTATTATTATTTGTCATACTTCTGTCTAAAGAAAATATCTAAACAATAAGGTTTTGAAACCAGATGTTTAGCGTTATAAGCCACAGACTTACCGTTGCACTACCGAAGGGTTTGAACTATGGAAGAAAGTCAATAAACAGCACCATCCACACTTATAACGCACCACTGCTTAATGTTCAAAAAAATATTTTCTAGCATCACATAGATTCGAACCTATTCTACCTGCTCCTAAATCCAGAGTTTTGCCACAAGGTCATCCCGTGACCATTGTCTTTTTCTGTATATGAATATAAATTATTTGTCTTTATTATCAGAAGCAAATTGTTGAAAATATCATTAACTATTACTTGTGTGCAGAGATTTGTAAGTATTACGTTCTGAGACAGAAAGCCCACTTCCGAATTTCCTCGTGTATCCCACAGTGCAGAGAGTTTTATAAAAGTTAGAAATTAAAGCGAAATGTAGGTTGGAGCTAAGTGCTATAAGAAAAGTTAACAAAAGCTTCATTGCAAATGTTAGGAATAAAGATAAGGCTGTGATTATAACACTACAAGCTGGCCTTTTACTTACAAATGTGCGCACCTCCATTACCTCTGGTGTTTTTTTTTTTTTTTTAGTAAAGCCAAATCGGGCTCTCTTCTGAATTCACCAAGGGGAATCGAACCTCTAATTTTAGCGTTGTAAATCCGTAGACTTGCCACTGTACCCGCAGGAGACTGCCTTTGATAATGTTTTACAAATTGATAAAGACAAAATTAAAAGAATGAACACAGTAATTACAATCTATTAACATTAATATTTCTAATATCTGTAATCCATTAACTTTTTTGTATTTTAACATATCTTAACACTACCTGTGATTCATATTTATGTTTACATTGGTAAACATTTTTATCAACAAAACTTTCAAGGCTTGGAAAAAAAAAACTCTTTATTTAGCACTGGTCGACAGTTCTGCTTTTATAATATTTATATATAGTTGTGACATTCGATAACAAAATAAAAAAATAAAAAAGTCTTTCGACTATTCTAATTTTTCACTAAATTGGTTTAATGTAATTACTTCTACCATTTTAGCACATTTAGTATCTCCAATATAAGTATATCAATCGAATATAATATTATATATTAATAAATGACTTACAGCCTAAAACATCAACCTATCCCAGAAGGTTATCTATCTGTTCATACGAATTTCACACACTAAAGTTCAAATCAATAATAATGTGTTTACAAGACGTTTTTCAGTGTGAGACTATAGTTTGTAAGAAATCAGAACTGATTTGTAGTTTACATCTAGTTAAGATTTACAAAAAATATAAACGATATCTAATGTTTTACAGTATTTATTACATAACCAAACTAAAGACCTTTTCTAATCTATGACAGTATATATCATGGTATCTCAAATGTTGAAATTATTCAATATATTGCTCTATAAGTCACACTGTGTACATTTCTCAATCTTTAAATACAACGTCTGTATATACAACGACTTTCAAATTTGAGTAATTTCATAAAAGATAGTTTTACTTCAAAGTAATCAAAATGGAGACTATGAGATACACTAAAACTGCATATGTTCTCCGTCGTTTCATAATGGATGATCGTAGTAAAGGTAAGCAATGTTTTAGACGTTATATTTTGTGTAATTATATTTATAATATGTAAAAAATCATAATGGTTTAAGAAACGGACATTATAAATCACATAGATAGAATCCTGTCGCGAACGAATATATGTTTTTAAACATCGATTGAAGTTTTCTTTCACGTGATTTCTCTCAATGTTGTATAGTAACTTGCCTATTCGTCACCAGGATAGTTTTTTATACAGTAATTATTATTTATTTTCTTTTATTTTTCTTTATTATCTTTTATCTTTCTTTTGATCCTCAATGGGTTACATTGTTTTTTATTAAGTATATACTTGTACACCAGCAATACTAAGCGTGAATCGTGCGCGTACACCTGATTTGATTTTACTACTCATCAGAATTTTTACTAGCCTAGCCTCAAATTGAAATTATTGGTTTGGTTTGTTTCGAATTTTCGCGCAAAGCTACATGAAGGCTAACTGCGTTAGCCGTCCCTAATTTAGCAATGTAAGACCAGAGGGAAGGCAGAGAGCCATCACCACTCACCGCTAACCCTTGAGTTACTCTTTTACCAAAGAATAGTGGGATTAACTGTCACATTATAATGCCCCCACGGCTGAAAAGGCAAGCATGTTTGATGGGACGGGGATTCGAACCCGCTACCCTCGGATTACGAGTCGAGTGCCTTAACCATGACGGGCCTTGAAATTATTTCAGGCAGAATTAGAGTAATTAATCTATGAAGCCTTTGTCATGGTCAAATACATGAGTCGAAAGAGTTTGACTTCCTGAGTTCAAAACTGTAATTAGATCTCAGATCGGGAAAAAGGTGATGAGCCATGAGTTAATAGTTTCTACGTGAAAAAATAAATTAAAGAAAGCCCTCAGAGCCGTTCTATGAGCCGTTATGTCGCGGCTAAAATTTATTGTTAAATCCTTTAGTTTTTGACAGTTCTCTCTCTGGATATTAACCCTTGAACTTTAAAACACGTGTAACAAGCACGAAACGACCAACATTAATGTCCATGATTATTGCGAACTGCTGTTTACTTTATAACACGCCAAATGTGTTTGTTTGTTTTTTATTTCACACTATAGCTAGACAAGAAGATAATAGCAGTGGCTTCCTCCCAAAGTTCATTTTCTAATTAACTGTTTTAAAGCTACTAAAGCGTCTCTAAGTCGTAAACACAAACAAAGTACAGTAAGAGAATGTTACTCGATATGTACCCTGTTAATAAAGTAAAGCTGACGTTTTTTTCAGCCGTGGCTTTCTTGACTCGCCAAGAAAGGTCGATTAAACAATTTACTTGCTTATCTCCTGATACAGTTGTTCAATATACTTTCAGACAGAAATAGATAATTTGATAATATAAAAGATACACATTAAAATAATTAGTGGCAGAGGAAGAAACAATACAGTGTTATTGAATTTTATTATATATATATATATATACACTGCTGGCCAAAATCTTAATGCCAATGAACATAAAGAAAAAATATGCATTTTGAGTTGTTAGACTCAACCACTTATTTGAGTAGAGCTTCGAAAGATGAAAATAAAACAGGGAAAATAAAAAAAACTTTTAGCATTTAATAGGGAAAATGTGAACACAATGAAATTAGTCTAAATACTAGCTGGTCAAAAGTTTAAGACCATATCAAAAATAAGTCCTAAACAGGGTAGGAAATGCCCAACAAGAGGTCTCAGTAGTGAGTTGCACGGCTGTCATTGCGAATAACTGCAAACATTCGCTTTGGCATGGTCGATATAAGCCTTTGCAGAAGGCTAGCTGGAATGGTATTCCAAGTGATGAAGATGGATTCACGAAGATCATGCACTGTTTGGAATTGACGTTCATTTCTATAGACTTCTCTTGCCATCCACCCTCAAACAATTTTAGTGGGGTTCAGTTCGGGCGAACACGTTGGATGGTCCAAAAGAATCACGTTATTCGCCATGAAAAAGTCCTTTGTCCTGCAGGCATTGTGGATTGTAGTGTTGTTCTGCTGAAATATCCAGTCATTTCCACACAAGCGACGGCCTTCAGTCAATAAAGATGCTCTTTCTAACATGTCAATGTAGCCACTGCTGTTTGATGTCCCTGTATAACCTGAAGCTCCATTGTTCCATGGAAGGAGAAAGCACCCCAGATCATAATGAAACCTTCACTGTGACGTGTAGAAAATGTCGCCGGTGGGATATCCGTATCGTGCCAGTAGCGTTGGAAGCTATCTGGATCATCCAGGTTAAATTTGTTCTCGATAAGAACAAAACCTTCTTCCACTTTTCTACGTCCCATGTTTGGTGCTTCTCAGCAAAGCTTAACCGAGCTGTTTCATGGTGTGGAAGGAGATGTGGCCTTTGAAGACGTTTGCGGTTTTTAAAGCCTTTCTCTCGTAGATGCCGTCTTATTGTTCTTGAGCTGCATTATGCGTTCGTAAGGGTTTTAATATGGTTCGATCATAGGCTGATGTCTTCCCAGACAACCCGTCGAATCCTCCTGCCCAATGCCGGCGAAATTTTCTTGGGCCGACGACTTGAAATTTTTATTTCGTATACCTCAGGGTCTTTTAAGAAATTTGCAACAGCAGTTTTACTACGCTCAATCTCACCAGCGATGGCACGTTGAAAGAGACCTTGGTTTTGCAGCTCGACAATTCTGCCACATTCAAACTGTGTCTACTTTTTAGCCTTTGCCATGTTTTTACCGAATGCAACACAGGAGATGTCAGTGGGAGATGTTGACAACGCTAATACGTGAACACAAATAATTAATTTTTTTACGTATTTACCGATTAACGTTTCGTTTTAATATGGTCTTAAACTTTTGGCCAGCTAGTAATCAGACTAATTTCATAGTGTTCACATTTTCTCTATTAAATGCTAAAAAAAAGTTCTTTATTTTAATTTTCCTTTTCCTTATTTCCATCTTTCGAAGCTCTACTCAAATAAGTGGTTGAGTCTAACAACGCAAAATGTATATTATTTCTTTATGTTCATTGGCCTTAAGATTTTGGCCAGCAGTGTATACGTATAAACACTTTTAGTATCAGTAAAGAGAAGCCTCATTACAGATTACAGTACTACAGAGACCACGCTGTGTTAAACACCAAAGACACTTTGTTAGAGTTGAAGAAAGTTATAGTACCACAGAGACCACGATATAATGAACACCAAAGGCACTTTGTTAGAGTTGAACAAAGTTATGGTACCACAGAGACCACGATATAATGAACACCAAAAGCACTTTGTTACAATTGAACAATGCTGTGTTGGTTTTTAGTACAACTTATATTTGGAGATATTCACTGTTCCAAGAGTGAAAGGTGAAAACTAGAAGTGTTTTGCCTTCCAGCTGTTCTACTTTTTCATTGGGTTAGTTTAATAATAATTCATTCTATTATTTTAATATATTTAATGTCTCTGATATGTGTGCATTAGCTGTAATAAATATTACATATTTAATATACGTTCTCAAACTAGAAGTTGTTCTACAAGATTATGTCTACTATTTGCATCACTTTCCACATGACAAACAATATGCAACACTATATTTAAAGTTTCCTAAACTATAGATGAGAGCAGTGTTACTGTATCTTTAAGAAGCTATTCTATGTTCAGATATGTTTTACAACACATTAAACTGTAAATCTTTTTAAGTGTATCATTAGGATTAAGCTACAGTAAACCTACGAGCGCTCGTTAATGTACAACTAACTACATAATTATAAAATAACAAAGTTGTAGAATTTTCCTGTTTATGACTGTATATATCATGTTATCTTAACTGTAAATGTGATCAATATATCACTGTCGTGATCAGAAAAGATAAACTTTAGATCTTTTATAATCTGTGATTGTGCATAATACATGTTAGCTGTAGACGCTTAAATGTATTATTGTATTAATCTAATGACCAAATGTTTCCTTGGCTTACTTATTTGATATTTAAGTAATAAACAGTGAGTACGAATGGATAATGCACCTGACTTCAGATCAGAAGATTAAAGGTTTGAGTCCCGTTTTTAAACACTTAGTTGAAATCTTCTTGGATCTGTGTTTCTTCAGTTGCTTTGTTATAAAGATGAAACTTTCCTTCTACTAGATTTTCAGGTATCATCCATTTCTTTACTTAGTTCACGTATTACAAAAATATCACTTAGTAAATATACTTATTAGTTTTTTCACTTTTATGTTTCTTTATGACTTCAAGGTCGTCGCGGATAATCCCTTTTACGCAATAAAACACAAGTTTTAATATTGTTTTCGCTTCCAGAAACAAGAATAAATCTTAGCGGCTTCGACCTAAAGTTAAACGTGTTTGATTAATTTGCGACAGCTATCATAACCTTACCTGAATCATGAACAGATGGCAGAAAGAATAAAGTTCTTAGATATCTGAGTCGTTAGAAAAGAAGTTCCAAGGTTTCCTTCTGCAGTAGACGAATAATCTTTGTTATTTACGTTTTATTGGATAATGCACTGATTATTGGTTTTAAGACAGACCACCTAAACTTAATTAAAACAGCAACCTAGTTTATATTATATAAAATAAATGTTGGTAAGTTTTAAAAATGGCAGAACGTTTGCATGGGAAGTGTACAATGTATTGTTTCAACAAGGTTCATTTAATAAAGTTACTATAGAAAAAAGCCGTGATTAAGATCTTCAGATATTTATTATAATTATCCAACGGGCCACTTTTCAGGCCTTTTCCAATCTATAACTGCATATGTATTACGTCAGCTGAATTGTATTTGTAAGGATACTCAGTTATTGGTAATTTTAAAAAAGACCATTCTACTTAAAACATAATCAAACTGGAAAAGTCCTAAAGTGGTCCCCACTGGTACTTCGAGTAAGTCTATGGATTTACAACGCTACAATCGGAGGCTCGATTCCCTCGGCGGACTCAGTAGATAACTCAGTGAGGCTTTTCTATAAAAAAAACACACACACACACTCCTAACGGAAATATCTATGAGAAACTGAACTCAGACGTACAATGTAGGTAAGACAAGGGGGTGGTTACTGACGTATAATTTCTATTATTTAAATAGTTTTTAACTAATGAGAACAAATGTTTCATAAATAGACTGATATTTATATTTTGACAAAAACTGAAGCTATTTCGGAGGAAGACGTTTCCTGGACCTTCAACAAAAGTTTGACCAAAATACGTGCGTTCTTCATTGTAAACATTCTTAATGTGAAACTAAAATTGTAGACGTCATTTAATGGTCCAGTGGTACAGTGGTAAGTCAACGGATTTACAACGCTAAAATCAGGGGTTTGATTTCCCTCGGTGGGCTCAGTAGATAGCCCGATGTGGCTTGGCTATAAAAGAAAACACACACACCCTTCAGTGGGTAACTGATGTAAGTGTAAACCAATTTGTAGACCTTATATTGTGTATCATTTATACTTACAACTTACAAAAATATTTTCAATGATTCATTAATTTCATAAGTAAAGTATTAAATAGATTTTGTTAGTCTCATGGCTAAGGCAACTTATTTCAAATTACAAGTACTGTGGTGAATGAAAGTTAAGTTTTAATGCTTTTGAGCAATTAATTCAAATTCTCTTCCTTCTGAGTTATTTGGAGGGACACGTTTTAAATAAATTTATATTTCTCTTTCCGTACACACTCATAGGTAAATTGGAATTATGTAAATTATTATTGTTATTATTCGTTTTTTCTTGTATATTACTCAAGGTCTGATGTGATTCTTTCTTTCACACTATCAAATGTCAGTTTTGTTTAAGTGATTAGCAGGATAAGTAAAAAAATATCAACAGTGTTGATCCAAAGTCTAGGTATTTATTATCCTCAGATCAGTTATCTAAGCGATGTCTTAACCACAATAACGAACATACTGGACAAAAGGAAAGTTCCTAGATATGTGACAAATAAGCATTGTTAGTTCAATTTCATGGATAATGTTATAAAACAAACCGAGTAAAATTTAAATGTTAGAGTAAGTTGGAGTAGTTTACGTAATACCAGATGAGTACAATTTAACGTAGAGAAGTTTTAAAAATACGGAACTTTGACGTGGTCGGGGTACCATATACTGATTCAATAAGATTATTTTAATAAAGTGATACGACAGTACGTCCTGTTACTGTACATCTCTCAAAGCGGTGTACCGGTATACAAAAAAAAATAACAAATTTAAGACTCCCTCGGTTGTAAACTGATATTTGACTGACGTAGTCAAAGGCGTTATTCCCTTTTATCCACAACCGAAACTGTAACAATAATGTTTAAATTGCTTATCCCATCACTAAAAATATACTTCCTCATACGGTACAAATTTTATTTTTAGAAACTAAGTACTGCAGTAAACAACACGTGATGTAATACAATATAACTTTCGGCCACCAAGGACAAATTGACAAATAGAAATAAAACAATGATTATAAATAAGATGCAAATATTATATGTGAGTGTTTCATTCTAAAGAGTACTTGGAGATATTGAAAACCAGACAAACCTTTAACAAATATTAAGATGCGAAACACTTTAGGAACAGGAGGTTTGTTGGAAGTTGCAGTTGTACTAGATACACTGAAATATGTCAGATTTCCTGTTTATCTAGCGCAGATAGCTCTCATGTAGCTTTGCACGAAATTCAAAAACAAATAAACCTGTTTATCTGTTTTATTTCCTAGTTCCACGACTGTCTGTATGTGCACAGAAAATAAATGATTTGATATTACAAAAGATAAGTTCACACTAAAAGACTTAGGAACAAAGGAAGGTACAGGGACCTTGGTATTGATATATATATATGTAAACACATTCAATATCAGATTCAAAACAGTTTTCCTTCCTTCGGTGGCTCATTGTATATCATCGTACATAAAAACAGAGACGCTCCACCTGTAAATAACATAACTTTATTCGTAATATCGTTATAACACCAGCACATTTTTTATTAATATCGCAGGATCAAAAACTGAAAATACGTGCTTTCTTGACTAAAATACATTTTGTTGATATTAGCATAGTTCACGCTCTATTTATAAACCTATTTTAATGTTAAAGTCAGTTTACAAAGTATATTTACCGTTCTATTTTAATTTCCTTACCACCGTGAAAATTCTATTTACTGCTGTAAATATCTTAAACATCCTACAAATTATATTTTTACCTCATTTTAAAGTTATAATAGGATTACAAATTCTATATATTATCCTAATTTAATGTTTTGATCATTTTATATATTCTAATCGTCACAATATTTTAACATTATAATTAACCTACACGTTATATTTCCCTCGGTATTCCAATGTTCTAATCAATCTACCAGTCATAATTTACACCCTCTTTTAATGTTCTTACTCCAATTATAGTTTATAAGTGTAACACAAAATTGTGTTTTTCAGAGATCACTCAAATAACACTAACCTTCCCTGTTTGAGATCATACAACATGTGAGTTTCTTAAATGCAGATTGTCGACTTTCTTCTAGGGAAGATAGCATGCCACGTCCATAAATAGAAAACATTTTTTCCTGTCAGCGAATTATATGAGGGTAAGGGGCAGCCACTCTATACAGCTTGAGGCGTGTTTCGTGTGCACAGTTGGCTTTGTTTATGTACTTTATTTTTATGTACAAAGATTGATTTGTTGCTGTAAGATACAGTCTTTCTACATTGCTTTTGTTTTATCTTAAAGTATCTTGTGTTAAATAGCAGGCCCGGCATGACTAGGTGGGTTAAGGCGTTCGACTCGTAATCCGAGAGTCGCGGGCTCTAATCTCCGTCGCACCAAACATGCTCGCTCTTTCAGCCATGGGGGCGTCATAATGTGACGGTAAATCCCACTAAAAAGGTGGTGGTGACTAGCTGCCTTCCCTCTAGTTTTACACTGCTAAATTAGGGACAGATAGCGAAGATAGCCCTCGAGTAGGTTTGCGCGAAATTAAAAACAAACATATTAAATGCCTTGTGTATCATTAGCATTTTTACTTTATTTTTAATTTTCTTTTTGAAAAGGAAAAGATAATTTTTTTGTTAAACTTGGAAGAGAGAGAGAGATTTAAACATTAATGTTTCATTATGTAGTTTGGTTAATGTTTGAAATGTAATTTAAACTTTGTTTTTATTTAAACTTGTGGTTTATTTCAGTCTTTGCTATAGATTAATCGTTAGTTCAGACATGTATTTTAATTTAATTTATAAGGGTGATAAACTGAGACGATGAGAGCTTTTGAATGAGGTATTTTACTTTTTACCTTATCGATTTGACACATAGTACTTACTGTCGTTTTCCTTTTGTGAAGGTACTGTATTACTGTAATTGTGTTTCTTTTTGTGAATAAGCATTTATGTATTTGTAAAACTGTAGATCTGTTCCTAGACGATCTTGAGTGTAGATTAAAAAAAACCATTATAATAAGTGGTCTAACATTTTGTAAATGGGTTTAACTAAGTGCTCTTCAGAAAATCGTTTTTACTGAGAATAACATATCCATCCTCTTTACCATCCTATTTCAATATTTAAAATCAGTTTACAAGGTCAATTAACTAGCCAGTTTTATATTTTAAGTTTACAAGTTCTCTTTATCACATTGTTTCAATATTCTTATAAATTTAAAAATAGAGTAATCTCTATTTTTAATATTTTTTCAGACTACAGGTACTATTTAACATGCTGTTTTAATGTTTACGAGATATATTAACCAACACACTTTGATGCTTTAATCAAGTTATATTTATCATCTCTTTCGAATATTCCAATCAGTCTGTAAGCTCTGTCTACCATCATATTGTAGTGTTTTGTCTTACGGGTTTTATTTATCACCCTATTTTTATTCTGTTTTGTTCAGTTTACAAGGTTCGTTAACCACCCTATTTTGGATCTCTAAACCAGATTGTAAGTTATGTTTACCATCTTAATTCAACAATTATATCAGTTTGCAATGTCCGTTAAATGCTATATTTTAGCATTGTATTCACTGAACAAAATATCTTTAACAGTGTGTATCAGGGAAATATGATATATTTGCTAGACGATTAGTTGATTTGTGATTATTTTTATTTCTATTTTTTTAAAGCCCGGTTTGGATGCAGAGAGACTCCCCAGTAAACAGCTTAACTTATTCTTACTTTAGCCTCGCACAGGTCGAGATTCAACCGAATTAGTCATCAAACATGTTTTTTTTAAAGGAAGAATATCTGTGGCTTCACTTGTGATGTTCCGAAATAAACAGCTGTTTTTGCTTTATTTCCTCATCAAGTTGTGTAATGGTGAAGGGCTCGCCCCTATAACACTATGTAATACATATTTTTTTATTGGATAGTATGTGTTATTTCTCAATTGCTTATGTTGTAAAAATACAAAAAATGGCCATTATTCCCTTCAAACTTTGCTTTTGTGACCTGGATAATGAAATATAGTAATTAACCTATTTTCTATTTTCAAATTTTCCCATTTTTATTTACATAGTGTCTGAATAAAACAACTTATGAATCAAGATTTACATGCATTTATACTAAACTTATATAAAAATGAATAAACATGTTTAGAAGTGAGTAGATTTTCGAGATTTGCGACTGTAATGTAAATCACTTTCACGCATCAGCCCCCATATATAGTCTCCCATCATGTTTTCGTTATATGCTCCTTGGTAGCTGCGTTCAAAGTCCAGTATATCTTGCTGGAAGCGCTCGCCTTGCTCCTCTGAGTATGCTCCTATGTTCTCCTTGAATTTATCAAGATGAACGTCAAGGATATGGACTTTCAGGGACATCCTGTAGCCAATTTTGCCCAAGAAGCTCCAAACCTTTTTTCCTTCCTACTGAGCTTCTTTGGAAATTCTGTGCACTCCAGGATCTTCTTTATTTGTGGTGCAACGAAGATACTAGCTTTGACCTTTGTCTTAGATAGCTCTGGGAAGAAGTCTCGAAGGTACTTGAAGGCTGTAGCCTCCTTATCAAAAACTGTGACAAATTGTTTCATTAGACCCAATTTATGGCAATGGTGAGAACAACACCTTCTGGAGATCCACTAGTTTGTTGCTATGACAAAAGGTTTTGAGTGTGTTTTTGTGCTCAAACGATTGTGTAATGTTTGATAATGTTTTATTCTACTTATTTTAATGGTTTTATTTTATGTATTAAAGTTGCATAAAGGCTAATTTCATGATTATGCTCGTGAAAGAAACTCATACAGTGTTTATTTTGTAATGGAAGATTTAAATCCTTTAAAGGCATTTGACGTCAAAGAAGATGTTCAGCTAAAAGACACCTTCAATAGTATCTTGAAGTCTGGCAGCTTTTGAATTAATGAACTTTCCACAATTCGTCTTTTGAGATAAATTCTCGTTGTATGTATTATTTTGGGTGATTTCTGGTTTATATTAAGAGTAAAAAAAATATTATAGATTGAACTGAAATACTATAATGTAAATAAAGATCCAGTCAACTGGTCCATGCATTAACCGATTATCATATGTATTATTTATTAGATAAATAATTGATAATCGGGCATGGCCTAATATTAGCGTGTTTGGCTATGAATGTGAGGATTCATGATCTTCATCCAGTTTTTGTTAAAAATACAATCTGCATATTGGAACTTGTAATTAAGTCTAAAGCTGCACAATGGGCTGCTGTGCTCTGTCCACCGCAAGTATCAAAACCCACTATCTGTATCACTAGAAGGGGGGCGGCGCACTTTGGATCCGAGGATGCATTAAAAGAATGCTGGTTAACTTCTTTTAATCGATTACAGTAGTTTACGTGTTGACCGTGGATGCTATTGATTAGCTGCCTTTTCTCTAATATCTCTGTTCAAAGTTATGGATGGTTATTACTCATTGCCCTTGTATAACCCGAAACAAATTTTTGAAACAAACAAATTTAATAATAAATTAACCACAGAGGGAGTCTGACATGGCGATCGACTCACAATCAGCCTTTGGGGTATTATAATTTCACAGTAAATCCCACTATTTTATTATAATAGTCAAGAATTGCCGGTGAATGATGGGTAATAACTGCTTTCCTTCTGGTCTAACACTTCTAACTTAGGTACAACTAGAGCAATATACAGCCCTCCAGAAGTTTAACGTGAAATTAAAAAGAAAGAACAAAAACAACGAACAGACAAAAATATACCGGTTTTCTCCTAGAGGCAAATATAGAATTTCGAAATTTCTGAACTATGACCTGTTTACTGTTCGTTTTTAATTTAAAGTTTAAAATACTTATGCTAATTTAAGTCCGTCTTTTATTTGTTTAATTTAATTAACATCTCAGAATTATATGGTAATTATGTCTTTTATTTATGTTATTTATAATTTCAAATGATGTTTTTTTTTCTCTACTGTGTACTTATATATATTTATCTTTAGATTACATTTCTATACTTTGTGATTCTACTTTTATATTTGTCTGTGCATTAGAAAGCATACCGAACTGGCTTCAGTATATTTCATTTCCACAACAAAGACATGTCTGTTTAGATGTATTTGCAAAACTTTGGCACGCTCTATCTGTACCCTTAATTTTTCTATAGGGGAAATAACTTAATTTTTATTAGTTTGTTTGAGTATTTCTGTAATTTCAAGAGTTAAATATTACAGCAATGCTGTGTGGTTACAACCATCGTTGAAGGTATACATTTTAATTTGTTCTCTGTATCCTTTGTTTAAATGTTTACATATATAAACACATACAATATCACTAAGTCATGAATTTATATTTTTAGCCCATTTAGGTTATTTTAAAGAAACATCTGTTGTGCTATCTGCTGTGTGCACCTCCGGCAATCGAATCTCGGATAATAGTGTTGTAGTCCGTAAACCTACTGCTGCCCACCCTAAGGAAAGCTAATTTTATAACTTGACGTTAGTTCTAAACCTGGGGTTCCCAAACTCTGAGCCGTGACAAATTCGCTTCTTCTTTGTGGATATTTGGGTATGTTGAATTTTATATACCCAGGAAGGTCAGGTGCACAAGATCTCTTCCTCTATCCCTAACTTTCATGTCGGCTACTACTATGTTGTTGTTGTAGTGCTTTTGGGCCAGAATAACCCACAGCACTTCGGCCCATTTCAGGGCAATGTCCATGTATTGTCTTGAACTGCCCCTTTTCTTATTTATTTATTATTTTTTATTTTATTCTTTTATATATATTTATTTTTTCATTATTACTTTTATTTATTTTTTAAATCATTTATATATATATATTTAACGGAAAAAGAGAAAGAAAGAAAAAGGAAGAGAGAAAAAATAATAACAATACAAAACAAAGGTATGAATATTATACTAGTTTTAAACGTCTAGTGCCTGGTGGTTAACTTGATTTATATTTATTAAATATGTATTCATAGGAGAGAGGTACTTAGTACTATATTCATCATGTATGTAGTATCTGTCGATATGACATAATAAATCATTTTTATGTCAGTTTTTATTAAAATAATGTAGTGCATTATGCTAGAGTCTTACAGATATTGTTTCTATGTTTGCTTACTTGTACATGAATGTGGATGAAGTGCTACGTGGTACTTTATAAGCTGCAGTTACAATTGAATTTTGTTTGTTTGTTTTGAATTTTTTATTTTTTGTAGTTTATGTAATTGTTTTTGTGTTATGTTTATCCAGACTGGACATGCATATTCTATTATAGGTCTAATGTATGTTTTGTAGATTTTATCATATTATCAGGTGATGTGTCTTGATTTTTACCTGAAAGACTTCTTGCATAATTTGCTCTTTTCAGGTTCTAGTTAGGATATTGTTAGTATGGTATCGTAAGTTAGTCCTATAAATTTAGCCGAAGTATCAGTCTGTAAAAGTGATCCATCCGTTCATATAACTTTGGTGGATCTTTTTTTTCAGTTTATTTAATCTGTTGAATAGTATTACTTGGGTTTTCGGAATATTTATTTTTATTCTATATTTCTGGCAGAATACATATAAATTATTCAGGACTGGTTGGAGGTTTGTTGTTGCTATTGAAGGAGTGGAGGCAATTTTTCAGACCGCTACATCGTCAGCAAATTGTGATGCAAAACTTAAGTTTAAGTCCGACAGTGGCATATTACTCACATACATGATAAATAATATAGGGCTAACTACCCCTCCCTGTAAAACTCCTCCCTCAGGTGAAAATGGCCCTGAGTGGGCTTCATTCACATCTACTTTGCACGTTCTATTGTCCAAGAAGTTAAATAGCCAGCCAATAATTCCCTGGGGTAAATCCATTTCCGTTAACCGGTGACGTAATCCATTATGCCAGACCGTGTCAAATGCTTTCTCCATGTCGACAAAGCAAGCTACATTCCATTCATTTTTCTTAAAGCTATCTGTAATTGTTTCTGTTAATCTGATGAGGTGGTTTGTCTATATTTTCTAATTTTTTTTTTTAATTTCGGGTAATTTTGAATTTGCTTTTAAGTATATGGATAGTCTGTTACTAATTATTCTTTCTAAAATTTCGCCGACGCAACTGGTTAGTCAAATTGGGCGGTAATTGTTTGGTTTATTTGTTGATTTTCATCTTTTCTGAAACATTAAAATTATCGCGACGAATTCAAAGGAGCGTCGCGGGATATTTCAAATTTTCGAGAGAAACACAGCGACATCGACATCTATCGAACACCGCGCGAACTATTAGTTCGAGGTTGCTCACAGTTTTAACATTAGATCGCGCTACAGTCCTTTTGATGACGTTCTCGAACGTTTGAGATATGTTTTTGTTTACTTGTACTTTCGGCTGCGCCAATAACTTCTCGAACTTTCTCGTTCCTTAGATTTTGTATATAAATACCTGTCGACTCTCCGGGTCCGCCAGTAAACAAAATAACTGAAGGGTGTTGTAATCAAGTGTCTGCAAGGTCTAGTGAAGTTCAATGGATTATTTTGTTGATTTTTAGTCATTTTGCATAAAAATGGAAATATTTTTGAACATTAAAAAGAAGTGTGAGAGTGAAGAAAAGGATGGCGAACCAGAGATCAGTGACAAAGTTGTGAAGAAACGGAAATACTGGAAATATGATGATAGTTATCTAGGTTTTGGTTTTACTTCAATAGATGCCAATCATAAAGAGTGTCTGCAGTGTGTATTATGTCTAAAAGTTTTATTTTTAGAGTGCATGCTTCCAAGTAAACTAAAACATCACTATTCATCCTAACATGGTTAGTAAATCCCGTGATTATTTTACCAGAAAGTTAAAATAATTGAAAGAACCAAAAGGTACATTTGTTAAAACAAGCATCAATAACAAGCAATACTTTGCTAGCATTCTAAAAGGTGGCATATAGAGTCACTAAATGTAAAAAGCCTCGCACTATCGCAGAAGAACTGATTTTACCTCCTGCAGTGGATATGATGAATATTATGGTTGGTAAATCTGTGGGAAGGCTGCTTTCAAAGGTGCTTTTATTCAACAGTACTACCATTCATAAAATCCAATACATGACCGAAGACATTAACGATCAGCTAAGTGAAAAAAACGAAAGGAAAGAAATTCGGGTTACAGCTAGATGAGGTGACGGATAGTAACAAGGATGCTCATTTGATTTGCTACGTACGATTAGTGGATGATGACAAAATTGTGGAAGACTTTCTCTTTAGTAAAAGTATTAATGTAGTTACAAAGGATCAAGACTTGTTTGAAATCCTTGACACTTTTATGTGTGAAAACAACTTAGACTGGACTAAGTTCTTTAGTATTTGTACCGATGGTGGTTGCTCTAAGTCCAGCTGTTATGGACGATTGCAGACACTCATACAAAGCAAAGCTCTTTATGCACTGTGGACCCATTGCATAATTCACAAGGAAGTCCTTGCGTCAAGGCACCTGAGTCCTCCACTGAACCTAGTTCTGGAAAGTTCTTGATGACAGGAAACCCACATGAAATAAAAATGTATCTCAGAACGGCTGATATGGGTATTACCACTTTTACTGATAAGCAGAGAACGATGTTTCTACCTTCCTAGGTCTTTATAGGTTAAGAAAATAAGAGTTTGAACGTGACCATTGACGGACACATGTCTTAGGGACGAGAGTATGAAGGGGTACGAGATTGTAGGGGGCGTTGTAGGTTAATGTTAGGTTATTAATTAGTATAGATATAAAGTTGTTCCTTTATGTTGGTTTGATTTTGGTTTTAGTTGATGTATAAGTAGGGTTTCTTTGATTTTTCGTTTGTTTGTATTTGTTTTCCGACTTAATATCTGGGATTTTGTTGGGGTGTGTATCAATGTGTATCTTGGATATAAAGTACTAAAGTTATCTTTTAGGCTTCAGTTGTTGGGACTTCTGTGAAGAAGGAGATTACATCAAAACTGGCTATTGAGGCTTTATGATTTAGTTGATTAAGAATATGTTTAAAGTTGAAAGAGCCTTTGAAGAAAGGAGCCGGCTGATGTTACATATTGTAGTTAAATGATTCGTAGGGTGACATTATGGGTCGTGGTGGACAATCAGTTTTGTGAGATTTGGGGGTACCTTATAGTTGTGGTGTGCGTGAGTCGGTCGTTCTTAGGTAAGAATAAATGTTTTCTGAGATTGTGTTGATTTTTTCATTTGTAGTAATATTTTGTTTAACTGGTTTTCACGTGTTTTTATTGGATTTATGTTTAGTAGTTTAAATTTGTTTGTATCTGACAAGATGTTGTTCATTTTTTCAATGTATTCGTTTGTGTTCATTATAACTATAGCATTGCCTTTATCTACTTTTAGAATTTTAATGTTGTTGTCTTGTTTTAAGTTGTTTATAGAATTAATATTTATTTGTATAAGGTTGTTTTCAGATTTCTTTTCTGTGAAATTATGTTGATAGGTTTGTGTAAAAATTCTTTGAAAAAGTTGCTTAAGATATTGTTTTGAGGTATTTCAGGGAAATAGATGTTTCCAGTTCTACCTTAAAAGATAGGTTGTTGATTGTCGGAGGAATTGTTGTCGAAATTGTCTTCTTTCTGGTGGTTGTTTTTCGTTGTTTTGTTAATGTTTGCAGTTTGTGTAGAGTGGATAACCAGTCTTCTAGCTAGGTCTTCCAGGCAGGCTTCCATTACGATGGATGGAATATTTCTAGGTGTAACTGTGAAGTTAAGTCCTTCGTTAAGTAGATGTATTTCTTCATTTCTTAATTTTAGGTCGGATCTGTTAATTACGAGATTGTTAGTGGTTCATCGTGTTGGTGTCCTTTTGTTGTTGGTACCTGGTTCGTCGTGTTGGTGTCCTTTCGTTGTTGGTACCTGGTTCGTCGTGTTGGTGTCCTTTTGTTGTTGGTACCTGGTTCGTCGTGTTGGTGTCCTTTTGTTGTTGGTACCTGGTTCGTCGTGTTGGTGTCCTTTTGTTGTTGGTACCTGGTTCGTCGTGTTGGTGTCCTTTTGTTGTTGGTACCTGGTTCGTCGTGTTGGTGTCCTTTTGTTGTTGGTACCTGGTTCGTCGTGTGTTGGTGTCCTTTTGTTGTTGGTACCTGGTTCGTCGTGTTGGTGTCCTTTTGTTGTTGGTACCTGGTTCGTCGTGTTGGTGTCCTTTTTGTTGTTGTTGGTACCTGGTTCGTCGTGTTGGTGTCCTTTTGTTGTTGGTACCTGGTTCGTCGTGTTGGTGTCCTTTTGTTGTTGGTACCTGGTTCGTCGTGTTGGTGTCCTTTTGTTGTTGGTACCTGGTTCGTCGTGTTGGTGTCCTTTTGTTGTTGGTATCTTAATTTATCTTGTTGTGGCGGACCTTCTTTTTCTTGTTGTTCTTACTATTGAGTTGATTGATGTTGCGTTGTGACAATAATTTAAAAAGAAAATTTGGTAGCATGGAACTAACTGAGTTTTGGATATCAGTAAAATATGAATATCCACTGCTAAAGCTCAACGATCCCTAATTCCATTTGCGCCTTCGGCGGTTTCGGCTGTGATAAAATGCAAGTACCGCGCAAAACGTAATGTGGATTACGAAATTAGAGTGGTGGTGTCCAATCTGCTTTCAAAGTTTGAGAAGCTGTATAGTGACCAACAGGTGCACACATCTCATTAGTAATGGTGGTTATCTAAAAATGATATAAAAATATTTTTTTTATTTTCAATTTACGTGTATTATTCTTTCAAACGGCTACTAAGTTGTTAAGATATAAATAGTTATTAAGTTGTTTGGACCTAACTATTTAATAAACGGAAATGTTAGGTTTTTCTATTTCCCTATGGACGCCGTGAAAAAAATTGCTGAGACACTAAGGCGCCGTGAACCGAGAAAGTTTGGGATACGCTGTACTAAGCAATCAAGAACGAATTTCTGTAAAGAAATCAAGATAAAACTATTGTCCTACCATCTTTTGACATTTTTACTTATTACATTTTTCAGCAACATCATTCGCTCTTTATTTGTAGCCTCATGTGTTGTTTTGTTTAATTAGGTCACTCAGGATGACAGTTAAAGTAATTGCAAATTATGTTGTACATGTTATTTTGTAAATACTCGCTGATAAATGTAACCAATAATATTTTTATCAAATCGTGATTTACGATAACTAATTATAATTATATAGAATAAAAACCTAGCTCCTAGCTTTTATCTGTTAATCATATTTTATTCATTACTGACTTTAAATAAATTTTCATTGAAATAAGTTCATAATCATTTTAGTTGATGCAACAGATGTTTCAGTGATGTTATATAGTTGTAAGTGCTTTTGCCGATTCTTGTAGAGCCAGCATGGCCAGAATGATAATGAAGTGCATTTAATTGTACAAAAATGTTTATTTTATTTTTGTACTTGTCTCGTTTGTAATATATGTGATTATGAGGCCTCTTCAGGAGGATTATTAAATAAAAACAACAACAAACTCGACTCGTAATCCGAAGGTCGCGGGTTCGAATCCTCGTCACAACAGACATCATTGCCCTTTCAGCCATGACGGCTAATCCAACTATTTGTTGGTAAAAGAGTAGCCCAAGAGTTGGCGGTGGGTGGTGATGACTAGTTGTCTTACCTCTAGTCTTACACTGCTAAATTATGGACAGCTAGGGCAGATATCCCTCGTGTAGCTTTGCGCAAAATTTAAAAAAAAAAAAAAGCCAAACCGATTCTTGTGAAAAATATATTGGCTAGTTGTGTTATATTAAATTGTATCGCTATCTATACTTATTTTAAAAAATTAAACCTATTTACTTTTCCATTGCTCTAAAGTAACATTTGTATTTTTATTTTGTAGTTTTTGAAATTAACTTGCTTTCCAAATGTGTTATAAATTATACTTTATTTGAAACAAACCTCAGTATATATTATTACATGTAAATGAAATTGAACGTACATCGTGTTCTTATTCAACAAATATTTGAAGATTTATTAACATGTAAAAATAAAATAAAACCTTTAAGAAATATTCTATTAAATATAATTCTAAAAATATAAATATTTAAGTAATATGAATAAGATAAACTCATTATATTCTGTCTTTATCTTAACTTATGTAAACCGAAAATAATCTATTTACGTAATTGAAGAAGTTTTATTTATGACCTGATACGTGTTTAAATTTTTCTTTCATTTATTAAGAATCATAAAACTTCACACACACACACACACACATTAAACTTTACGATGTCAAAAATCTCTTTATTGGTTTTGGATGAATCAGAAGTTGCAAAAATAATTGTTTAATACTCTTCAAAGATAAAAAAAAAATTACAGTGGTAAATTTGTATCTATTTTTTTTAATTAACTAAACTTTCTTGTTCAGTGTGCTGTATTAACGTAAAGAAGTTTCCTCTTCCTTCTCTTATCCGAACAACTGCTCTTTAAAATGAGAAACTATGTCTCTGTAAGATGGTGTATTTGTGTGTTATTTTTATTGAGCACAAAGCTACAGATAGAACTAGCAGTATATGTTTGCAAACGTAGTATGATATCACTGGGGACCAAAATATTGTAATTCTTTAAAACAAATGAATGAACAGTTGTTCATGATTAGTTCATATTCAGCAGTAACAATAAATAAATAAACTGTTGTTGCCTATGTGGTAACAAATAAATAACTACAGATACAATAAAGTGTCATTACACTTAAAGGCTTAAAAACTCAAAACATTAAGTGTATTTATACCTTTTGTTTACACGTCCTATGTCATGGATTTGTGTATTTGTAGCTTACATAATTATTTAATCTTACGAAGATGAAATATTGAACACGGCGCCATCTGTTCGAAATGATCAAAAATGCAAAATATATTCTCTATTCCTCTATGTAAATATAAACACTATTACTTTTTATAGGTTTAATTAGAAAGCGTTTTTTATTATAAAGACTCTAAACATACTATTGCATATAGCCCACTAACAAATAAAGGAGCATACATTTTTACTGAATATGTGATAACACATATGATTAATCAATCAAGTTATGTTTGATTCCCTGTTTCTGTCCAGCTGTCTAACGCTCGGTGTGTGAAATGTACAAACTACAGTTAAATTGATACAGAGGTAAGTTTTTATGAGCTAACAACAAAAGAACGTGGGGTTTGTTTATCTGCGATTGACACATCGGATAGCCCCTTTACAAATCAAAGTTTAACATTGTAATGATCTAAGTCACTCTATTTGGTGATGCAAGTTGCTTTTACACAACAAATTTGTCTTTCAAGACGCAGCGTTTTTATTATTTAAAACGAGTGATAAACTGACGAAAATATATATTTCCAAAACCTCTTTATAAATGCAACGTACATATTAGTTTAGATGTAGTTTACAATTATTACTGCTCATTATAAAAATTATATACTGTATCTATATATTCTGGTGCATATATACATGTATATAGATATGTTTATGTAAAAACACTATTTTACAGTTAATTTATTAAATATTCACATCAAAATGAAGAACTGCGTTAAAACAGTAAGACCAAGCCTCTGATGACGAAACATTTTAATTATGAAAACAAATCACAGCAACTACAGCAGATCCGTTGTGTGTATTAAATGATCACGATAAACAGGTTTGTAGTGCGTGTGGAGGTTGGGAGCTATTTTTGTCGAGAAAACCTCGTTAGTTGTATATACTGTTATCATCTGTCTACTGTACTGCTAATGAATGCATTAACTTCAGATTCTACTATTATAATGGAGGTCTAATTCCAACGTCAGGAGAAAAGGTTCACTTACTCCTAAATGTGGAACTTCATTTTCGTTTATTTTTCATTTTACATTTTTTTGGAAAGAAGTCACCATCCCAAACTATCTGGAGGTAATGCAGGGGTGATATAGTTGTCTGACGTTGTATATTAGAGCACCCACATCTTGTTATCCTGAGTGATTCTTATTTTTTTTATTTTAAGTTTCTTCTTTTTGTAACCCGTCACATCTTTTATCTTACGTTATAGCATATGTCTTGGTGATCTTTTCAATATACGTTGCATTTGTTATAACCAAAAACAAGACAAAATAAAAAATTAAAAACTCTGCACCAATTAGAATAATCTCAGGGTAAAGGCTATAATGTGGGATATAAAATATACTCTAAGTTTCGGAGGTAACTGAAGAAGTAGAACCCACATTGCGGTGGGGATACACCGTCTATCAGTCTTAACCTCCATTCGTCAGTCTCACATAAAGAAATAAAACAAAGGAATAGTAATAAAAATTAAAATTAGAAATATATACATATGTTTACACTTTCTGATGTCTGAAATAAATTTAGATGTAGAAAGGATGATCATCATTAAGAGCCAGCAGTAATTAATATCAGATTTATATACTTTGCAAAACTGTAGTAACATGAAAGTTCAGGGTTGGCTGAAATGCACTGCGAATGTAGGTAACTTTCAACTGTATTTGTGGCTACTAATGTTTGTACGAAGCTCAAATGTATCTACTTGGAACGTCAACATTAAACACTTCTGTGTCAACTAGAAACAAATTTTGCACAAATGGTCTTGTGTGGTTTGAAAGGAAAACTTTTTTCACCCCTGCTGAAATGCAAGGTACATAAGGGGTTTCTGGCACATCTACTTTTTATGCAACTAAACTGGTGACAAGCAATACGCTGCGCACTCTGTTTATAGCTTTAATAACAGAACTGCGAGGCATGTTTTGAAATTATGTATTCCTGTCAGTAGTCGACAGTCTGATGGAAATGTACCATAGAAATAGTATAATGGTGTTGTGATAGTCAAGCTAACCTAGTCCTAGCACCGTTTCGTAACATGATTCTCACACTCTCTAATTATTAAAAGAGGTTTGTTCTTCTAAATAAAGTTATTATATGCAACTTGTACAGTTTTATGTGTTTCTCAGACATTTGTCTTATACTTCAATTGGTGTGAATGGACCAAGCAACTGAAAGTCCGGGGTTTCTAACCTTCAGTGGATCTTCCTCCATTTACTTTATTTCTTGTTCCTATAGAGAGCCATTTTTGTCTAATACACATATCTTCTGCTGACATTCCTTCCAAACATGCTCGCCCTTTCAGACGTGCGGACGTTCTAATGTTACGGTCAATCCCAGTATTCGTTGGTAAAAGAGTAACCCAAGAGTTGGCGGCGGGTGGTGATGACTAGCTGCCTTCCCTCTAGTTTTACACTGCTAAATTAGGGACGACTAGCGCAGATAGCCCTTGTTTAGCTTTGCGCGAAATTCAAAACAAACAAACAATCTATCAAGTAAAAAAACACTAAAAACTTGTGATCTTAGACTTATTTAAACTTTGTGTCTATATTTCTTGTTTTTATCTGTCCTTTTTCGTCTAAAAATACTTCGTTTTAGATCGATAAAATTTTTCAAAGTAATTGTGGTATGGTTTGGGATTAAGGCAATATTCGTGATGAAGTGTTTTAAATACGAATATGTGCCGTAAGTAAGAGAGAAATAAGTTAGCAAAGCATTGCAATTACTGTAATACTATTAGCTTCTATTGAACCTATTAATGAGCGTTAATTAAGTGAATTTGTAGAACTTTTGTCAATGAAGTAACATTATCATTTAGTAAAGTGAGCTTTTTGTTACTCTTTAAATGAAGTAATTTAATAAACGCACCCAACAGTGGAAACCATTATAGAATTGGAGTTAGGTGAGATTATTTTGTATGTTTCTTATAGCAAAGCCGCATCAGGTTATCTGCTGAGTTCTCCATGGGGAATCGAACTCCTGATTTTAACATTGTAAATCCGTAGACTTACCGCTGTACCAAAGGGGGTACGATTATTTTGTTAAAAATAAAACAGATTACAGACGGATCTTCAAATAATGACACGTGCTTGAAACAATATCGAAATGTTGATGGAAATTACAAAACAATGAAAAGATAATAAAAATAAAGAAACAAGTAGTGTAAAAAAGATTAAAAAGAAAACAGGAAATAGGATTGACTAGAACAAGACCTAAGATTCAGAGAAAAAAATGTGAAAAATTATGTGAAGACAAGATCAAAGAAGTCATAGAAAATGTACAAAAACAGAGGTTTTAAATCCCTGGAAAATGTACAAAACTAATAATAAAACGACTGGAGAAGTACAAAAGGATTATAAAAAGAAATTAAAATAAATACAGAAATATAATAGTAAAAATACCAAATACGTCATAGAAAATATAGAAAAGGACATCGACACCACCATAAAACATTAAAAACTGATTAGGCAACTAAAAACATCGTATCAACTACAACTATTTCTGTATATGTTCAAGATTTAATCTCAGCGGGTCTGGCATGGCCAGATGATTAAGGCAGTCGACTCCCTATCGCAAGAAACATGCTCGCCATTTCAGCCGTAGAGGCGTTATAATGTGACTGTCAATCCCACTATTCGTTGGTAAAAGAGTATCCCAAGAGTTGGCGGTGAGTGGCGATGACTAGCTGCCTTCCCTCTAGTTTTACACTGCTAGCCGTCCCTAATTAATAAGGCATTTACTGTGTCTTAATGCTTTATTAAATAGGAGAACCTATATGGTATGTTTACTACTATTGGTTTGCCATCTACGACGTTCCAGATACTCTATTACGTCATCAAGCCACATAATTTAATAGGAAAGAATAAAAAATATCACTCAATCTAAAATCCAACAGAGTATGATGACAAGGGTATCGTGAGAAGCGTATCAAACTCAGTTTGAAGGAAGTTTCTTATTAGATAAATGGCACATTTCAAAGCAAGCTATTAATTTCACTGTACATTTCAAAACACCAGACGTAATAACATTAAGTAACCTTCTCTCAAGAGCTATAAGAACTATCAGGTATTGGTGACCACCTTATAACATATATTTGGAGTGTCACCTAAGAAAGAAGTTGCAAAATCAAATTCTGGGAGGGAAGAAGAAAATACAAACATGACCAATCATTTTATCCAGATACTCCACGTAGAATGATGGATTTCTGTTGGCATGCAAACCATTCATGGATGATATAGTAGATGAGAATCTTTGTATTCGACCAAAACAAACTATATTGCATTCTTAGAGGAAGCTGTGTTGTTTGTGATATAACATAAATAAAACACAGATTTAAGATTTACAAATAACGATAAAGGTCTGGAAGAATAACAAAACAATTGTTCACTCACAATAGAAGAAGACAACTATAGGACAGAAGATGTTTTCGTTGAAACGCAAAAGGCAATAAGAAGAGAAGACAGGAAGTAAAACTGCTCTCAAATAATTACAGGGAAGGAGAGCTGCTACAAGTGTAAAAATATAGATATAATGTATGATACTGTAATAAATCAGCTGATAGTAATAAACTAAGATATCCTTAGAATGTGAATACTCCATATGTCGAGATTGAGATAAGGAGTTCATTATTTAAAGATATCATAAACAAATTAATGAACACATGGATAGGAAGCAATTTACCTTGTTAACTGATGATAATTCTATGGCTACCGTTGTTCCACGTAATCTGATAAAGAAAAAAGTTGGGAAATTTCCTACATAGATAAAGCAAGAATGTGGACCGATTCTGACAGCAAACGGTCATAAACTTTCATCCATGCTAAAGTTGGGAGCTACCCATAATGTTGGAAGCTTTTTTACTTGAAATATTGTGTGTGTAAGTGACATTGAAAAAATAAGAACATTTCAAGAATAGACATAATTGTGAAACACGAAAGTGGGATTCGACACACTTCAAACAGTTCCACAGTCTATGACCAAGAAATGCCTGTGCATGCATATTAATTACAACACCAACCCACTGAGAAATAAATCACCCATTCTAAGTCTTAGTACGAATAACTTTAAATCTAGTGACAGGAGACTGGTAAGACCAACATTTAATTTCTGTAAAGGATTGCTGGTTGGAAGAACTATCATGGATCTGAAGAATGGTAAAGTCGTTATTATTATTACAAGTACAACATTTAAATCAATTATGGATGAAACATAGCGATATTTAAAAATGGTTGGTATGGGTAGAGAAAGGACTAATAAAGGAGCGAACAACGTTTTGACCTTCTTCGATCATCGCCAGGTTCGCAAAGAAAGAAAGAGTTACTGACCGATAGCTGACAACATGTTTGAAGGCGGTTGTGTAATTGAGTGTAGGAATGTAGAGGGCGTGCTTAGATGTTGGATATATTTATTAATATAGGTATAAAGGTTTTCCTTTGTATTGGTTTATTTTGGGCTTGAGCTGTTGTATAAGTAAGGCTTCTTTAATTTTGCGTTTGTTTATGTTTGTTTATTTATTTAGTATTTGAGTGTTTTCTATGGTTATGTTGTGTTTATTTGACTTGCAGTGTTCGAAAACGTGTGAAGGTGACTTTTTATGTTCTTTGAATCTGGTTTCCATTTTTCTACTTGTTTCTCCAATATAGAAGTCGTGGCAGTTATCACATTGTATTTTATAAATAATGTTGGTGTGGTGTTTGTCAGTGTAGTTTTTACATAGTACAGACCTTAGTTTTGTGCCTGGTTTTTGAATAAATTTGCTATTAACTGGAATGTCATATTTTCTTGTTAAATTTTGCCAAATAATGGTTATTTTTTTGCTGATGTCGGGAATATATGGAATGCAGCCGTATATGGTTTCGTGATTTGTTAAATCGCAGGGTATATTTACTTTTGTTGGTTGATTTTGGTTTTTGTCTATATGTGTGCGTGTAAACATAGCAGTAATTTAAGTTGTATAAGTAGTACTTCCACGTAAAAGAAAACTTTTGGAACAGGATAAAAAAATCTGAAGTTAAATTTTCATATAATGTTAAGTTACAATGTTATTTACAGGAGCTGTATAACTAAAGCTGTGAATGTTTTACCTCTGAACAACGTCACGTATTACATGACATGCTCATAGAATACCAAGCTACCTTCTCCAGTAGAATTCATAACTTCGGCTGCATAAATAAGATGTTTTATAAGATCGATACTGGATATGTAGCCCCAATACGAAAGTTGTCAGATGTTTCTATGTGAAACAATTTAAAAGAACAAGGAGTAACTGAATCAAATAACAGTCTTTTGACGTCACCAATTTCACCTATGAAGAAGAAAAATGGATTCACATGGTTTTTGTTTGTACAACTAAAGGTCAACAAAGTTACAAAGAAGAATTTTTACTCTACTTTGGGTGATTTATTTTCGTCAAAATAACTTTCAATATTAGATGTTAAGAATGAATACTGGAAAGTGCAACTTTACAGAACAAGTCTAGAAAAGAAATTCTTTACTGAAGGAAATGGAATACGGTAACTTGTTGAGTTAAATTCGAGTTATTTAATGTAACTTCTGTATCTGAATGCCTAAGGAACATGTTGTCTCTGTAAAAATCATGGAATGTTGTACTTATCTACTTGTTTTATGATATCGTACGTGGAAAAAACTTTCAATTCCGCTTGTGATTTGCAAATAAAAATACTAGGTCAGTTGAAGATAGAAAATATTTAACTGAGCCTTAAGAAATTTGAATCGTTGTATTGAGAGGTGATTTTCCTGGAACACACAATCAGTGAATATATAGTGATTTAAAAACCATCCAAAATGTAATATGTCCAGAATTAACCAACAACATGAAACATATATGATGTGAGAGTATTTCTTTGATTGTGCTCCTGCCCTCATTATTTTGTAAGATAATTTTCTGACATGACTCATCCTTGACTCAAACTTTTCAAATGAATATAGAAAAACAAAGTTAAATTCTAGCTGTGAAAAGACCTTCAATAACATGAAAGAATTACTAGTACTACTATTTTATAAGATTCATTTATAATAGAAACGGATGATTATTCCATGAATCAGAAATGGTGAAGAATGAGTCTTGTGACAAATAATTGGTAACAAAACTAAAAGACAACCTTCTGGACACAGTGGTATCTTATTTTCAAGAATATGTTTTATGTCAAAAATGGGAAGATGACAATCGACAGACGGTACGATTATGATTTATTGTTTACATTATTAATATAACCAGAAACACTCAGTGATATCCACCCTTGTAACAGTTGGGCAATTAGGTGTTAATAAGACATTGGAGAAAGCAGAAAATGTTCCTATTGAGAACCTACATAATGAAAATTTCCACAAATTAAACAACACTAGCGCTACAGCAATATTGTGGTTTAAGTATCGCTTGAGAAATTGTCTGTTATATAATTGTTAAGTGGTCAAATCAAATGCTGTTTATAACCAGAAATATTAGCAATAAAGCCGGCAAGTGTGTGTGTTTAAGGTTTGAACATCCATAGAACTTAACTAAAATCAAGGTTTAAATCAGACTTATGTTCAAGAATGTAGTAATTCCTTGAGTTAAGAAACTGTTAAGAAAGCAATGCTTCATCCCTCTTCTAGTGTAATGTGGAAGATTACAACTATACACTTTTAAATCAAGTGGACATTCATGTGGACAAGCATCAAAAAGTGGGTTTGACAATTTCCACACCTACTAATGAGTTTTCAAATCGCAAAATACTAAGTCACAGAAAACACACTAATATCACCGATAATTGAATGAGAATAAAAAATGACGTTGGATCTTCTGTACTCACATCCTGTGAACCATCCCCCTGCAGAGCTACATAGAATATACAATAAGACTAAAACATACCATTGATGACATACAAGACTACCCAAGAAAGAGTTAAATCAGGTAAACGTTTAGATGAAAAGTCGCTATGATCTAAACACTGTTAAGACTATACTTCATCATGGAAATACGGTATCACTGTAGAATCTATGCTGCAAGAGATAAATATCTTCAAATTTAGGCAGACATTGGGAATGACCCTGTACTGTAGTCAATAGAATAGCTGACAATTTCTATATAATCCACAAGGACAGTTTATTCAAACCAAAGATCATCCTTTGTGATTGTTTTTAGTAGTAAATCAACGGCGAACGAACAGCCAACTGGTGAACTTCGAAGATGGTGTAACCGAGGATAAACCAATTTTCTGAAAAGTCCAATGTTCTGTCAAAACCACTTCCTGAGTATCACTAGGGACGGAATCACCAGTGAATTCGACCAACCATCTACTAAAAGAGCTTCGCAATTATAAAACAGTAACTGACGATAAAGGTGATATCTTTCTGTTTATGCGCCTTAAGCCATGAAAACAAAACATTTAGTAAAATGAGCAAACTTTTCTTTCTTTATTCACCAAGAGAAAGTTAATGATTAAACAGATAACTTTTGTTTAATCAACCAAATTTTAACTATACTTTTTCACAGATATAACTGATAGACTGATTACTTTAACTCTTATATTTAGCTGTTAACTGTCATACGTTACGTCATTATGAGTAATATAATTTGTAACTTTAATTTATTATTGTTTTCTTTGTGTAATAGTATTTTACAAGACACTTAGTAATCCAGGGCCTGTCAGTGAGCGAAATCCAAGACACTTAGTAATCCAGGGCCTGTCAGTGAGCTAAGTTATGGTACTTATAGCGGAAGAAATAAAACTATTTCCTTATCATTAAGTGAGCTGAACTTTGCATTTTTCTTTAAATAGAATAATCCAAAATAATAAGTCTAACAACAGAAATTGTTAAAACAACATACATTATTCTTTTTCAAATCCCTCAAGCCGTGTATTATCTTTAGACACAATTCAGGTCAATTTAGACTGTTTATAATTTTTCGTTAACTTTTTCCAATTGGAGTAACAATTCTCCATTATGGAGCAGAAAAAACAAACTAAAGTTCTGTGAAGTTTTGCCGTGATATTTTGATGTGATTTATACTTAATGAAGGATCTATGTTATCTACGTGATTGAAATATGTCCTTGTAGATGTTTTGCATCATCTCTGGAGTTTCAATCTTCATTTATTTCATATTAACTGCTGTTTTGCTGTACTGTTCAGAAGCATCCACATTGTAAGGTACCATAAAGGTTAACATAGCACTTATTATCAGTAAAGAGATATCCCTTATTTAGATTCCTTTAAATGCAACATACCCGCTTCTCGACAGTTAACACTGAACACATTATGGAAAGGTACTTTATCATTTTCACATAATATGGAAATATACCTTGAAGGTTAATAGTCTACATTTTACAGAAACTAGACTCCGAGTCTACTACCAACGCTCTCATCCTGAAAATGTTGCTTATAACATAGAAACGGTGTTGACTTTAATTAAGGCGTTTAACTTATCCTTGCAGCGCTACTTATACATCTGATATTATTTAGTGCGCGATATGTTTCAAAAGTTTTTATTTATGAGAAAAGAAGCTATTCATAAGTTTCTGTTGAGTTAATATTTTGTGTAAGACTTCGGATTTTCTTTTGTTTTACTATAAAAACAAAAGATTTGCTAATAAGTAAGATAACCAGTATCAACGACGTTTAAAAACTGCCTTTTTCTATCAAAATAACATAACGTACCTCTTAAAATCTGAACAATTAATATATTAACAGTTTATAGAATAAGACTATGTGGATATACATTCATATTAATGACACTTTATTCTACGATTCTTTTAAGTAATAATAAGCTCATAAATTTAGGAATTCGCAGAATACTGTGTAACAGAACAAGTCAGATTTCGTACAACTCCGTAACCTACTTTGTTTCAATATCTATTGTCACTAGATGGCGTTAACACATTGCTGCATCAACGCTGGTTCGTCATTATTAGTTTTCTTCTATGCTTATAAAACATTTCGATGTTTCTCCACTTTACTCAGTTGCTCAGACTTTTTTGACGGTTTACATTCTTAAAAGGTAAGAAAAGAAATATGATGATGAAATTATAATTCTAGAATTAAAACAAGGAGATTAGAAATTTGTAGTTCCAGCACCATATTAAAGTAAATATTTAAGCAACTAAAGTAACTTTTCTATTTGAGTAGTATAACTGATTCATATCAAAAGTTTTATACTGGGGCTGAGAAATGAAAAATCTAAAAATATACACTTTTTATTATAAACTTAGAATTAAGTTCCATATCGAAATTTAATTTTTTAAATAAATGTTTGTTTAGCACAAACCAACACGACGAGTTGTACCCATCAGAGGTGTTGAAACCCGATTTTTAGTACTATAAGTTTTTAGGCTTATATTTGAGCCAAGGTGTGGTCGTTTTGTTTGTTTTTTTCAATTTCGCACAAAGCTACTCGAGAGCTATCTGTGCTAGCCGTCCCTAATTTTGCAGTGTAAGACGAGAGGGAAGACAGCTAGTCATCACCACCCACCGCCAACACTTGGGCTACTCTTTTACCAACGAATAGTGGGATTGACCGTAACATTATAACGCCCCCACGGCTGAAAAGGCGAGCATGTTTGGCGCGACAGGGATGCGAACCCGCGACCCTCGGATTACGAGTCGCAAGCCTCAGCCAAGGTGTGCTCAAATATTCTAATTGTGAAACAATTAATAATAACAAAAATTCAACTTCAGCGTAGAAATAAGAAAACTATATTTTTTTCCACACTACATAACTTCAACTGAAGTAGAGGGCACACTCAGATGTTTAATAGAACTTTAAGTATTATATGTGTGTAACATAAATCTCGCTTATACATTCTTGATGTAAAATATAACGACCAATACTATTTTAAGAACACTATGTATGCATAGAGTTACATCTAATCTTCTTACCATTAGAAACACAGTAAACATACAACAAACCTTAAAAAATAAAAATATCACTGAATTTTAAACCTTAAGTTTTCTTCCTGTGTTCTACTGGAATCTGGTGTGATATTTTATTTCTCATTTTATTTCACAAGAGCGGAATCTCTCAGAATACTTCAAAGGTTCTCACTACAGAAAATTTCCATTATGTGTTTGAAAGCCTCCTGTGCTCAGCTGACTCTTGAGATTTTATTGTCATTCTCAACGCAGACCCTTCCACCAACAGATTCTTGCACGTTTTTTTTCTAAGTGTAGTTGTTTTTTATTTCATTAAAAAGTTGTAATGGTTTTTTTGCTCAAATGCGTCAATGTGTCTGAGTGTCATTCACACATGAGTTGCGAAGTTAAGATGTCAATATCAAAAACTGTTAAAATTAAAATAAAGAAGAGTGCAACCACTAGACAAAGATTTGTTGAACCAAATACAGAAAAAAAGTTAAACAACGATAGATTAACAATTGGAGGAAGAACGATTTGTTTGAAGTTGAGCACAAAGTAACGCAATGGGCTATCTGTGATCTGCCCACCACAGGTATCAAAACCAGGATTATAGCGTTGTAAGTGCACATACATACCGCTGTGCAACTGGGGTTAAGAGGCTAGGAGGAAGGAAGAAGTGTTAAAATGTTAACTTGAGACGAGTAAAAGTAAAATGTTAAAAACCGCTCAAGTGATAAATAAAAGTAGTAAGAAATACAGAAGAGTAACATGATGGACAATGATTTGGTTGAAGTAGAAAGGTATTATCTTAACTGAAATGGAATAATACGTTACGGAACATAAATTTATTAGAAGGATAGCAAAGGAAGGATCCAGAGATACTGGGAGTGATTATTAGGTTTTGCATTGTTGACAGAAAAGGTTATCCTAAGTAACTAAGTCAAGAAATTAGATTCATTAGTCGCTGTCAAATCAATACAAGTAAATACTAAATTGTATTTTTTCAAGTAATTTTGTTTGATTTATTTGGCAGAAAGTCTGTGGAAATCTTTTTAACTCTAAACAACATTGTAGTGAACTTGCTATGATTCCTTCATCTATGTAATTGTTTTTAAATAATTAGACGTTCAGATGAACACCCAAATATTAAATAAAGAAACAAACATAAACAAACGCAAAATTAAAGAAGCCTTACTTATACAACAACTCAAGCACAAAATAAACCAATACAAAGGAAAACCTTTATACCTATATTAATAAATATAATCAAACATCTAAGCACGCCCTCTACATTCCTACACTCAATTACACAAACGCTTTCAAGCATGTGGTCAGCTTCCAGGTCAGTAACTCTTTCTTTCTTTGTGAACCTGACGATGACCGGAGAAGGTCGAAATGTTGTTCGCTCCTCTACTAGTGCTATTTTTGTCCATACCAGCGGTTTTTAAATATATAATAGTTCAGATAAACAGTCTTAGTTAAACTTTCCACAACAAATGAAAACGTTAGAAATTGATTATAATACTTGCAACCTTTAGCGAACAAACCTTTGTAACTTTCTTGCAAGATGTTTTATTTATTTATCTGTATATATATATTACTCTAATACATTTAAAACTCTATTTATTTACAGCTAATATCCTTTGGCAAGTAATACAGACCATGTTCTCACCGTGCTGCAAACTAAAGTTTAGGTATAAAGTTGACTTTTTTTTTTTCTTTAGTTCTCTATATGACCATGCTGATGTGCTCCTTTTGTTAGGGTTCTCTCTCTGAAGTCAATAATTTCTAAATTCTCAAGTTCGCAACTATTCACAACGATACTAAACTTGTTTTGAAAGATAAAAGATATAAACAACAAACATTTGTTATTCCCATATTTTGAATTTTTGGTATAAATTTGGTTCTGAATCGTATTCATAAAGCATGACACCACCCACTCACCTTCTTATACAGCCTTCTCTTTTATAGGTTCAATAAGTATCACGGCCCGGCATGACCAGGTAGGTTAAGGCGTTCGACTCGTAATTTGAGGGTCGCGGGTTGGAATACCCGTCACACCAAATATGCTCGCCCTTTTAGCCGCGGGGCGTTATAATGTGACGATCAATCCCACTATTCGTTGGTAAAAGAGTAGCCCAAGAGTTGGCGGTGAGTGATGATGACTAGCTGCCTTCCCTCTAGTCTTACACTGCTAAATTAGGGACGGCTAATGCAGATAGCTCTCGTGTAGCTATGCGCAAATTTCAAAAAAGAAACAAATAAGCACCACAAACTTGTTTACTTTCATTCCAATATGCTAAACACTTAGGATGATAATGATTTTTGATCTTTGAACCGTGTTAAAGAACTATGGCATCGCTGGTCCACCTATCGTGCAAAGTTCTTATTTCTATAATTATTTCTAGATGAATAGGAATCTCATCTCGTCCTATGTACGAGATCAAAATATATACTTGATCATCACTTCTATTTATTTCTCTATCCGTTAAAATTCAACATTGATCGATTAACTAATATATTCAAAGAGAAATTTGGATTGAGTTTAACCTTAGTTTCAGAATTAACTTTAAAATTCAAATAGCTGTTGACTCGCACATTGTTATAACCAAAATAAAACAAACGTGTAGAAAGAGAAGAACATTCATTCTCAATTATTTATCTAACCCTCTAACGCGACATCACCCTTTAGGAAATGAAACCGTCCATAAGTGAATGATTACAGTCATTATTTTACAAAGATTATGCTTAATTATCAAATATCTGTCCTCATTGATCGCCTGTAAAGACGATGTTATTTCTACATCGTTGAATTCGTTATATGATGCTTAATGAAATGAATGATAATGGGGATAATAGATCGTATCAGTGTGTGTGTTTTCTTATAGTAAAGCCACATTGGGCTATCTGCTGAGCCCACCGAGGGGAATCGAACCCCTCATTTTAGCGTTGAAAATCCGGAGACATATCGTTGTACTATTGGAGAGGGCAGATCGTATCACCTAGGAGTATATGGAAAAATTAATCTTGCACTATTTCTTTTCCTTATCACGACCTCAAAATACTAAAAAACAGAAATTTTATGAAAATTATTATTTCTCTATCTGCATGTACACACATACACATATATATGATTTGATGACATGAAGAGAAATGATTCTTGTAAAGTACTGACTGTCATATCGAAATGTAGTTTTAAAGACGTACAATGTCAATACAATAAACGTTTCAGCATTATTTTTGTCACCTAAGAACTAAATTAGCTGTGAGAACTATCGAAACTGTTGTTTAAAGATATAGGGCGAAGATCAAGAGACGAATCCGTAAATCTGTGCGCATGTACTTCCTTCACGATAGAATAAAAGCGATCTTCTCAGGTAGCGTTCGAATGTAGCTGCATCATGGGAAGGTTTCATAGTTGAAGGTAGTACAGACCTCTCTTCGGATCTTAATAGAATCGAATAAAACATAAATTAAGTACGTTCCATAAAACACCTAATGGACATTAATAGCTGGTAATGTACTTTTTGTGATGAGGAAAATACATACTGTTGTAAAATAACGTCGATCACCGCCACACATTTCAGCTCATTTTTTTGTGTAAATTAAACATCTGACACTTCGACACATGTTCTCAAGGGCAAATTATTAGTCACTGAAACAATTTTGGTAAATTAACATTTCATAGAGTAGGTTTACGTTTCACATCATTGCAAGTTATGGCATTTCACCTCAAATTGAATAATGGTTGAAAAGCCGGCTGTCATCGGTGGAACCTTAAATTCAGAATGTTAATAAGGTTCTTAGGTATCATCGAGTACTATTCTAGAGGAATTATTTCCAAAGCATTTTCAGTGTCTGAAGCCACTTGGTAGGATTTTACGCATTACCAAGTGGATTCCATGCATGCTTTACGAAATGGAAATCCAATGATCGAGTGGCCACTGTATTTAGTCAATACCTTCTTCTTTATGAGACGTGTGATCCAGTTTAACACGTCGAGGTGAGTTATCATCCATTAGGTTGAATTAGTACAATGATTTCTGTTTATGGTAACATATAAAAAATTATAGAATATGTGGCTTAATTGTTGCATACAATGTAGAAATTCACACTTCTATCATCACCATGTGTCCTGGTAGGTGATTTATTTAGCTCCAGATCACGTAGACAAAAATACTGCTCCACGTGGTTTGCACTGAGTATTTTCTTGACACTATTGGTGACAAGCTGTTTTATAAGTTGTTGAAAGTTTAATGCACTTTATTTGACTCTTAGCAAAGAAGATGACTTTAAGTGTGTTTTTAACCGCCTGTACTTTGATCCACTGTTCATTTGCGGCTGTGATCACTTGATTTTGTCTCAGTGCAGGTACATTATTATTATATCGAACCAAAAGCAGCATATAGCAATTACCTCCTTTTATTGTGGAGGATGGTGTCTGAGTAATTTTATAATTGATTTGTAAGCCCTTCTATATTGTGATAATTAAAAGTGATAAACTTGTCAGTTCGTGACAATCCGCTACGAATGCCAAGCTTCTGCTCATACGTGGCTCTAGAGCAAAAAAACAAACAAAACGTCTTTTTGGAAATTAAAACATAATTTGAAAATAACTTCAAGTACTTTAGACTCTCTGATTTAATTCAGTATGAGAAGTGAAAAAGATCACGTGACTAATTTATAAAATATGATATGTTTAACCAATCAATAATTTACATTTCAAATCGTATGATTAATCATTAAACACCATACATTCGTACTCTATAAGTATCTATATAATAATATTCAGTGTCTTGTGTCATGTAACTCCTAAACCGCTGGTTCCACCAACTTCTAAGTGGTACGAAACGAATTGTCTCGGTCTCAAAGGTTCCAAAAAGTGAAACTTTTCAACCAACCCCTTAAAGAATCTGGGTATTATGCCCCAACATTTTTACACGAATTTTCCGAAGGGAATCCTAAATCTAGCATTGATATACATTACAGCATGTAAATAATCAGGCCTACTAATTACCTTTTGTAACTTTGTTAAAGAATCTAAACTTACATTGCAGCAGCAAAGATCATTAAACTTAGAAATTCCTAACAGTAGTCCAAGCATTAAATCTGTATTACAGTGGCTCTGTAAGCGTGGAACACAGGCCTACGAGGCCCGGCATGACCAGGTGGTTAAAGCACTCGATTCGTAATCTGAGGGTTGCGTGTTCGAATCCCCGTCGCACCAAACATGCCCGCTCTTTCAGCCATGAGGGCGTTATAAAGTTGCGGTCAATCCCATTATTCGTTGGTAAAAGAGTATCCCAAGAGTTGGCGGTGGATGGTGATGTCTAACTGCCTTCCCTCTGGTCTTACACTGCAAAATTAGGGACGGCTAGCGCAGATAGCCCTCGTGTAACTTTGCGCGAAATTCAAAACAAACCAAAACAGGCCTACGAGTTCACTGGTCTTCAAAATAAAGTATATAGATAGTTATTTTGTAATTTATTGTGTGTTATATATACCATTAGCGCTTAATTAAATTTGGATTCTTACGTTTAATAGTGGCGTAATATATTCACCAAATAATTGTACAAAGTGCGAGAATTAGTATATATATATATATATGTAATGTTTATATTTATTTCTTTGCCAATTTCAGAGGGACAAAGATTACCCTCAGCTGCACCACACCGAGAGTTTGTTTGTAGTTAAGCGTGAAACTACAAGATGGGCTATCTGTGCTCTCCTCATCCCGGGTATCAAACCCAGGTTTCTGTTCTAGCTTTATAAGTTTTCAGACATGCCGATGTGCCATTATGAGGCTGAGAGAAGATAAAATATAAGCATTAGCTTTTTATACAATGTTTAAATATGTAAATTATACCCTGAAAATAATTACAATGCTCTATTTTAAATACGCTTTATATTTACAATATTAAAAGTGTGTGTGTGTTCTTCTTTTAGCAAAGCTACATCGGGCTATGTACTGAGCCCCACCGAGGGGAATCAAACCCCTGATTTTAGGTTTGTAAATCCGTAGACTTACTCCATTATCATCAAATTACTTACTTTAAAGAGAAAAAAAATCCTCATTTAACTTGTCCTTCCATTAAATTAATATTTTTTTTTAATCCTGTGATGAGTATAAAAACGAAACTGGTTATTTTTAAAATATGTATTTGTTTTTAATTTCACCCAAAACTACACGAGCGCTATCTACACTAGCCGTCTATAATTTTGCAGTGTGTGACTAAAGAGAAAACGACTAGTCATCACCACCCACCGCCAGGTCTTGGGCTACTCTTTTACCAACAACGCATGGGATTAATCCAAAACATTATAACGCCCCACGGCTGAACGAGCGAGCACGTATGGTGGGACGGGGCTTCAATCCTTCGACTCTAGTATTACGAGTCGAGCGCTCTAGCCATCTGGCCATGCTAGGCCTTTTTAAAATAAATGAAGTTAGTTTTGACATACAGTTGTCATATTTTCTATAGCAACATAGCATTTTATTTGAGTTTCAATTTGTTATTTTATTTGACAGTTTTCAGTTGTTATATTTCAGGATATACCTCAACGCTTTTAACAGGTGTGTGTAGTGAATCTCAAGTGAACAATTATCTTACTTAAGGCATCTAACAAAACAATGTAGTGAATCTGAAGAAAACAATGATTTATTTCAACGCTTTTAACAGGTGTGTATAGTGAATCTCAAGCTGACCATTATCTAACTTAAGGCATCTAACAAAACAATGTAGTGATTCTAAAGATAACAATGATCTATCTCAACGCTTTTAACCATTCATTGAAGTGAATCTGAATCTAATAGCTGTGATTCAAGAATTATAATATTTACTTGTTATAATAAATATGATATGATGTGTAAAATGTTTACCGCCTTATTGTATGGAGCCGAGACTCGTATTGACTTTAATCACAATACCTAATCCGTTTCGTAAAGCTGAAATTATCAATAGAATTATTTTAAATTGTATGTGGTGCCATAAAGCAGGTTTTATTACTCTATTCGTTAGTAACTTCTTGGTAAAAGGACTTCAATAATTATTTAAAAGGTTAAGTGTATCACTTCCAGGCAGGAACCAAACACGATAAGGCAGATACTCAACTCAGATGGAGAAGACGTGTACAGGAAGAATAACATGAATCACATTTGAAATAAAGCAATGAAACAGAATGTTGAAAATCGTTTTTCCGTATAGGAAACGTAACATAAACATTAAGTGAAATACAATACAACCAAAACCATATATATAAATGTGTAAAATTGTAGATGTTATTTTATTTTGAAATTGGAGCTTACAGAAAAATTATGAGCTCGATATGGCAAACAAATTGTTCATTAAAAATGAAAACTTAATGTAAGAACTATGTCACAAAAATATACTAAAATATAAGAATTAAAGCAAACTAAATTCTACCTCCTATGTCGATATTATAAAAAAACAAATGTTAGAAAGAGAGAAGGAAAATCCTGAAAGAGTAATATTCAGAATATTTAAATTACAATTTTCAGCAAGAACTATCTAAAAATATTCTCAGAGCTAGACATTCCTTACTCCCACCTGTTGGATGCTCTCACAAAATGAAGCAGAGTGTTATGTCAGATGAAAGTACAAGATGAAGCAGGGTGTTATGTCAGAATAAAGTACAAAAGTAAGCAGGGTGTCATGTCAGATAAAAGTCCAAAATGAAGCAGGGTGTTAAATTAGATGAAAGCACAAAAGTAAGCAGGGTGTTATGTCAGATGAAAGTACAAAATGAAGCAGGGTGTTATGTCAGATGAAAAAACAAAATGAAGCAGAGTGTTATGTCAGATGAAAGAACAAAATGAAGCAGGGTGTTATGTCAGATGAAAAAACAAAATAAAGCAGGGTCTCATGTCAGATGAAAGCACAAAATGAAGCAGGGTCTCATGTCAGATGAAAGTACAAAATGAAGCAGGATATCTTGTCAAATAAAAATACAAATTGACGCAGAGTGTCAAGTAGGATGTCATGTCTCTGAGTATGGAATCCTTGGGCAGTTAACATCCTTAGTGTTGGAACAACAAGTGCAAAAATTTTCATTCCTTTTCGAAAAATATAATTGAGAAGATAAATTTGACTTTCGAACAATAACTTTACTGTGAAACAAATATTATGACATTTCTAATAAAGAAAGTATGTCTGACTATCTGCTAAATTCCGAGTTAGTTAAACCCATTTATTAGTAATTACTGTTATCAGAAATCCCATAGCTTTAACCGTTGCTATTCATACCGAAATATTAAAGACGAGAATATGACAGGATTTTACACCGAGCAACAGTCAGTTGGACGACACCACACACTATGTTCACTCATGGGAATATTATTATTACCACATTAACCTCTCTCTACATCTCTGATAAAATCCCAAGAGCTTACAAACTTTACATTCCTGGAGATAATTCAAAGCTACTAAATGTTTTGAATTTCCGGACCGACAGACATATCTGACTACAACTGATTAATTTTGTATGTTTCGTAGAAGATTTCAATATCACATTGAGTACTGCTTTGGACCTTGTTTTCCGTATAAAGAGAACAGAAAGTTTGTACAGCATTTCTAGATATTTCAGTCGTAAGTAGAATTAATTTACTTGAACGGACCTTCGACGTGTTTGATTATTCAAAACTAGCGTGCCATATTTAATATTACTAATTTGATGAATTATTCAAATATTTTGTTTGTACACAAACATTTTGGTCAAATATTTAAGTTAGTAACGTAGTAGAATGATACTCAAGTATATATATTTTTGATCTAAGTTGTTTTGTGCTCTTTGATGTCAAGTGGTAAAGTAATTATCCGATAAACTGGGTACAACCTACGTCTTGATTCAAAATTTGATCATATTTCGTCTTTACCCAGAGGGCGTTAACATGTTATGTTCTAGGGAATAACGACCTTTTCAAAGACTTGCACAAAAGTCTGATATTCAGTATTGGAATTATGGCAAGCCAATAATAAAGAAAATGTTAAAAAAGGATATTTCTACGACTTAGCTACTTATCGATAACAGAAAAAAGTATATTAGATAATCGACACCGCTCACTTTTTTATATCTGTAAACATTTCATAAATCACATTTGTTGCCTTTGTCTTTGTTCAACTATGGCACACATGTCACCTTTGGATAAGAAACTCTCTTTTTTTTTCAAATATAACTTCTCTATTTTTTCAAACATTGTCCTTTTTTTCACGTATCAGTGCCTTAAGAACACAGTAAAAGTCAACTTATAGTAATACTTGATTGAACTTTTTAATATTTAATATTATACAAGAAATTAAAATACCAGTAATTGGTCAGTTTAGTTTTTAAATCTCTTCTTTTGTTATTCGATGAAAATACTTTTCAGTCTATTTTTATTAACAAATTTTATCCCAAGCGTGTTAAGACGTTAGACTCGTAATCCGAGGGTCGCGGGTTCGAATCCCGGTCGCACCAAACATGTTCGCCCTCCCAGCCGTGGGGGCGTTATAAAGTGACGGTCAATCCCACTATTCGTTGGTAAAAGAGTAGCCCAAGAGTTGGCGTTGGGTGGTGATGACTAGTTGCCTTCCCTCTAGTCTTACACTAAATTAGGGACGACTAGCGCAGATAGCCCTAGAGTAGCTTTGCGCGAAATTCAAAACAAACAAACAAATTTTATCATTCGCTGGTAGCCATTTTTAAGGTAGCTGAGAAAGTAATAGTGTTATTTATATCTCTGATACAAAATATTTCAAAAAGACTAAAAAGGCAAACTTTAATAGTTAACATTATCTGCAGTCGATAGAGCAACAGAGTCGTAACTAAGACTTATATATATTCAATAAAAGTCAGCTTCCCATCAACACCCGTCACCAACGCTTGAGCCACTGTTGTCTGGCCAGATGATGAGATCTAACTGTCATTCTTATAGCATACCCAGAGTTCTATACTGCAGAAAACACTTTATCAACAACAAGACGCGATTTATAAACCTTTGGACTCACAGTCCAGGCATGCTAGTTTCTGGGGAATGCCTGGCCCAATACTGTTTTTAAAAGTAGTTTTTTTTACTTATCTTATCGCTAAATACAACCCGTAAAATCCAACTACCTTCAGGCTGGAAGGGCTAAAGAGACGATCTAATTCAATCATCTTGTCTGAAAAATATACATTTGACAACGATATAGTTTCTTCATCCACTGAGTGCAAGTCCCATATCTATTACGTCACATGCTGGGCTAAAGTACTAACATGACCTTGTTTAAATCAGTCCATTACAGCCCCGGAAACATGACATCGAGAATTACCCTGCGTTAAGATAAAGCCTGATATACTTGCATACAACTGAACCGAATAAGACGTTGATATATCGATGAATGGGAAGTAGCATACAACTGAACCGAATAATACGTTAATATATAGATGAATTCTTACGTTCACGTATATTAATGTCTTCCTTCCGTGTAACTGAATCACCGTATACGTGATCACGTTTAACGGTGCTGCACTAGGCATATATATAATTTCTAGTGCTTTCCAGATACGGTCTCATTTGTGAGAAGTACAAACACTCAGTGATGCTCCTGCTAACTCGGGTGTTCTTCACGAAAATTCAAACGAGTTTTCCGGTATTGTGTAGTCAACTGCAGAATTGAGTTAGATGTTATCAACTTTAAGCGGTACTAACAAGTCTCTCATTTGATTTCTGATAATTACTACTAAAGTCCGTGTTGAATCCGTGGTCAGTTGATTGATAAATATCTAACAACCATATTGTACAGACTGGTAGTCAATAAGAGATTTAAACTGACCGTCATCATGGTTGTCAGATAGTACGTTACAAGGTCTCAACTTATGATCCTGAAGAAGCCAAAACCAGATAGTACGTTACAAGGTCTCAACTTATGATCCTGAAGAAGCCTAAACCAGAGACTTCTTACCTCTGGCTTATTGGGTTTCCAACATTATTAAGCTGTGACAGTTTGTAATTCCTTGAAAATCACCCGTCCTCCATTAACAGGCAATATGTTTATTAAATCATGAACCAAAACCGCCGCGACACACAAGTATAAATTAGCAAATGGTTAAATCTTGATTTTTTAATTTATTTTTTATATAGCAGGCAACATCTGCAACTTTCAAATAAAGAGATGCATATGCCACGTGAAATGTGTATGTAACTAATGACATGTTGGTTTAACTTTAGTTTTCCAGACCATAATAAATATCTATTCCTTTAATTTTTGATAAAATGTGTATATTCCACATAACTTAAGGTTTGCTGATTATTATTTACTCGTTTCATGTTTGTATTAATGATTACTGAAGCAGTTAAGAAAAAAATCATTGCAAACTAAACAGAAATAAGTTAGTCCTAGATTCTTTTTCATTATCAATAGCCTCAAAATGTACTATATTACATTGCTAGCGATGATTGAAGCTAAGTTTTTAAAATATAAAATTTGGAAATATTCTTCATTTCGCAGTGTAATTATGCTTAATTATGCATAAACCTTTAACTGAAAGTGTGAAGTTTGGAAGATTGTAACTACATTATGATGCCATACAACATACAGGTGTTTAAAATAGTCGATGGCTAACTTTAGTCATAAAAATAAAGAATCAGCAAGCTCTAAATAAACGTAAGTACTTTATCGGAAACCACTGCAACATTAGGGTAACGTTATCCAGAATAACTCTCATATTATATGTAAAATTACAAATGACCACGGCGGGAGATTCTTCGGATAAATTTAAGACAAAAAATGATACTTTGTCTTCACACAGATTGTTCAGCTAGAAAAACAAGAATCATTGTTTTTAAGCGATCGGTATATGGACGATTAAGTACTGGAACATCCGGTGTTTTTAAAGATATAACGAACAATAATACCAATAAGACAACAGATGGTCCCTTCCAACTTGAGTAGCTGTCGACAAGAGAGTCAGAAAAGTCTGGAACCATGGGCAACGTTTCACAGAATGTGTTAACTTGTTGTTGTTGTAACTCAGAACAAGTTTAGAAACTGTTTCATCATCTTAGAACATCATCATTCTCAGCAATACAAACAACCAGTTTTATTAAAGCTATTTAGGAACTTCCCAACAGCAGTGATGCATTATGTTCGGCAGCAACATTTCGCTAGGACTAATCTTCTCTGCCACATAGCACGATTAACTCAGCTTTCTCGTGCTTTTACAGCACCATAATCAGTCACGATCTGAAATCAAGAAAAGCTGCAAATCACTTATGGTTCTAGCCTTCTCAGACACCATGTATGTAGTTGTGAAGATTTTTCTGTAAGAAGAGCGTAAACTAGTTATGTACCCAAAACATGTTTCATTTTTCTACAACATTTTAATTTGAAAACAATAAGAAGGTTGAAACCAAATCAAGGTTACATTAAGGTCACTGCGCATAAAAACGACACCTGACTTTAAACGTTCGTCTTTTAAAAGTTAATAGTAGGAGAGACGTTTCTTCATGTATAACATTAGAAGTGTTGATTCATGTATAATAGAAGAAACGTTGATTCATATACAACAGAAGAAACGTTGCTCCATGCTTTATTTTCACTTGCATGCATTTCGAATGCTGATTAAAGAACGTGAGTGAAAGACACTTGATTGTGAATTATTTCCTTGTCTCTTTCAATTTTGTTTTCCAGCCTCAGGTTTGAAATAGAATAATTGCATTTATAAGCTTTATGAATCTTAAGAGCAAAATACTTGTGTTTTAAGTTTTTTTAATCTTCCATTTTTTACTGAAACGTATTAGTTATTTAATTTATAATAGTTTTAAGTAATTGTTTTGAATTAATTGTTTAAAATATGACGATTTTTTTTCAATTGTTTGCTTATTATATAAATTTAGGACTAACCTAAACTCTCGCAAGATGGCCGAATAAATTAATATCAAAATAGAAAAAAATATGCACATGTTTCTTAATAAAAATGCAATACATCAAAATACTAAGTTCAATTTAAAACTTTTAATTTTAAAGTAAGTGATAAACTCCACTTTTAAAGAATTAACCAGTATTCTTCTCTTGCTTAATTATAATTTCAAAAATAATACTTTAAATTCAGACAAAATAAACATCGGCATGAGCCAGTGTAGTTTCTTCTTCATTAGTACACTATTCAAATAATTCAGAGCCATGAAATTAGACACAAAACCAATACCCTCCAAGAGCGTGAAACTGACGCTGGAAATTGATTTATTGGTTATGTTGGTAGCGACGGCGCTTTTCCGCTAATGATTTGCACGCCTCGCCTACAAAGACTAAAAAGCCTCGTGCCAATCCGAAACCTGCCGAATGAAGACCAATAACTGCTAGTTTCAAATGTCGTTTTTGACAAATGGACCCTCACGCAAGTCAAAGCAGAGATCTCTGATTATTGTCATTACAACACTCTTAAAAGAGATCTAAAGAGTGCTGTTTTGATGTCAGTTTTAGTAACCGATTTTGACTTTCACGACAATGATTTCAATAATGATCAATTAAAGTAATTACTGGAGTATACATTAATTGATAAAAGAGATTAAATAGTCTGAAATGCAATCTTAGAAACCAATTAATTCATTCCAATAACAAGTTTTAGCATGTGTTTTATGTATTGGTATAAATAAATCTGTCGTTAACTGTTAAGAAAATATCTAAAACTAACTGCAAACTTCTGTATACATATATATATATATATTTAAAAGTAAATAGCACATATTTCTCATATATTTTTGTTTTGTAATGTGCTTACAGAAGTTTCATTTGAATGGTCTATAGTTTATACCACAATTTGTTTGATTGATGTTAAACTCTTAACCATCGAGACTGTTATATTACTATACTTTATATCACATCATCTGCGTGTACCGTCAGGTTCTGAAAATACACCAGATGTGAGGTTTGTTCAGGTGCCTACCGCATCCACACGTATCCATCTAGAAAATTTAGTCTTAACGAGAGGATGAAAAGTCGTCTGAATTCAGTTTTCAAGCAGCCTCTAGATTACACTAAGCCAGTTTCGTGGAATGACTTATTAAATTAAGTCAAATTTCATATTTTAAATTAATTACAAGGAAAGATATATTCACTTATTATCTAGTTTTAATGACTTTCTTTACCAAGACGAAGTTCACAAACGAGTAATGAGTAGCCACGCTGGACTGGTGTTTCTAAGCCTAGTTTAGATGGCGAAAGCTGACACCTAGGTTACCTTTACGCATTACATCTCTCTCTACCTAAATACTCATCTTTCCACAAACATTAAACACTCATTGTGCTTAATCACCTTCTTTGTTAAAAACACTTAAGGTATCTTGAGGTTAAATGTGTAATCTTTCATATTTAAGCAATGAGCTTTAAACATCTTACTCTGAATTATTTCTGACGCAATAATGTAGCTAAAACCTCCTTTTCAATACTTGTCTTCTTTTCTCGTTGTCATGGTGATATTTTAGGTGATTCTGCGCAGGTCTTGGCTTCATAAATGACATGGCTTCGGGTCATAAAAACACTGTGAAATAGGCTAAAATCAGTTCAATAAATACGATACGTGTTGTTGTTTTGAATTAAGCACAAAGCTACACAATGGGCTATCTGTAATATGGTTGTCACGGGTATCGAAACCCGATTTTTAGCGTTGTAAGTCCGCAGACATGCCGCTGTGCCATTGGGGGCATGAGAGTTGTAAATAAAATAACCGAAAATATGATATTTTCAAATTAGCACTAAAGTCTCATAATATCACAAATTTCGATTTGTTGTAAAAATATTTATTAAAGTAAACTTGAAATTAAACGTATTCAGGCTTGAAAAGATTCACTAAGTTTACTTAATTATATGTCTTCTTTCGATATGTAAATTATTCCTTACAGTAGAAATTACACGGGCATGTTGTTGAGATAATCACTGTGTTTATTCAAGATTACTTTAATTGAAATAAATCAATGACTGATAAAGTTTCAAACAGTTATTTAACAGTTGTTATTGTTTTGACGTTGACTGGAAGAAACGTCTTGATATACTGACATGACAAAGACTCGACTAACGTATTCGTCGCTGAATTAATCTAATTAGTTCCCTAGTGGACAGTAATTACGCTGTCATTTAAATATAATACTTGCTATTTTATTATTATCTTTTACTTAGTTTTTCTTCGAATTTTTAGATCAACATTTTTGTAATTACGTTTCACAACGAATTTGCAATAGAAGGAGCAATATAAAACTGAAGCTAGAATACGTGCCATTAGACTATTACTAGGGTGTTCTTGTACAGCTTCGTTTTAACCATTATACCTTACTCAATCCAGTAGGCTTTAGTTGGTTAGAGTATTCGTTCGCTAACGACAAGCTTAACTTCGTATCTAGTTCAAAATATTTAAAGTTTTGTGCAAGTTTATTGTTCTCTTCTGAAATAAAAGTTTAATGAATACATAAACAATGGTTATGATATCTGGGGTAAGTAATTAATAAATATCCATTAGATTCTATGCTGGTATAAAGTCAGATATTTCTTCGGATAATAATACTGGATAACCATGCTCGAATGTAATAATATAAATACAGAATTTCTAAAATAAACAAAAGTAAGTCGTGTTGAGCGAATAAAGTTAAATGTAAGTTTAAGGAACCCACAAAAGTAACCAATAAGGTTGTGTAATACTTCGTGTTTAACATAACAAATTTGAACGATCGGAATTCAAATTCCTGTAGATTGTGTTTCGTAGAAGCCACTTAGGCACATTATTGGTCAATCAATTGGTTTGATTCTTCACGAATATGACTAGACGATGTTCGTACAGCAACGCCCTGCGAAAAATAATTTTATGTAATTATTTTTAGTAGATGCATTGACTGTAAATTCAATAATATAGATAGTTCCAGTGCACAAGAAATAATTACGACTTAAAATGATCTATATTCAAAACACAACGAAAGAGATGCTTGTTGTGTATAACACAAAGTCTTAAATAGATGAGTATGTCTTAATATTAACTTGGGTAAACATAAAGACCTGTACAGTCAGTTAACTCTTCCATGTGTTTAACCCTTACCGTTGCAATAATATTATTATAAGTAATATGATAGTTGTAACATTACAAGTTAATCCTAATAAATTGTTTCAAATATATTCAAACTAATGCATCAAAACAAATAATTTCAGCCCGGCATAGCTAGGTGGTTTGGGCATTCGACTCATAATCTGGGGGTCGCAGATTCAAACCTTTGTCACTCCAAACATGCTCGCCTTTTCAGCCGTGGGGGCATTATAACATCGCGGTCAATCCTACTATTTGTTGGTAATAGAGTAGTCCAAGAGTTAGCGGTGGGTGGTAATGATTATCTGCCTTCCCTCTAATTTTACACTGCTAAATTAGAAACAGCTAGCGAAAATAGCTCTGGCGTAGGTTTGTGTGAAATTCGAAAACAAATCATATCAAATGCTCATGTGTGAGAATATCCTTTACGGTTTTATTTGAAAGTCAGATATTTCACGAAAACTATACTAGAAAGGTGACTAATCACTTGAGTTTTCTTGAAATTTTAATATATACTTGTTTTGACTATAATTAAGTAAACGATCTGGATATAAATAATGGTTTAAAAATAACTCTTTGTGAGGTAAAAAAGACGCAAGAAAGAAATAGAAAGGTGATAATGAACTGTAAGTGTATTAAACTGAGGAGAAACTGAAGTTTTAGTGAATGTAAAAAACGTCGAACCACGGCTTTATCTTAGCGATATTAAAATGTGGTTCACATATTAAACCAACGCAATTTGGGAGTTTTACGAAAGCCTTCAAACTAACATTCTAATGCTAATTCTGATCTTATACATCTACAGTAACAAAAGCATCCCTTCTTCTTTAGCTAGTATAAAGTATACTAGTGTATTCTGTCTAACAACCCAAATATTGTTATCAGGAAATAAAAACAACACACTTTAAAGTTGTTATATTGTATGGAAGATAGAATGTATTGTTTAATGCTAAGACTAATAAAAGTACTTTTTTCTATAAGTTATAGTAGTCATGTGTGAGTTGGTTGTATTTTATGAAGATATGAAACATTATTCCATTCAGATTTGTTTATTCTTAAGCAATCTTATTTACATTTTTGTAGATCTAATATTTCAGTGTTTCAAAGTTTTTTAACTTTCACTGCTAAAGACCTCTCGTATCCAACTCAGTATCTGGTCGTCAGTTGGGTGTACCTACTAAGCTTTAAGAAATGTAAATACAAGATACTGTGGTACTATCCTTACATAAAGACGTTAAAAGTTAATATTCATGAAAGTAAATCCAGGCCTTTTAGAAAAGTAACTTCATAAATATTTACAAAACATTATTTGTTGTTAAACGTAACTTTATAGAGATAAGCAAGAGAGAATCGTGAAATTCTTTTGGGCAGGAATAAAATAATCTCTGAGATTTGTTTTTTTGGGCTATATTTTTCTTCTTCAGCAATAGCAAGCTCGTACTTGTTATTCTACCCTCAAATTTAAATTATTTTAAACAGAATGAAAGTAAATTAATGTATGAGATCCTAAAGGTAATTAAATAATCAATAGAAAGGGTTTGACTTCTTGAATCCAAAACTGTAATTAGATCTCAAATTGGTCAAGAAATGATGGAGCTATGAGATAAAAGTTTGTGCTTTAACAAAACAACAGCAAAACGTTTAGAGCCACTCGACGAGCCGTTATGCCGCGACTAAAAAAAACAAAAATGGAAAGCTTTCCTGGGGTCCACAGAAGCATATATATAAACCTGGAATACCTGAACGTGCCTGATATATAATACACAGACGTTCTTAAGATTTGACTACTCTTGGAATTTAACGTCATAAAAATCTAGTTTGCATTTGTTGGTTTACTTCCTACAGAAACCTTTCAGAAAACAGTTTATACACACATGTTTTGAGACTCTAAGTTTCTAAACATGTAGGAAAACTTGGGGTTTCTTTCTAGTTTAATTAGTACTTCTATTTATTATTTACTAGATTGCAATTATTGATTTTAAGTTTACTTTATTTCTTAACCATTTATTAATATTTTAAAATGTTTTATAAATGTTTTTCAATTTTACTCCTCACAAAAAGTATTTTATAAAGATGGAACTCAAAATAAATTTATTCTACAATAGAAATGCGTTGATTTTATGTGAATAATAAACAAATTACGTATATGTTTAACACTTTTATAGCAGATAAGATCTTATTCGGCCCAGCATGGCCAGGTGGGTTAAGGCGTTCAACTCGTAATCTGAGGGTCGTGGGTTCGAATCCCCCGTCATACCAAATATTCTCACCTTTTCAGTCATGAGAGCGTTATAACGTGATGGTCAATCCCACCATCACATTTTGGGTAAAAGAGTAGCCCAAGAATTGACGGAGGGTGGTGATGACTAGCTGCCTTCCCTCTAGTCTTACACTACTAAATTACAGACGGTTAACACAGACAGACCTCGTGTAGTTTTGCGCGAAATTCAAAAAACAGGCAAACACTTCGAAACAAAATAAAACTAGTTTGTATAGTTTTCAGAAAAATCCAGCGAACAAACCTTTGATTTACTTTGTTTTGTATAATAATAAGTTAAAAGAAATGTTTCTTTTTACTCATTCGTTTTTTAAGCACTTATCAAAAACGAAACCTCAGTAGAAGCGATATTTCCAGTAGACAAATTAAGACCATAAATCAATCTTACTTCGCCCGGCATGGCCAAGTGTGTTAAGGCGTGCGACTCGTAATCTGAGGGTCGCGGGTTCGCATCCACGTCGCGCCAAACATGCTCGCCCTTTCAGCCGTGGGAGCGTTATAATGTGACGGTCAATCCCACTATTCGTTGGTAAAAGAGTAGCCCAAGAGTTGGCGGTGGGTGGTGATGACTAGCTGCCTTCCATCTAGTCTTACACTGCTAAATTAGGGACGGCTAGCACAGATAGCCTTGGAGTAGCTTTGTGCGAAATTCCAAAATAAACAAACAATCTTAACTCCTTTCAGTAACAGTTCGCAATTACATAATTTACTATAATGCTAATCTGACAAATGTGTTATTTTATATAAAACAGTTTTTATTTCTTTGTAATTTGTCATTCAAGAAGGACAGTTGTTCGTGTCGGTAATACGATTATTAAACATAATTTTCACTAGTAATTATAGTAGCTTACCTCCATAATAATTCATTTCATAACTCAACGCTTTGTCTGTCAGTAATGTTGTTAGTTAAAAGACTTTAGCTCTAACATTTTAATATTATAAATCATATTGTTTCTATTTATAGTACTTTTGCAATTGCCACTCATCTTTACGTGTTCATAAACTGACCTTTAACTCTATGTTATCTCAACTGAAATTCTCTGTGAATTTTTACTCATTAAACAGTTGTCTCTTAAATGTTTAAACTTATTCAACAGCTACTTCTAACAAAAATGTTCTTGTTCCAGGCACAATTAACTCTTTTTTTTTTTTAAATCACATCTTAACTGTAGTTATTTCTATGTAATACAATCACTTAACTAACAGCTGTTTGTTAGGTATCTCATGACCTACAGTTACTTCTTTATGTAATACTAATGTAACTAGCGTTTGATCTGATAATTTACATTTTGTAACTTTTCTGAAATGATGAGATTTGGAGTTATCGAAATGCCACGTCGACATTGACCTGAATAGATAAAGCGTTGTTAAGATACTGGTATCTATTTTATTTACTAAAAACTCGTATTTGACTAATAAAGAAGGATATTGCTAGAATAATTATTAGTCTTTTGTTAATATAATGACATACTCCATCAACAAACTATCAGCTAATGCTTAACCAGTTTAAACGTTTGCACCATAAGACTTGAATATGTCTTATGATGAACAGTTCTTTGTTATATGTCTATTTCGATTTAACTAGCAGTTATTTCTATAATATAATAAATAGTCTGTTACATAACTTCTGACTTTAGTGTTAGAAACGTTGTTATTAATCAAAACTTTTTTATATATAAATATATAACATCTGACAACTTCAAGTTATTGTCACATAACTAATGGGCTAATTGATAGGCCACTGTTTCTAATATAGTCTTATTCTCAACTAAGAAGTTGTCTCTAGAACTTCTAGTGATGTAAATGGCAGCTTTATGTTTTAGTAATAAGGTATCTTAGATACATGAGCGTTTTAGTTATACTTAAATGGAAAATATTTATTATCCTTTAACTAACTTTGAAATTATATGTTAGCCATCAGTTACCTTTAAAGTTATTTGTTATCATTCAGTCATTCCTGAAAGTGTTTGTTATCCTTCAGTCATTCCTGTAAGTGTTTGTTATCCTTTATTTACCTCTGAAGTTAATCTTGTGTATAAAGACTTGTTCCGTATATTTGATATTTCAGAACACATACGTTTACATATTTAATCATTCCCTCTGGTAGGTTTCCAATAATAACTAAATAACATTGTAGCTTATCCTCCAAGTTTCCCCCAATGATTACGATCTACTTCTTGTACTCTCTTTTATTATTCTAGCAAACGCCACGTTTTCAGTACAACACACACTGAAAACCATTATGATATAAGTAAAATTATAGCAACGAAAACAATGGAGATAAAACAAAGCCTTGGGCCGAATGATTAAACTACTGATAAGAGAAATCTTTAAAAAATGAATCAATAACGTGCTTGTTTCAACATAACAGATGTACCACATGAACGTTAAACAACCACAGTTCGCGAATTTCAAGGATCATGATTCTTTTACATCTTAGCAACAAGCTCCGTGTACAATATTTTCAGCGTACATTATTTAAGAAGTTTGTAGGGTTAAGGTTTCACAAAGTCAATGGTACACTATTGTGGAATGGGATCAAATTCTAAACTTTCTATGGTTAATTGAAATTGCTTGATATTTTAATGAAACTGTTAATTTAAATACACTACGGTCTGATTCAAACAATTTCAGCTGAAACGAAATGTTCTAACGAGTCCATCCTATCGGTTGATATTACAAGGAAACTTTGAAAAGCTAAATGTAATTAACCTTACACAGATATCTCTAACTACAATTACCTAAATGAAATTCTAGATACACAATGAGTTTCGGACAATAAATGTCACTATGAGGAATTACCGGGAAATAGTTAGCTGGATTCAAACTAATAAAATAAGATTAAAATTTCTAACTGAATAAAATTTACTGTGTTTTTTTTTGTAGCTCAGCACATAGCGACATCTGTGTTGTGCTCACTACAAATATCCAACCCCGATCTTTACCAAGTTCGCAGACGTACTGTTCAGTAACATCTATTCTCTGGAACATGAACGTTGTTATTCTATTCCTATATGTGTTGTAAACAGCCTGCCTAATATTTAACATCACATCAGATTAAGCCCGCCATGGCCAGACGGGTGAGGGCGTTCGACTCGTAATCTGAGGGTCGCGGATTCGAATCCAAGTTACACCAAACATGCTCGCCCTTTCAGCCGTGGGGGCGTTATTATGTAACAGTCAATCCCGTTATTTGTTGGTAAAAGTGTAGCCCAAGAGTTGGCGGTGAATGGTGATGACTAGCTGCTTTCTCTCTAGTCTTACACTGCTAAATTAGTGAAGGCTAGCGCAGATAACCCTCGTGTAGCTTTAAGCGAAAACCAAAAACAAACAAACACATCAAATTAACAACTGCAGTTAAATAGAATATCTAACAGATTTATTTCATCTAATATATGTATTAAAAATCTGTGTGACAAATACCATGCTCAGAATCTCATTTTATTTATTTTTACAAGTTGTTAGTGTAATGCCGAGCACGTGATGAAAACAACAGCTTCATCACGTTTTGGTCGAAAATAACAATATTTCGCACATGGGAAGCACGCATCCACCGTTGAAGATATACATAAGATCATTATTGCAGGGACGTCCATATGCGAGTACTAAAAACAAGGTCTTGTCTTGGACGAAAATGATTTAATTGGTGAATTGGTAACTATAAAGGCAAAAAGTCTAATAAAGTTGAAGATGAAAACAAAATCTGTCTCTTAGACTTGAAGAAATTTAACAACGAAAAATATTTTTTATATTTTTTTAAAAAAAATCTTACTGTACGAGTTAAATAGATTCGGATTATTTTATTAATAATATTCTACATACATATATTGAAGTAAGTTCACGTGCCTGAAAAACAATGACATATTATAGACCACGATAATAGTTTATAATAGGGACTGCACACGAATTTGCTCAAAACGCAAATAGTAGATGTAGACAAAAAATAAGTTTATTCGTCAAATAACAGTGTTTAATAGTTAAGTCACTCAAACATTAATAATAAGCAAAATAAGCGATTTCACGATTGTAGAAAAAAATCAAAATTTCCCCCTTTTGATCATATTGTCAGTGTTATTAATATTATTGCCTACAGCAATATTTTCCACCTAAATAGATAAACCATACGAAGCACTACAAATGTTCATGACTTATTTCGAAGTTGAATCACGTGGTTATTAAAACATAAAATATGTGATGTTGTTTTGATTGGCTGTTCTTGTAGTCGACGCGTGGTTATACGAAACATTAGACACAAATCACCTTGTTCTGTAAATAATTACTGTTAAAGATACTAAGCTTTCCTTGTCGTGAAGTTTTAAACTTATTTCTTTTATTTGAAAAGGCTGCATTTTTATTGGTACAATTTTTACGCGTTTAATGTGGGTTATGTTTTATTATAGGCATACATTTGCCAATTGCTGTGCATTGAAAACGCCAACATAAGACGTAATTAAAATTTAGAATTTAAAATCTGCAAATAGGCAAAGCAAAAAATATAAGCAAACTAGGATAAGGTTCTACTAAGACAGTTTGTTCAAGCTACAAATCCACTATAACACCATTATAAGATTATTGCAGCTGATATTTACTGTAGTGTGTGTTTTCATAGAAACTCATTCAAAAACTGAAAAACTACTTTTAAAAAACTTAATTCAACCTCCTTAATTTTGCGAAATTTTCTAAATCCTTAAGTTTCCATCATAAAAAAATCCGACAGTTTTCTCGCATTAGCTCAAAACTACAATTCATACATTTTCTATCTTATTAACTGGAAACTGTTACGTGGCAGGCTTATGATTTTGCTGTTTCAAATCATTACTAGAATCCCCATTGTTCATCGTTATTTGAGCTTGTTGTCTTTACATGCATTTCCATGACTATATTTCAGCAAGTTAAAAATTTAACATTGGTCAATTGCCACAGTAGATTTTCCTATTCAGTTGATGTTAAGGTATCAATTGAAAATGTAATGAAATAATTGGCGAGTTGCACTAAGGGTGCCGCTGTTGTCTATTTTGCATACAATACTTGTGTCTTATTATAGCAAGCACTTGTGTGCAGGAAGCTGTTGATAAATTTACATATATGTAATGTAAGCCAAACAAGGTATCCATGTTAGTGCGCCTGTTTACAATACATTAACCTTTGTTATAATATTCAATTCTGAAGAGAATGCTTTGTTGCTGCTCGTTTCTTGTTACATTATACTGTGACACTAATGGAAGCCTGTCATTAAATCTGTGATGATACAATCTTTGCTTTCAAGTTGATCCTTTGAGAACATTTTCTTTATTGCAGCTGGACACCAGTAAACGTGATTGTTCTTTGCCGTATATTTGTTATTTATTTTGAATAAGTTCAGTGTGGTGGTTGGGTGAAAAGAGGCCAATACAGTAAACTGTTGAAAAGCATGTAACATTCAACTGAAAGCAAATGCACGCTTGTAGCTTAAAAATTTGTTCTCCATAAGTGGATACAAAAACTTAAAAAACATGATTTATAAAAATAGTTAATTCGAGAAGAGAGAAAAAGAATCGTCAAAAAGTGGAGAAACAAATTGAATTGCAAGGGTTATATTTTCAAATTTTTAACGACCCTAATTTTTGGCTTGGACGTATGGTCTTTGCATATTGATTCAACTTTTCTATAATTTTTTAATTATCGATTTTTTATAATTTTGTATATAATATAACTTCCAGTTTAAATACTTAAAATGAGTTATAGAGCTCAATGCTTTCAAACTAGAAATATGCAATATATATTGCATTACTTAGTTACATTCTGGATTTTTCTATATCTTTATTTTGTATTTTCTCCCCAAAAATTATCTTTTAAAGCTGAGATCCACAACAAATTTCTATCCTAAAACAATGTATTTTTAAAAGTTTTCTTTCCTTAGGCATTCAGATTATTCCTTGGAAAAACGAAAAGTTTAGAATATTTCAATATGAGTTGATACGACGCAGTGTTGCTTCTTAGCCGATTCCCTATAAAAACCATGAAATATATATTACTTAAAATTAACTATTATTGTTATATTAACAAAACTTCTGAGATAACTTTTAGGTAAATACACTCTTGTGCAAATTAATTGAAACAAATGATCATTTTACAATATTTTCAGCATGGCGGCCGATGTAGGTTCGCTGGACCCGCTGATTTCCTTTAATAGTCATTTTTTCACACAGACGGCGTCATTAGCTGTGTTTTGCAGTACGGTCGATCTATTTTTGGGATATATGACGACATTTTGTTGAATATTACGTCATTCGAAATTGTGTTAGACTTTTCTCAGAAATGAGGCTATATGTTTTACTGCTAATCAGTCGTCGTTCAGCCGTCATACACAATGGACGTGACTCCTAGAAAGCTTACAAAGATTGTGACACTGAACGAGCACACCGGCATGACTTACAGGGAAAACGCAGACGTTGTTGGTGTTAGTCTATTGATCGACAGCTGTGTGATCAAGGCCGAAGTGAGTACCGGATCTATTAGCCCGAAACGTAAAAGAAGATGTGGCCGAAAAATGAAAACAACACCAAGAGACGACGCGTACGTGGTTAGGGAGAGTGTGAAAGATCCACGGAAAACAAGTGACGCCATAAAAAAGATTTGGAGGTCAAAGGAATAAAAGTCAGCTCTTCAACGGTTCGTCGTAGGCTTCTTGATGTCGGTCGAAGGGCAAGGAGAGCAGTCAAAAATCATCTTCTTACCAACTCAATGAAGAAAAAACTGTATCAATGGGGTCCGAAATACAAGAACTGGACACAAGAACAATAGAGGAAGGTGTTATTCAGTGACGAGGCTCATTTCTTCGTACAGGGCCAAAGAAGTCTGCATGTTCGCAGATCTCCAGGAGAGAAATTTCGACAATCACACATCAGTCAGTTCGTAAAACATCCCTTGAAGAAGATGTTTTGGGGCTTTTTCAGCTACTATGGCGTCGGAGGCTTACATATCGTAGAAGGTATGATGCGAGGACCACAGTACATCAAAGTTTTGCAGAGAAGAGTCGTTCCAAAATTGAAAAAAGAGATTTCCAGATGGATCTGGCATTTTTCAGCAAGATCTGGCTCCGTGTCACACATCAAAACTTGTGAAGAATTTTGTGACTACAACGCGAATAAAGGTGCTGGACTAGCCTGGAAACTCTCCGGACTTAAATCCTATTGAAAATCTTTGGGCGATTTGTAAAGAAAGACTTCGGGGAAAAGACTGTACTACAAAAGATAAGCTAATTGAGGCCATAATTGAGGTGTGGTACCGCGATCCAAAAATTAGTAAAGATTGCAGTCAACTCATGGACTCGATGTTAAAGCGGATTAATGATCTTCTGAAAAATAAAGACGGTCATATCATGTATTAATTTGTGAGTAAATTTTGGATTCTCAGAAATAAAACGCAAAAAATTGAAAAAATCGTAATTTTCCGTCTTGTTTCAATTAATTTGCACAAGCGTATAATTAATGAATTCATTTTCAACGTCACGTGGTAGCTCAGCGGTAAGTCTGAGAGTTTATTATGCTAATGATCTAGTTTCTATGTCAATGATTGGCATAGTGCAGATAGTAGTGGGTTTATCAAAGTTTATACAATAGCAACAGTAACACATTCACCCCATACTAAAAAATCTGTAGTTTGATTCATTGTGATAGCTAGAGTACAGACAGCTCATTGTTTAGCTTTGTACAGGGATCACAATAATATAACCTTCACCAACCACATTTACAGTTTGTTTATTTTCTACACACTTTAAGACAATATGTATTTTCTACATAATGGGTTATCTGTCCTATGTCCACAGCGAAGATCCAACCCTGAATTTTAACGTTTTAAGCCGTCGTGTTTGTCGTTGAGTCACCGCCTTTGGTTATTTTATGAAAGGTCCATTTCTTGGACATATTTCAAATCTTAACGTGGTGTTTAGTGCAAAATACTCTTTGTAGGTCACAAACAAAGATAGAAATAATTTTGGAATTTTTGTTTTTTGCTCAATTTTCAGCGTGGAAAGCCCAAATTGTTTTTTTAACTATTTATATGTATATCAACCAACATACATGGGAATTAGTGCAAGGTCCTAGCAGTGATATAGAAAATTTGCGATTTGTTTGTGTTTTTCACGATTTTTCTGGTGTCAAAATTGGTCATTTAGGGCTTGCGAGTTGGAAACGAGCTGCGTTCGTACGCGAATATTGACCTCTTTAATATTAATGTTTTTCTATAGCACGAGGACGGTCGCGATGTAAGACTTCTATTTTTTCTGAATAATTGCTAATGTTTCTTGCAAAGCTACTTGAGAGTTATCTGCGCTAATTGTTTTAAATTTTGAAATGGTATACTACAGGGACTGCAGTTAGTGAGAAACACCCAACGTCTGCTGTTGGACTACTCTCTACCAACGACTAGTTGTATTGACCATTACGTTATAACTTCCCACAACTGATTTTTAACTAAGAAACGACACTTTAATATATTTGTAATGATAACTGATCATAAAATGGATTAACGTTCTTCGTAAATCTCCATAATATTCAGGATCTTTACAATGTTAGCATAAAGTTTACTAAACGCTACAATACACATATTAAAGTTCTAGGGATGGTTTTATTCCCCTTTAACCAAACAAGTATATATATGTGTGTGGTTCGTGGGTTATGATACAGCAACGTTCACGAGTTTGAGATGCACTTCAACTGTCTTTCTGGCTCATTTCACGCTTTTCCACACAAACATCTATTTTGATGACAGCGGAAGAGTTGAGAGAATATGTGATTTCATCAGTCATGCCTTCCGCACGTGTTCTGCGTGCTCTCTTTTTGTGAAGTGTAAATTCTCCATTTAGAAAAGTTAAACAAAAGATGATGCACACTGCGTGACTGTCTACGATTTTAAACACCATAAAAAATGCTTTTCATTTTGGAAACACCCGTTAAGAAGAAGATCACGTAACAATAAAGCGCAGATTCAAGTATGTCATTAGGCTGTAGTATAATATACAGTAGCCCGTTAAAAGACAGTCTACGTTTTTATTATACATCTAAGTGTGGAGAATTTAAAAGGGTAACAATTTAATATGCGAATATTATGGATCCAACCCCTTCATAACTAGAGAGAATGAAAATCGCTGTTCGAGTGTATTCGTTTTGTTTTGTTTTTCATAACTTTAATACAGATTAAGTGTGCTTAGTTAGATGTCTTACGTGAACAGCCTGTAACCAACTCTTATCTATGGTTAATCTTGCCTTTAAGTGGTTAAGTGGTTACTCTTGGCCAAGGCTACTGTAGATGTGTCTGCCACTATATGTCATTAATTAATTTTTCGAGATATCTTGAACATTGGACATAAAAACCAAAATATACAGCAAATTTCCATTTTCTTTGAGTTTTAAGTTTAGTCTCCAATGTGATTGGCTTAACTTTTAGCGTAGTTCCAAGCAATATCAATGCTTAACTAAAGCAGCTGTGGTGATTTTCTTTTGAGTCTGTCAAGAACTAATTTGTTTGATGCCATGAAAAACCAGCAAGAGAATGGAGTCACTAAGTGAAAGTGTTGTAAGATCGCTTTCATGTACCTTCTTTCTGTTGTTTTATTATATAAAGATGTTGGCAGAAAACAAGTGCGCCTCGTCTCCATTATTTTTATGGCTGACTTTGAAGTATATGTATATTCTATATAGAAATATTCAGAATACTTTATTTTGTGAATATAATACTTATTTGTTTCAGTTTCACCTGAGAATACAAAACGGTAAAAGAAGCACTGTTCTATTTTAGTAAAACTAAGCAGTACAGCTGGTGTTAATGCTTTTAAACACTCCAGCCCTGGAACTATAACAAATATCTCACAGTAGCAATTTGTTGATATTCTATTTACGATTTAAAAATTATATAGCTAAGAATGCCGGCATAAACATCGGAACCCTTTTTAACCCTTAAACAGCGGGAATGTTGTAGGTAGCATAATCAGTTGATGATGGTCGATGTTTAAGGGTTAAAAAGAAAGGACATAATATATCCACTTCATTTGCACTTTTGTTTATAACAGACCTGTAGAATGAGTTTGATGCTTAGAAAATAAAACCATGTTTGGATGTATTTTGAAAAACTAAAGAACGTAGATGAGGTTTATCGGGGTACACAAACAACACCGTGTTATTTCAGGCAAGCAGAATTATACATGGTTACGTGTTACATAACTCCGAACATGAGGAAATGGGAATTAGTTACTAATAAAAACAGCTATTAAAAACATTTTTGGCATGCTTTTATTGTGTTCTAAGTCACTGTCTGCGGTTACCAACGTAATTTTATAAGAAACTGGTGACTTTTATCGTATTCTAAGTCATTGTCTACAAGTACCAATGTAGTTTTATAAGAAACTGGTGACTTTTATCATGTTCTAAGTCACTGTCTACGATTACCAACGTAATTTTATAAGAAAGGGTGACTTTTATCGTGTTCTAAGTCACTGTCTACGGTTACTAATGCAGTTTATAAGAAAGTGATGAATTTCGAAACTAATGATTCTTCTTTAATTCGACATATTTGTGAAATTATTTATCTCTCTCTCTCTCTCGACCTATATCTTATAATATAAAATACATTAATTATCCATAGGCGATTAAAATCAGCACTACAGAACCATTATTGTTCTATAATGAAGTTAACACAAAACGAAAACAACATTATCACGAGCTAAAATTCAAATACTTATTCCATTACTATCCCTTATTGTCATCCTTAATGGATAAAATGTTTATGGTCATAGTACCACAACACGTTGAGGATATTTCATCAATCAGTTAAAGGTTGAAAACTGAGTACCTGAACCCACAACGTTTCAACTCCTACTGCCTTTCGCTGTCTGCTATAACTAAAATCATTATAAATTACTATGACTCGAAGATGAGAACAGTGAATGGTAATGGAAAAGTTATTTGGAAATTTAGTCTCACTATAAAGTTGTTTTTGTTTTGTGTGTGTATACATGTAATTATAAACTGAAGAAACAGCTTATATCACGAAAAATACCAAATACATGTTTTAACATTCACAATGTTTCGATGATTTTTAAGCTTTAAAGTTTTTTTTTCTCCTACTTCATAGTAGACATTTTCGTAGTATAATTTTTCTTTATATTTTGTTATCAATTTCTTCGTACGACATTGCTTTATTAGCTGTAGATAATTACACTTTACTACTACTTTAAGAAACAGTTGGACTCTTAATGTCACCATTATTCACCACTGATTACGACAACTTTAATCTCCTGTACTTTTAAGTCAACCTTTTAGTTTTCTATTTCTTCAATCATAACTATTCTATATCCTTCAAAGAGAATTAATTCAACCTGATTGAAGCCTAAACAAACAAACAAAAACACAGATTTAACTGGAGCGTGGAAAAGGAGTGATTTAGTGAACAACGATTTTTCATTTAATGAAACTAAATACTTTTACAAGAAAAAAGTTTCTAAAAACGTGAAAGCTTATTAATTAAGATAAACATTCAGTCGAATAATTCTGTATATATTACACATATCTTATTCGTTGTCCTATAGCCAGCGTATTTTATTTAACATATATAGTTCTTGAATATTATATATACTTTTATTTGCATTGTATGTTTTTGTGCTTAATTAAAGACCCCTAACTTAATGAAGTGGATTACACACTTAACTCTGTTACATCTAAGTAATTGTGGCAAATTTTTCTCTGTAAATTTTAAGAAACGTTAATGTCTTAGTGTTTGTACTTTTTTATAAGAAGTTTTGAAAGAAGTCAGCCATGCTTGATAAGTAGTTGAATATTAATTAACAAGTAATTATACAGTTAAAAACTAGACACCACTGACGTTTCAGCATAACAATCATATTCAAATAATATCCAACTTTTCTAATTTTTCATCAATGTTTTCCAAAATTAGTGTGTTTAAAAATCCTTTAAGTTTAGGTCTTATAATAAAGTTTGTAAAATAATTACATTTTGAATAAGGACTTCCGTTTTTGGAACGGAAAACGTATAGCATAAAAATGTCTTTTTTAATGATTTTTGTTTCATTAGTATAAGACCCTCAGAATACTTATAATTCTAAAGTTTTAGTTTCGATATAAGTGATTGCTACAACATAGATCGTCTAACGAAGTCTTGTGTTTCTCAACAAACAAATGAAATATTCTTTATTATGATTGTTTTGAATTTCGCGCAAAACTACTCAAGGGCTATCTGCGCTAGTCGTCCCTAATTTAGCAGTGTAAGACTAGAGGGAAGGCAGCTAGTCATCACTACCTACTGCCAAATCTTGGGCTACTCTTTTACCAACGAATAGTGGGATTGACCGTCACATTATAACCCCCCTACGGTTGAAAGGGCGAGCATGTTTGGTACCCTCAATTCGAACCCGCGACCCTCGGAGTACGAGTTGAACGCCTTAACAGACTTGGCCATGTCGGCCTATTTTGGATTAAATATTTATTGTGAAATATTTTTACATTAAAAATTTAAAAAGAGTTCTTTCAGCTAACAAGGATCAAAGTATTTATGTTGTACAGCCATACAATAAATTTAAAATCATATATATTTGTTAATCTATAATAAGCAGGTGTTTTCCTTTTTATATACCAAATATAATTCATAACAAACGCGCCTTACAGAACCTCGGCACTCCGCCTTTCAAAGAGACATCTGAACCATCATTTTCATTCCTTCCACCATGTTATTAAAGTTGTTCAAACGTCAGATTTTGTTGTTTCTTGCACGTGCATTGAAACCAACTTCATTTACATTTTCTTCGTTTAATTAGTGGTTTGCTCCGAAGGGGTTTGCACGTGGCTCTCCCGGACGAGTAATATAGGCATCATCGTGTCATTTCTTTTCTTCTTTTTAATTCATGACAGAAGATAAATCAAAAGTTTGATGATGGAATTCTTAACGACCAAAAATTTTAACTCCATCGAATTCTCCATACACCTTGTGTCTCGCGTGTCTGTTCATGCGAATTTTTAAATATTGAAACAACGTATCAGTTGTGGAATTAATATGAATAATGTCTAGGAAAATGTACTTGTATTTGTGTGTATTTGTATGCATATACATTATGCATATAGATTTGCATTGTGTGTAGTCATAAGTAACAAAAAGCATTGAGCATTATACTTCTCATAAATAACTGTACTTTGTTCTTATACATTTGATTTTATCTTGCTTAGAGTGTGTTATTTCGATACAGGAATATATTATATGTTACTTAGTTGAGATAAACACAATAATGTGTATATTAGCTAAGAGAGGTAAGAATCGCTGTGTGTATTATGTTGCATATTACTTGGAGTGTGTGAGTGTTTTCTTATAGCAAAGTCACATCAGGCTATTTGAGGAGCCCGCCGAGAGGAATCGAACCTCTGATTTTAAAGTTGTAAATACGTAAACCTACCACTGTACTAGCGGAGGGCTATTACTTAGAAGAGATAAACATAACAATATACATTTTGTTTTACTCTATCACATTCCTCATTCTGCCTTGAGATCAAGTTAACAGAGAGTTTTGTCTGTATTTTTAAAACAAGCACCTACTATGTCTAGCGTACCTACAGGTAAAGATAAAATTTTACAAATGCTACATATTCTACAGGAATAAAATCGGTAGATAATATCGTATGAGTATCAGTCTTCTTACTACCGGTTACGAAAAGGACAGATGTTTAGTTAGTGTATCTTATATATGATTTTCTATTGTTGCATACACATTATAATATACTTGACTTTAAAAAAATGAACAAAATTTGAATGTTATTTATAGAAGTCTGTTTCCAATTAAGCACAATGCTATCCAAAGGACTCTCTGTATAACAGACAGTTCTTGATTTGTCTTATATATAAATATGTGCATACTATACACCTCTTTGCAATATATGGTATCAAAACTCAGATTCTAGCGTTTTAAGTCCGCAGCTATGCCCCTGTGTCACTTGGGGGTAGAGTATAAAAATTATTAATTGAATGTTTAATTTTGTTAATAACCTATCACGTTCGCATGCAATTTGTAATCTTTCTGTCTATCTGACTATCTCAGTACAGCATACAGCAGGGACTTTATTAAATACTAGAACGACAAAGTACAGAAATGTGAACATCTGAACAAACTCTTACCTCTTTGCTAGACCAGCTATTTTTATTGATTAACACTAAAACATCACTTGGTTTGTCTTTTACACAACACGCTGCTGCCATCTGGATTGTAATCATTTTTACATAAGTTGCGTTGAAGCTTCTACCCAGCATCAGGTAATAATATACTACACTCCCTGACATGTACAATTCTGATCCTTTAGTTTGTGTTTGAAATTCATATTCACCTTAATGAATTAAGTTGGAATGCCTATCAAAAGATAGCGTTATAACAACCAGATTTTTAGTTAATTAGAATTTTATGTATTCTCTACGTGAGTTCTTTTATTTTATTTCTAAAATGTCTTTATTGAAATTTGACACAACACAATCAGTATTTGAATAATAGTACTCTCGGTGTTTTATCTAGTTAAATTATTGTGAATATTGTGCACCAGATGGTTGATGATAAGGAAAAAAAGTATTTCTTTTCCAGCTGTTTTATCTAGTTGAATATTGATAATGATAAGGAAAAAAAAGTATTTCTTTTCCAGCTGTCTTTTGGGAAGAAAATGTTTCATCTACCGAGAGCTTCAAAGTTCTCGAATCGGAACTTGAGAAAATTTTATTTTCGCCAATTTAAAAAAAAAGAACAACTTTGGATTGAACTCGTACAGTCGATATACAATCTCACCATCATCTAAGTTCAACAACGAACACAATGCACTGGAGCAAACTCACGGTTAGTTCCAGACTTTATCATCGATCAAGCTTGTGTTATTTCATCTTTTGGTTGCTAAAAGTTCTGATCACTTTTAACCACAGAGGTATTGCATTTTTTATATGAGAACATCGATGTTTGATTTTGATTTTTCGATATGCTTTATTATAGTTAGTAAGTTTTAGTTGGAAGTAGGTCGTTTTTTTAACTTAGTGAATATTTTTAATTCGGACTGAAGAAAAGTCTATAAGTTAGATTAAAATATCCTGTCTCTTCAAGCTAACTAACACTTCATTACATATAATCTGAAAATACACTTACTACAGCTAGTGGCGATATATTTTGTGTCGACATGTCATCATACATAATCTGAAAATACACCAACTATTGCTGGTCGTAATACGCTTTGTGTTAACATATAACCATATATAATCTGAAAATAGATTTGCTATTGTTGGCGATGATACGTCGTATTTCAACATGTCACCAAACATAATCTGAAAATATCCATGCTATAGCTGATAATGACATACACTGTATTCATACGTTACCAAACATAATCGTAGTGTAAACGTGCTACACTTGAGAATAGTAAATACGATATATATTTTTGTTAACACATTTTTATACAAAATACGGACATACTATACACGAAGTATAGCGAATACTGGTGCACATTATATAGTGGTTTGAGCACACCACCACACAAAATATGAACATACTATACACGTACTACAATTAATATTGATACACAGTGTGTAACATATTTAACACAAAACCATATCAAATACGAAAATATTACACATGTTTACAGGTAACATTGATATACATACACTGTGTATATTTTTATCACCACATCATAATACAAATACATACTACACCTGATACTAATACACACTTTGTACATTATTAACCCACACATCATCATACGTAACACCTGATAGCGATACACACTATCACTACTTTTCACTAAACATTACCATACAAGACCTGAAAATAATATACGCGCACTACAGTTTATAGTGTTACTTACACATACATTGTATTTTGTATGTTTATCATGCAAATTCCAACTAATGTGAAAAGTGTTTCTGAAAAGTATATTTCAGGCAGGTTTCAATCTTGTTATTTTAGATAATTCAATTTGTTATTATTTGAATCACAAAGTTCTATGAAGTCTAGACCAATGATTTTAACATATATAAAATGATTACAATTTATCCAAACATAAAACAAAACTTTGCACGTAAAAATGTATCTCAGAACGGCTGGTATGGGTATTAACATTTTTATTAATAAAGCAGAGAACAACGTTTCCACCTTCCTAGTCATGTCCAGGTTAGAAAGATTTCGTACGATTACATCAAAAACGTAATATCTAGTTATCTAGTAACAAATAATTCCAGATTAAAAAACAAATGCTGTACTTTTTAACTAAAGGCAGCATAGAACCTATAGTATAGTGGAGTACTACAACATAAACAGTCTATGAAATGTATAAATAATCAGAATTACTGAGTTTACTGCCGTCACTTAGTGGGATTCGATTACTCTTTACTTATTTGTAATTAGTAAAGACTAACAAGCCTGATATTTATCTCACTTACATACATTTCTTTGTATTATTAAGAAGTCGTTCTTAACACGTAAACTAAGCAACTCTTACTTTACTTATTTAAAATTAAAGTGTATGTTTGGTTGCTAATAAAATTACTCAAGCATTTCTTTATATGAAGTTAATCACAGAGCTACACAATAGGCTTTTCTGTGCTCTTCCCACCATGAGTATCGAAACTCTGTTTCTAGCGTTGTAAGTCCGCAGGCATACCTCTGTGCCACCTTGCTGAGTATGGAAATATTTATTAAAAATAGTAACATATGAACAATATATTTAAATTGATTATCTTACTAAAAACTCTTTTAAAAGTTTATATTGTAAACCTTATCACTGAATGTTAAGAACTTTAGTAGAGTTAAAGAAACATAAACATTTAGTCATTAAAATTGAAAATAATCTGGTGTATTTCATTTCATTTCCATTACTATAAACCTTCCAATTCTAAAATTTGTTAACCTAAGTTTAAAATGTTAAAAACATTATCAAAAATTATCACTAATCTCAAGGCAGGTTATTGAAATTTCAAAAAAAAACCTGAAGAAAACAAGTTAATTATATAGATTTTTTACAGGACCTCCTGAAGCCCTTTCTTTTGTTTTAAACAACAAATTAATAACTTCTATATTATGGCTTACAGTAGTTGAATAAAGTAAAAAAACAAACTGGCCTCGTTTCAATGATAGCATGACTTAGTTAAAACAACAATAACTAAGATATTTATACAACATGAAAGGAAGCCAAGATGTTGAAATTCTCAATTATACAAGTTCTGAGTTAAATTAAATAGAACGGAAGTATTCATTCTTAGGTTAAAGTTTATTGAATTTAACAGTTAAAATTTGAAAATTGTAATAACTATGTTCAGATAATTTTGAAAATGTTTCTTTGATTAATGAATGATTTTCATTAATTTCGGTAACAAGAATAACTGGAAAAGCTTTAACTTCGTTTGCTAAAAGAAAACTCTACATATAATTCATAAATTTTGAATAGATACGAAAATCAAATATAGTTACTATAACATCGATATAGTTACATCTAGTACATTAGATTATGCAAATCAACCACACTGACTAACACTGTCTTGAATGACACAGCGAATTTTGTAGAATTAAATTGGCGTTCAACGAAAATTAGAGAAAATAAAGTGCAAGGATATATGATGAAACTAAAATAAGTTATAAACAAAACAGGTGAAAAAAGACAGAATGATAAAATATCATGCTAAAATTACCTCTATTGTTTTTTTTTTCCTGGATTGTTTTTGGCATTTTTATGACGACATCCCATTAGACCTATAATTCCAAATCGTAGAATGTATAATTACACTCATTCATATTATTTAATTAAAGATTCATAGAATTTATCATTTATGAATATACTTTGCAAAATAGTTTTGAAATTACAAATAAAATACTAAATTTCAAATTTAGTGACAAGGTTTGCTTTGCCTAGTTTGATGTAAAGCCGTTTTAAAACGATACTAAGCCTAGCATGGCCTAATGATCAAAGCGTTTGACTCGCAACGTGCAGATTTCAAAATCGAAATCTTTCATTGAACATGCTTGTTCTTACAACCGTAGAGGCATTTTAATGTGACGGTCAATCTCTTTATTCATTGATAAAGAACAGTTTGAGAGTTGGCGAAGAGTGGCATTGAGTAGCTGCCTTTAAAATTAGGGACAGCTAACGCAGATAGACATTGAATAGCTTTACACAAATTTAACAAACAAACAATAATATTTTTCTAAAATACAGCTAAGTCGAGTACTGGGTTTAGCCTAGTGGGTAGCGTTTTCCGACTGTGAATCCGAAGTGGCATGATTCACTTCCTGTTTCCTTCCGGATGCCCAATCGCATGGATGTGTAATGAAAGCGACGGTCAAATTCCAGTATTCAATCAGACGAGAGCAGATGAATATCTGTCAGTTAAAAATTAGTGACAGCTATCGCAGATAACCAATGTGTAGTTTTGCACACAAAAATTCTAAACGAACAAATAAGTGATTATTTTAATGTATATAATGATAAGAAAAATTAGGTGTTATTAAATAAGTATTTCATTGTGATCCTCTTGAATTTTCTAACAAACAATTTGTCTGTTTGTCCAATAATTTATTTAATGGTCAAATATATGAAGTAAGTATAATCTCAAAAGTAACTCCTTATCTAGCGAATATATTACTAATGCAAACAATATCTTTTAAACTATTGTATAGTAGGAAGTATGCTGAGACATATTTACCATCTTTAAATACGGTTCACACATCTCTAAAGGTAAGTATAACAGTAATAATTTCAAAATAGAAGACCATTAACTTACTTTTATGAACACCTCAGCTCTTAACATTAAATGTAATACGAAATATGTTATAAAAAATTTCACAGGTTTTCTTTCTGTTTCGCTATTTCCACACCAGTATTATCTAAGAAAATCCTCGTTCAAGTTCTTGAAATATTGTAATATAGGGTTAACAATTTCTAAAGAGTTTTCATCTAAAGAACTATTTTCAACTATTTCTCTGGAAAACGATTATTTTATTAACATGATAACTAGATACGTATGATTGTCTAAATAAGGAAAAATATCTTCTGCATAACTAAGCGTATCAAAAGAATATCATATCTTCTAAACAACTTTGCATGTAAATAGTTCATGCGTTAGACTGTTCACATGCTGTACACAAACGTACATTTAAAATCAAGTTTTAAATCTGGATATCTTTTTTTAGTATCTTTTCACACACAGTAACAAAATATTACCAATTAAGACTATTAATATCGTTTATTGTTGTACCCCTCTTTGTTCCTTACAAGTTCATGTTAATTCCACTGCAAGGTAGTTACAGGTTTATTTGAAAGTCAAGTCAATTACACGGCACGCACATTAGCTAACTGATAATTTAAGTTTATTTTAAAAGATTAACAAAGGAGAATGATGGCCGCTGTTGTTGTACAAAAGAAAGAGACTGTTTGTTTAAACACTAACATTATTTCTTAGCCCGGCAAAACTAGGTGGTTAAAGCACTCGACTCATATTCCGAGGGTCGCAGCTTCGAATCCCCGTCGCACTAAACATGCTCGCCATTTCAGCCGTGGAGGCGACATAATGTGATGGTCAATCCCACTATTCTTTGGTAAAAGAGTAGCCCAAGAGTTGGCGGTGGGTAGTGATGACCAGCTGCCTTCCCTCTAGTCATACACTGCAAAATCAGGGACGGCTAGCTCAGATAGCCCTCGTGTAGTTTTGCGCGAAATTCAAAATTCAAACCACTATTTCTTATTTTCGTCAACTTCATTGTCAGTTCACTTCTTATATTGCATAGCATAAGTTGTCAGAGCTGGTAGCAAAATCATGTTATTCGTAAAACGTGTATATATCTGCACACACACACACACACATATAATAGAAATATAAGCATTTTATAAAAAAAATATCTCACAACTGCTTTGTAATACAATAAAAACGAGTTAAATAAGGAGCCGTATATTTTGTTGGGACTAACAGCAAACATTATACGAATGAAAAGTGCATCAATTGTCATCTCGTCATAGATCATGAAATGGACACCACGTAGGCAATGATGTGTTTTTCTCCCTTCTTTATGTATAAGCTGGGTGTCATTTCTGAACGCGTGTTGCTTGTTGTAAAGTATGTTGTGCAGAAAGAAACCACATGTGCCTGTACGCACGACTGGAGTGTCTGCACTCACTACGTAGTAAGTGTCATTTAGTTTTTGATTCGATAAACAACATTCACACCTTTTTTTTAGTACAACTTATATTTAAACAAAATGATAAGACTCAGATGAAACTCCGACGAAAAATCTTTCAATGGATATCACAAAAACTAGAATCTTCAGTGAAAGGAAAAATAATAAGAAGGAAATAGATATTGCTATGGACTAATCGTCAGATAAGAAAACATTTAGGATTGAAATATAGTGATAACCTGTTAATAAGCAGTGTAATATTTAGCAAGTTGTATGTGTGTATGTATTATTCGTTATCTTCTTCTGTTTTTGTTAAGCTTTGATGTTAATTAGGTATTCTTACTAGATGTCTTACCCATATCTATATATATATATAGTCTATTTTTACTTTAATTTTCGATTTTAATTAATTATACAAATATAATACATACATTTTCTCGTGTTATACTTTTCTATACCTGAGGTAATTTTTCCAACACTTTCTCCGTCACACCAAGCATGCTCGCTCTTTCAGCTGGGAGGATGTTATAATGAAACGGTTAATCCCACTCTTCGTTAGTAAAAGAGTAGCCCAAGAATTGGCGGTGGGCGGTGATGACTAGCTGCCTTCCCTTTAGTCTTACACTGTTAAATTATGGACGGCTTGCACAGATAGCCCTCTTGTAGCTTTGCACGAAATTCAAAACAAACAAACAAAACCAACACTTTCATGCAAGAAATTGCTTAATGATGTGAATGTCACTTGCTTCCCACATAATAGCGACATTGTAATGTTTTATAGATTACGATACATGTCCTTATTATCATAACTTTAACTAGATGGCCTCTGGACACAAGATATCTGGTTAGTTTAGCATCTGCATCAATACATTATTTTGCCAAAAGTAGACATTTTTATGAGGAACTCTAGATTTAAAAAGCTGTTCACTTAGTGAATTAAAATGCAAAATTCAAAAATCGAAGTGTTTTGTATTCACATCTGCTGTTCAATTGCCATTATGCATATGCGATAAACCCATTGAAAAAATATTTTAATACGTTACTTTTTCCTTAAGTGCCCTATTTTATTACTATTCTTAAATGTGAATTTTAATATTGCTGGTAATTGTTTTGCACCCTCCTATCTTCTTTTCAACAACTGTAATTGTCCTTATATTTTGCCTATCTTAACTGTAAATATTCCGTAATTTTCTACATTATAATTTTTCTCTAACTGCTTTATTTTCATCAACTGTAATAGCTGCTGTTTATATAGAATTCACTATTTCCTATTCATTATTGCAATTCTTTTTGTCCTTTTGCTTTATTTCTTCCATTTGTAATTGTTTAATGTGTATTGTTTTTCAGTTTACTTTACTTAGGCTCAACTTCCATGTTTTTGAACTTCATTTTCCTTGTAGCCGTCATGTGTGTTTCTACTTCTCTTTCCACAACTCTAATTGTATGATGCGTTTTTGTTGCTCTTTTTGCACTACTTTTCCAGCTTTATTTTGTTCTTTTTGCTCACGTATGTTATTTTTCCATTCTTTATCTTTTTTAAACAAACATGAATTAAGACATTTTTAAGCTACTGTGCCCACGTGACGAGCAGCTCTCCCAACTCTAATTTCTCTTATCTTAAACCTTGCAAATTAACGTTTTAGAATTTGCTTGATTAGGATGCCGAGATGGCCTTGCTGTTCATATTCAAATGTACGCGTATGAAACACACAGAATAGTTAATTACTTAAGTGACAGAAGACGTTGTTATCTACTTATCAGAGCGGATGCAAGTAGGTTAATACCTCTGTTATTGAAATTCTCAGTCTATCAGCCACAATTACCTATGTGCAAAGTTATTAACGTGTTAAAGCTTTAATAATCATAGATGACAGAACATTGAAATAAAGAAATTAATACAATGTTTAGTTACTATGAATTTCAAGTCAATTTTTTGCACTTCGTAAAATTATAATCAAGTTTAAATATATATATACACCTATATGGAAGCACAACATCTGTGCCCTTTGTAATACTTTAGGATTCTATATTTGTTATTGATTAGCTTGGGCTGCTACTAGTGTCTTTGTCGATAGGTTTGCGAGGAATTTTTGTTTCAGTGCTTCTTGATATTCAGATATGTGTTTTACCACGTGAAACACAACTTTAGCGTCTCTTTTCTTTCACATATACTCTGGTAGCAATCTTAAGTAAAATGAATAAACAGGATTTAATGGTGACTTGATCGATAAGTGGTCAACAGTCCCAAGAAACCTCGTTTTAAAACGCTAAATAAAACAAAATGTTTAACTTAAATAAAATAAAGGATAATACAATAGGTGGCTAAGATTTAACAGTGAAACATGTTTAAAAAAACAATTGTTTTAAACGAAGCAACAAATTTCACATGCTACATAATTAACTTGATTTAACTTGAGCCTCTATTTATCATCTATTTCTATTTACAAAATGTCCCATAAATATTCATATTTTGTTTCCTACAGTATTACAAAAATAAAAATAGAGTTTGGGATTTTCAGTGTTAACAGCAACTTATCCACATTGGAGCTAAAAGACATAAAGCACTAATTTGTAGCTCTATTTTATGATAAAGTTAATACAGAAAGATGAATAAAAAAAAACAGACGAGTAATAGATGAGCATCCTCCTAGAAATACATTACTATTTGTTAAAAAATATGCGATAACTAACATGATAATAAAGTCACCTCTCTCCAAGTTAAAACATTTACGTAATTTTTAATTTTAAGTTATGGATAAATCTTATCAATAATTGTTATAATCAAAGAAAAGTAAGGTGTCTTTAAACAAATAAAATAATAGAAGTAAAACTGACAAGAAAAATAAAAAGTAAATTTGAAAAAGAGGTGTTTTTTTTTAGATTTTCTGTACACTTCCATCTTTTCCCACTGTTGTTATGCATATAAGGTCGTAATGTAATGTTTGGGTGTAGTGATGGTATGAAAACACAAGGTGTGATCAAATATTATGTAATGGATCAGTGTGAAACATATGAAAACGTAACTGTTAACATTTATACAGTAAAGAAAGATACAGCAAGTACTAATAGAATAAACAGTATTTTACAAGAATCACCGGTTATATTTAAACTGTTGTTAAAAGAGATAAAACTGAAGATACTAGAAAAAAAATTTGAGAAAACAACAGTTAAGAGCAGAAAAATGAATGTAAATGCGAATTTGTTTTAATGATTTTTCTTTTCTTAACATCTAAAGAAAAGAAAATTCGGTTTGTGGAGCAGGTTTTAAATAATAGGAAACACGTGTTGTCTGAGAAAGTACAAGAGTATAATGGAACTAAAGAAACAGACCACACGTCCACTTGCTAAAACATTAAACTCTCATGTATGAATGTACTTTCTTCTCCTAACGTACACTAAATATTTAAAAACAGTTTATAAAATATCATAGGAGTAACCACTTTAACACTTATTTTCTCTAAAAATTCAGTAAATATGGCGTAAATACAATAAATACTCCAGAATGTCAGAAACAACTATCCTTTGTTGATATGATTAACCCATGGCATTTTTCTGAAGAGTGCTTTGCATGTCAATGAAAGAGACATCTTCACGGATTAAGTTGTTCGATGTCTTCTGATAATAGAGTTCGGATGCGTCTTTGTGCGTTTGTCATCCAAGCACATATAATCGTTGTTCCAACATGCTTTTCATTTTTGTTTTGTTTTTTCCTTATATGCGTTATAAAAAGCTAACAAATAATAATTAAGTTAATTTTGTATACTGATTTGAAATCATTATTGGATTCAGATTGATCTCAATAATCTTTAGAAATAAACACAGGTGGTTCCAGTAGTTAAAGTTTGAAAAACTCTATTTCTATACTTCAACATATGGTTAAATGGATATAAACCTTTCAGTGATGACGAGAAAACCCACTTGTAGAGAAAAATATATATTTAAAAACGGCTCGTTTGGATTTAGAAAATTTTTATGTAGAGGAGCAAACAACGTATCGACCTTCTTCGGTCATCGTCAGGTTCACAAAGAAAGAAAGAGGTAACTGACTGATAGCTGACCACATGTTTGAAGGGGTTGTATAATTGAGTGTAGGAATGTAGAGGGCGAGCTAGAAGTTTGAATATATTTATTAATATAGGTGTAAAGGCGTTCCTTTATATTGGTTTATTTTGGGCTTGAGTTGATGTATAAGTAAGGCTTCTTTAATTTTGCGTTTGTTTATGTTTGTTTATTTATTTAATATTTGAGTGTTTTCTATGGTTATGTTGGGTTTATTTGAGTTGCAGTGTTAGAAAACGTATGAAGGTGACTTTTTTGTGTTCTTTGAATCTGATTTCCATTTTTCTACCTGTTTCTCCAATATAGAAGTCGTGGCAGTTATGACATTGTATTTTATAAATAATGTTGGTGTGGTGTTTGTCAGTGTAGTTTTTACATAGTATAGACTTCTGTTTTGTGCCTGTTTTTTGAATAAAATTGGTATTAATTGGAATGTTATATTTTGTTACTTGTTTTTGCCAAATGTTGGTTATTTTTCTGCTGATGTCGGGAATATATGGTGTACAGCAGTATATGGTTTCGTGATTTTTTGATTCGTGGGATATACTTACTTTTGGTAGTTGATTTTGCTTTTTGTCTATGTGTGTGCGTATAATGTTTTCTACGGTTTGTGGAGGAAACAAACGAACGTTGTTCACTCCTCTACATAAAAAGTTTCTCAACCCAAACGAGCCGTTTTTATATATATTTAATCTTTGTTACACATAGACACAATTAGCTGTTAAATATGGCGTAATCACATCGCTTTCCCCCTCGTGGTACAGCAGCATGTCGGAGGATTTACGATATTAAAAACGGGGTTTCGATACCCGTGATGGATAGAATGCAGATAGCCCTTTTGTGCCTGATAACAATATAATCACGTCGACATTTCTAAAAGACGTTAAATTATACAACGATTTGAATTTTTGTCTTTGCCTGTAAACGACATTTGTTCTTTAAATGAACAAGGTAAAAAAACATGAATAGCATAATGACATAAATCATTAATTAAGAGAAATTTATACCAGTTTTTAGAGAAATATTTCTTAAGAATTGAAAGTATGTCCTAAAATTACTTCCAACTGAGAGAAAATTCAGTGTTACTACTCTTAAGATTTTCTGTAAATATATTTGTTAGCTGAAACATTTCCCATAATATTATTGTTTTATTGATTTTATGGTTACTAGAAGAGCATTTTATAAATCTGTGTTTATTATTATTATTTATAGCATATGATAATAGCTTGAACTTGAATACGTTAAAATAACAGTTTTTTTCACTTTTGGAAATTACAATGGAAAATTATTTATTTCTACCACACTTAAAATTTACAAAAAACAAACCTTTATTCCTTATATAATCCTCTTTCTGACATATTAATTTAATGTGTACTAGTTTCTTATCATGCAAGATCTCGTCATCACAATTTTCATGTCATTTCTCCTGATATCCTAGAGTTAGCTGGGATATTGTTAGTTATAATAAAAAACAACAACTGTCTAACAATCTTTTGTTGTTTATTGGTTATTCATACTAGAGTTTCTTTAGTTATCGAATCTACATATCAGTCAGCTATATTACATAGTGTCTAACAGTCTTGGTTAATTTAGCCTAAAGGAAAAAAGTAGTTCCAATATAATCCAAAACCAATTTTCATGACAGATTGATGTGTTCATCCTCCTTGAAAAGATTCCTAAGTTTCTAAAAAGTTCTGTAAATTACAGCTATATAACAGTGCACCATATGTCTTCTATGATATCTTACAGTTTTCAAACTGAAAGCAAGGCAGAGTGGTGTGTTTGTCAATAGAGAAAATAAAGGATTTTGGCTGGTATTTATCCTGAAACTGACAGGTATTCCCATCGAGTATTAAAAAAAAATCCTTTGCACATGTGGCACGTTTTCAACTCATTTTTGAAAGCTTGCGAATGATAAAAACAATTTGATTTTGTTATTTATTTCCTTAAACATAGCAATAAAATGTTCCTGTATTTTCAATACTCCGTATTAAACTTAGTGCCTCATATTCTCAATACATAAACAATATACAAAATAAAAAAATTCGTATTAGAAATAGTCTTAAGCTATACGGCGAATAAGAAACTACACTTAATGTGTATGTTATTCAAAAGAATATGTTAAATACATCATTCTTCTTTTATTAGGTCAAAAAATCGTTTTCAAATAATTTCAAACAAATCTCAATACTTAATATCAGAGAACCAAGAAAGAAACAACTGTCGAACTTTTAACTGGTATTTTTTTTTATATTTATATCTCGGACTTACGAGAAAAACCATAGTGTCCAGCACTTGGTTCGTATAAGACACAATAGCACTGGTTTTTGAAGTGTACCCTTCATTTAGGTTTGTGGACTATGAAACTGTCAAAGTTATTAGTCTATACTCTATATGATCACCTGATTTTAAGTGTTAATTTGGCCTGGCATGGCCAGGTGGTTAAGGCTCAAAGATCGCGGGTTCAAATTACCGTCACATAGAAAATGCTCGCACTTTCAGCCATGAGGGCGTTATAATGTTACGGTCAATACCCTATTATGTTGGTAAAAAAGTAGCCCAAGAGTTGGCGGTTGGTGGTGATAACTCGTTGCCTTCCCTCTAGTCTTACACTGCTAAATTAGGGACGGCTAGCACAGATAGCCCTCGAGTAGCTTTGCGCGAAATTCAGAAACAAACTGTAAACTAATTACAAACAATTTTTAAATATTATAAACAAATTACTAACTAGTTCTTATCCTGTTGTTTTATTACTCATCTGTTTTCGTTTTCAGGATTATCCTGAAAATGGTGATTTCTGTGGTGTTAGAGATCAAGGATCGAATCATGATCTCTACCGTCCTTCTCATGACTTCTCTGAAGATAGCAGCAGACTATAACCAAAAAGTAAGATAAACACTGGTAAGTAATTAATACGTAGTAATTATCAAGAAGTACAAATTACCAACTAATTAATACTGATGTGATCGCATAGGCTACAACAATGTTAAGGATTGATATACAATCTCCCCAGCCTTATGTTTTAAAAAACGACATTCTTTGTCCTGTATTTGTAACTTACCTTTTTATTTTATTAATACCATGTTCATTACCAGTGTAATTTTATATACAATATGAAATCTTAATAATACAATATTTCCCTATTTATTAAAAATTTCAGATCTTTCTGTTAACAGATAAAACTTTTAAATCAGTGACGGTAGTTAATTTTGTTATTAATATACATTCTTAAATAATATTAAAACATTTTAAAACATATATTATTTATCTGTATAGTAAAGTTTTGTTATAATTATGTGTATTGATGAATTTTTTAAAACTCTTCCTAGTCGTAAATAGTAAAGAAGTTATGTTTGTTCAGTAGTTTCTCAGAGATAATTGAAAATGACACTTTCTAACCTTAGATTAAATTATTTACTACGCATTTAACTCAGTTTTTAAGTCATTAATTACAATGTGTTTAAGTAGAATACTGTGTTTCGGGAACGACCCTCCCCAGTTTCTACACTGTTTTTTAACGTATAATTAACATTAACACAAACAGTCCTCTTTAAAACCTTTCTAATTTTAAATGTTTAAGTTTAATTTCAAAAGTAATAATTTTACTTTTCTTTGGAAAAAAGTTACATTACCTTAAATTTTAATATTTAGATTAATTGTTTTTTTACAGGTCGTTTATGCATTTTTCAATACATTTATACTTATTTTAAATTATGTATAGCTTACCTTTTTGCCAATTAATCTTTGCCATTATGCGGATCACAAACTACAGCACATTTTTGTATAACATTTAATCATATTTAATTTGTACGTAAAACCAAAAAAGTATTTGTTTGTTTGTTTTTGAATTTCGCGCAAAACTGCACGAGGGCTATCTGTTGTAGCCGTCCATAATTTAGCAGTGACAAACTCGAGGAAAGGAAGCAGGTCATAACTACCCACTGCCAGCTCTTCGGCTACTATTTTACCAACGAATATTGGAATTGGCGAGAACATTATAACGACCCCACGCTGAAACGGCGAGCATGTTTGGTGTGACGAAGAATCGAACCTGTGACCTTAAGAATACAAATCGAGCGCCCTAACCAGGCCATGCCAGGCAAAAAAATAAATAAAAGAAAGAAATTAGTTCCCACTTTGTTGAATGTGCTACTACAATTATATATACAAAATCTCAAAGCATGAATGCAAGTTCGCTGCACCTTTATGTCGGATAGGGATATTCCTTTATTAATAAATAATTCTATTTCCTTTACCATTTCATGTCTTTCTTGGAATGTAATTGTGGTAGTTTGCCACCAGCTATAACAAACAACACAATGCACGTTGTCTGCGTTGTGCCTCATGAACTGTGCGAACTTTTTCTCTTTTAAATTATGGAAAACATTTTTATAATATACGAGATTTTACGTGTATCCTCTTTTGTGGAAATGCGGAATCTAATTAACAAATTCGTCATTTGTAAGAACAAGCAGGATCTTGTATATTTTTAGTTCATAATGTAAAAACTAATGTTGTTTTCGTTCAGTATTCGCTGAATTTTTGTTTAAATAATAATAAAGTTATAAGTAAAAGGATCATCTTTTAAATTTGCTGATACTATTTAATTGTAACGTTGAAAATAGAACGAGTCGTGAAACAGAAGCGGGAAGAACAGCAATTAGATATATCTAAGTGTTACAACTCATGCACAAACAAGACATAACAGAACCATCAGTTAAAGTAATTATTTTTTCTATTATTAATGTTATATATAAAAAAACACAAAAGGAGCCATTCCACATTAATTTTTAAAAGTGTGATTAACTGCTCTTGTTTTTGCTATTTTATTGATGGGTGTAAAAGAGCAAGGTATTTCAATGTAACGTTCGAACGGAATCTAATCTTTACCATTTCACACACAGGTGTAAGGAGAACAAGCCATTTTAGCGTAATGGTTAGAACTACATCTTGAGTATCTGTTTTACTGAATGATAGCCAGGTGGTTTAGGCGCACAACTTGTAATCTGAAGGTCGCGAGTTCGAATTGCCTTCACACCAAACATGCGCGCCCTTCCAGGTGCGTGGGCATTATATGTGTGGTCAATCCCAATATTCATTGGTAAAAAAATAGCCTCAGACCTGCGGTGGGTAGTGATGACCTATTTCCTTCCCTCGAGTCTGTCACTACTAAATTAACCAGGCTAGCACAGACTGCCCTCGTATAGCTTTGAGAGAAAGTTTAAAAACACAACAAAATACTGTCTGGTGCAAAAAGATCAAATTGTGTCAAAATATCTGTAAACTTGATAATTATTATCAGTTTGCTGCTTTCCTATGTCTTATGTTATTTTTATAAGAAGTAAGAATAATTATGTTTGGACACCTACTTATAAACTGTAATTGGTAATTATCTTCAACTCACGTCATTTCTTTTTGTCATTGTCTTGTCGGTCACGTGTATAAAGGGTTGCCAAGAAACGACAACGAAGTTTCTACCAAATAATTACATCTTTACAAAGATAACAAGAGAGATCCCTGCCACACGTCTACGCTTCAGTAGCTGAGAAATTCTCCCAAGTTTCTGGATTGTGATGTAAATATTATTTACTTACTCGGCATTACTGTCATCCTTCAGCTAATCCGTGTTCGATTATTATATGTTGGGTGAAGAATTCGATATATCAGTGCTCTTATTATACTTATTATTATTGTTGAATGTTAACAAAGAAGGTAATAATGGCCAACATAAAGTATATTAATTTTTTTTTAATCATTAAACGTCTTACGTAATTTGGGTTCGAATTCCCATCACACCAAAATAAACTAGTCCTTTCGGCCGTAGGGATGTTATAATATTACAGTTAATTCCACTATTCTTTGGTGTAAGAAAAATCCAAGAGTTGGCGGTGGGTGGTGATGAATAGCTGCCTTTCCTCTAGTCGTACACTGTTAAATTAGAGAAGACTAGCGCAGATAGCCCTCCTGTAGCTTTGCGCGAAAGTAAACAACAAACAAAAAAATTAATATATGGTGATCGAATTCGCTTCAGTACTTTACTTTATAGAGTTTGAGTGCGGTAATATGTTTTTCCCATATTTTCAATGTGTTTTCACATAAATGGAAATATGCTGTTTTTAATTCACACTGGCCCGGCATGGCCAGGTGGGTTAAGGCTTTCGACTCGTAATCCGAGGGTCGCGGGTTCGCATCCCCGTCGCGCCAAACATGCTCGCCCTTTCAGCCGTGGGGGCATTATAATGTATCACTCAATCCCACTATTCGTTGGTAAAAGAGTAGCCCAAGAGTTGGCGGTGGGTTGTGATGACTAGCTGCCTTCCCTCTAGTCTTACACTGCACAATTAGGGACGGCTAGCGCAGGTAGCCCTCGAGTAGCTTTGCGCGAAATTAAAAAACAAACAAACAATAATTCACAGTTATTAAGTAAGACAGCTTTCTACATTAGACATCGCATTAATTTCATCTTGTGTAGTTAACTGAACACTTTGAAGCTGTTGATTCAGAAAGCGATTCTAAATAAATTATTTACGATTGTTTTAACATCACCAAATAGATCTGAAGATATATTACTTAGTTAAACAAACAAACACTTAAAACAAAGTCACAATGGACTATCTGCTGTGTCTACCTCAGAGAATCGAACCCCGAATTTCAGAATTACAAGTCCATAAATTTAATGCTTTCATAAAACGGGATTATTAATTAATTATTTTGTTTTCTTGTTATGTATTTTTGCATACATATATATATTCATCAACTTTATTACTAAATGGTGTTTATCACTGTCGAGTCATGACGTCACCTGGTCAGATAATAAAATTTTACAGACAACTGGTTTATAAACTGTTTGCATAAAAACAGAAAAATAAAGAGGCATTTCAAAGAGGAAGTAACTTGAGCTATTATACGTAACCTTATAATGTGTTAATATTTAATATTGGCACGTGGAGATAAAGGAAAATGCTTCACTGAGAATCACATGCGACTACATGAAACACGCTGATTTTAGTCATAAAATAGTTGAGAGCAGACAACTTTCAGTAACAAAGTTTTCAAATGATAGCTTTCTTACCAAACTCGTCTGCTGAAATTTCTAATAAAGAATTTTATTTTTAATATTGCCAAAACAAAAATTTAGTAGCCCAAGAGTTGGCAGTGGAAGGTGGTGACTAGTTGTCTTTCGTCTTGTCTTGCACTGCTAAATTAGAGACGACTAGCACAGATAGGTCTCGTGTAGCTTCAAGCGAAATTATAAACAAACAAATAGACTAGCATTTGTAAGTTTTTAGTAAAGAATATTCTAACTTATATTTACTTCAAACATGTGACTTTACGTAAACTTATAATATAATGTTTTATATATATATATATATACATACAGTATGAAAACTGCGAGGCCACACAAAGGAAAACAAAACCAAAGCTCATTAATCTTTTATTTGGCACAGAAGTCTCGAACACATATAGTTCCTACGTTTCTATACGTATCTCTGGAGCTCAAAAATAAGAACCAAAACCAATATAGCATTAGTTGTCTAATAAATCATTCGTGTCTTTCACCTTTCATCACTTATCTACACGTCGTTCTATAAAAACATAAGTTTGACAAGAAAAAAAACTTAAATTACCCGAGTGACTAAGAAGTTTTAATATGTACTAATCATTGCTGAGCTACTGGTAAAAAGCTCATTTCTAAAATTTCATATTATTAAGAATATATATATATTTTAAATACATGAAACTATAGTTCATTATTTTGCTGTTCTCGGTTCGTATGATCATTATAGGCCCACCATGGCCAGGTAGGTTGAGGCGTTCGACTCGTAATCCAAGGGTTGCGGGTTCGAATCCCTGTCGCACAAACATGTATAGGGCGTTATAAGTGACGGTCAATTCCACTATTCGTTGATAAAAGAGTAGCCCAAGAGTTGGCGGTGGGTGTTGATGACTAGCTGCCTTCCCTCTAGTCTTACACTGCTAAATTAGGAACGCCTAGCGCAGATACCACTCGAGTTGCTTTGCGCGAAATTAAAACATAATTATCATTATATTATCAGTTTTTTTAAACAATCTTAAGCATTGAATAATTAAGGTAATTAGTCACACTTCGTTACTTCTGAAACTTTAGTCCACTGACAAACAAAACAACCGTAAGTTCCTCCTTTCATTAATAGCTTATACCAATTTGTCAATGTTTTAGTGCTTTACTTCTTTGAAAAGGCAGTTGCGCTGAAAACATATAAGATCGCGCATTTGGAAACGTTGAATGTAATAATGAAGTTTTGTTTGAGAGAAAATTACTTTTCCTTAATTATATCGTATATTGAAAAAAAATCCAATCAGAAAATTGTGTTTGTTCAGATTCGCGTAAGGAATATTGCAGTAATCGACCACTAATTCTTGTTATTTTGTTTGTGTTAGACTATAGGAGTATTCAGATAGGAACAGCAACTTCAAAACTAATAAAGTAATTGTAATGTTGGAATCAACATGAGAGGGGAGAGAGATACTTCACAGAATAATGTAAAAATCTTCATTAATAAGCACTAAGTATAACGGAACGAAATAGCTACAAATAATCCTAATTTGAGTGAAAGGACACACTAATATTAATAAATAAAACCTGGTAAAAATTAATAAGTCCTTATAAAAAGATTTGTTTCTTTGTTTCGGTTAATCGTACTTCTCGACTTTGGACTCATAAGCTGAAAAGGAAAACAGTTAGTTAACAACCTCTTGGCTGCTCTAGTTGGATAATTGAATTTGTCTGCCACTCTTCTAAGACAACAGAATGCGAATCATGGATCCTTGTAAACAAATCCAACGTTCTACCTACTATGCTATGTCATGTCTATTGACGTAATGTTTTTAATTTTTATACCAAAGGTATTTATTACATAAGGTAGAGGTAGTGCTTAACTGAAAGCTAGGTGCAATAACCAAGAAAATGTCAAACTATTAACGTATAAACGCTGTAATTAACCGATACATAATTTTCTTCCAACTTGCAAAATTCCCCTGCGAGATAGTGGTAAGTTCATGGACTTACAACGTTAATATTCGGGGTTACTTCCAGTCGTGAACACAACAGGAAACTTAATATGGTTTTGCCCTAAAACAAGCAGACTTGTAAAACATGGTTCCTACAAATATATATAGCATTTATACGCCATACCTAAACATATATATCTGTAGTAATATTATAAAGACACAGTATTAACTACTGATAAAAAATGAAACAATAAATCCTACAGAGTATAACAGTAACCAAATTTTAAGCTGAATTGAAATTATTATTTTTTACTTTAAAGCAAGAACTGATTGTAAAAGACTTATGTTTATCTTTCCAGCTGTAAAGTGACTGAATGTTTTTTTTTTATATTTTAGAAACTTTCCAACAGTGAATAGTTTATTCTAGAACTGTATAAATATACTTCTTGGAGGAGAATTTCTCAGTACAACTAATATTATGTCAATTCTAATTTATAATTTAGTCTTTTTTTTTCTCTCATTATATTACAAGTGTTTCTAATTTTTAGGTCAATCTAGGTTACAACTTCAAACTCATCTTCTGACTCAGACTATGTTTTGTTGTATCTTTATAATATGGTGTTCGAGCAGATATAGTTGAAACCCTTTCCAGAATTGCAGTAAAACATAGAGAATTTCAAAAGTATACTCTACTTACATTTTTTTCAAACTGTAACTGACAGTATTAGTGTTTTTAACAATATATTGTTTGTTGACGCGACTGCAGAATCCTGTAGTGCTAAAACAAAATTACTTCTGGTTATACATAAAAAAAACTGAAATTGTTCACCCGAAGCAAAGTATTAATAATGTTCGGTTTCTATTTAATACCTGCCACATTAGTCAGCCCAGAATACTGAGGTGGATTAAAAAAAAAAGAAGAAGAATCATTTATGAAAGGTTTGGCTGTTTTTGGTTAGACAAAAAGACGATATTTAGCATTATTTTCAAGGTCAATGTCGCGAACGAAACCTTGACCTGACTCGAGCCCATAAAAGCCAACACTTATAAATCAACTTTTAAATGTAAAGTAAAACGAAGTAGTAATGAAACATTACTCAAAATGTTTTTAGACGCACTGTGAAAGTGATGGTTTAAGTGTAGTGATTAAGTTAAACCGTGAATCTAGGTCGGATGAAGGAAGAACTTATTCGAAGATATCCCAATCGATATGACATACCAGCTGAATCTGAGATTCGTCAAATAATGACTGCACACTGCACATTGCAAAATTAAAAAAAACGCACACAATAGTATCGTTAACTTCAGTAGGGGATATAAGAAAAATGCATAAGAAATTTTTGGTTTCAATATTTTGTAAAACGTACAGCACGTTAAAGCCCAAAAAGATAGTGCTGAAGTTGAAGCAGATGCATATTGTGTTAGAAGCTGATGTTCTTAGTGATTTTCCACGTTACAAATGCCATTTCCGCAATGAATAGTATATATTACAGTTGTGGTATAATGTCCAGTATGGTTTAATCATAGTTAAGCCACATATATTTTATTGTTGTTCTTTTAGAAGGTTTGCCGAGCTTCATTAATTGACGTTTAATGATATAACCCAAAATCACCGATTCTCTGAGTGACTCCTTTTCCGGTTGACCATCCTAGGCTCTGTACTAAAAGAAGTTAAGTTGCCTCATGTGGCAACTTTTAAAACTCAAAAACTGTTTTAACTTTGTCCTGAAGATCCTTTACACTTGGAAATAAAAATAATAGCCTTTTCATCTGAACATAAACGAAAATATATCTAAAGAGGATATAATTAAAGTGACGAATTTCTTCAGATCATCCGACAGGTTATTGAGATAACAACTGAGTTTGGGTGATTTGATTTTATAAAGATAAAAAAAATCTTTCGAAACGTCTTTGCGTTGCTTGGTGTCTTCCTAATTGAAGTATTTGTATATTAGATCTCTTAACTGCATTTTGTTTTAAATACTGAATGAGCGGAATTTTCAAAATAAGAAAGAGTCACTGGACTCTAGTAAACTTTATTGTTCAATTTTCATTGGTGATGTAGGGCGGCAGTATCTAAAATATGAAACGTTTATATATTTGTTTCCCAACAATTTAGTCCTTTATAAACTTATACTTTTAAATCTGAAGCTCGTGGTGCAGCTTTGTACTAAGAAAACAATAACAATAGCAAGTTAACAACGTAAACATAATATGTGGATGTTCGTCATTTAAATACTGAAGAAAAATAACTTAGTTACCTAAGTTAGGTAATTAATTTAATGATGTAAAGAAAAAACACGTAAATTTACGGTTTATTTACCTGCTATGGTATACGTGTTCAAATTCTTTAAGATACAGTTTTATCAAAAATTCATGAAAACACACAAAAAAAAAACATTCCAAAATCAGGAGTGAGACACAAGTAAAAGTCCTCACTTTACCGTCCCAAACGTTCTACCCCAGAGGTGGGATAGGGGTAGTGTCATCAACGATGAGAATTTCATAGTTCTGGGGAGACACTAATATAAAATGACGAGGTCATAGTTCCAAGTTCAAGAGGACACATCGTTAGGGGCAGGCAGTCATTATGTCATAATGCCAAATTTTATCATGCTAGGCCTTCATGACGGAAAGCCACAATGGATGTTTACATAATTATACTACAAAGTACAGATTGTGTTTCCTGGCACCCGTGATTCATACAATTCATGGGGTAACCCCATAGGGTTATTTCACAATACTACATAATTTATGACACTTTACAAGTTTAGAGTTGTTTCTTGAAGCTTTTCCTCTAAGTCTGTCACTGATATAATATCTAGTGCTTTAGTTTACAATACATTGCAACACAGCACAGATCACATGGTGAAGTCAGAACTACCCTTTTATTATTGTTAACTTTGAAAGAATCATGCTTAGTAATTTGGTTTGTTAAGAGTTGTTAACATCAATAAGTCTAACATAATGTCATAATCCTTTCTTTTTACCTGTGAATTAATGTTAAACAGACATCAGTTTATTAGTTCTACGTCTGACTTTCGCAATTCATAAAAGTCAATGACCAGATTGAATGTGTGTGATATCCTATTAGTTCCTTAGCATTATACATTCTGAGCACTTTGGCATTTCAAATAATAGTAATCAGTAAGTTGTTTATTTATTATATATTATTATAGTGTAATTATTGGTTTTGTATGATTTGTGAAACATTAAGTGTCCTACAGAGCGTTCGTTGTCTGAGAAAAGCTATGAACAGATTAGAAATGTATTTCATACTTTCAAAAATTTGTGTGATCGATGAGAGGTGATAAACGGTTACATAGAAAATGGATAAATAAGTAAATAAGTCAGTCATTTATTACAAGTAATCTAGTTTAACATATTTAAATCTGGACGTTGAAGACTTGTGTACAATCCCACGGACAGTCGTTAAAATAATAGTTTTGATATATAGAAATCTCGAAAAATGTGCAAAATAATTTGTCAAAAACTAACAAAAGTTTTAATTATTAAACACTGAATGTTTTATTAATGATTTTGGTTGTATGGAATTAAGCACAAAACTGCACACTGATCTATGTGCCCACCAACAACCGGGCTTAGAGTTTGCAGACACATCACTGTGCCACTGGGGAGTTAATAACATGATTGACTAAAGTATAAGTTTTATTTATTGAATAATATCCCCTCTGTTTCTTTTAGGTCAGCTTAAACCTATATTCATGTATTGTATGAGTCAGATTGAGTAAGTTATAGTCATTTTAGGACAGGAAATGTAACAATTTATTACTGAAAACCTTTAAATCGCTAGAATGAGTAAGTTTTAATTATTGTTTTATCCTTGCTGGACTAAATAAATGATGAAAAAATGTAATGTCCTTTTCAGGATAAATTAATTATAAATAAAGTAGTGTCAAGCGTCTGTTTTTATCACGATTTAATTATAAATGCTTTAGTGAATTAATGTTAAGAGTCCTTTGAGGACGATCTAAGTATTAATTAGTGCTTAATTATAGACATTATGAGACATGAATTCTATGTCATCACTAGAAAAAAACCTAGAAACATGTTATTTACTCTGTGGTACTATTGCATAATCATTCTGTATGGCCGTATGTCGTGGCAGCCTAGCAACGCGCTCCCTGGTGACAAAATTTAATACTCTGACATCATGACCGCCTGTTCCTAACGCAGTGCTCTCTCGCGGTAAGAACTGAAAGCATGACTTCGTCATCTTTGATAACATTACCGTTTCCCCCTCCTCTGCCCTCCCCTCTACTGTGGCAAAATCCCTTGTAGAGTAAGTGACAATCTTACTATTTACACAAGATCAAAATATTCCCGTGAATTTTATCTTTAAGCACAAAGTAGAATAATTCAAAAGCGTAACAAAATATGAAGGTTTGTAGAAAGGTCAACGATTTCAGCCAGTAAATAATTTGTAGAAAAAAAATACTGTAATTGAACTGTGCACATTTATCACCAAATTGCATCTACCTTAATCTGTCAACAACGTCAGTTTACAATTGACTAAATGCACATTTTTAACAAGTTCTCTCGAATAATGAATCAGACATTTATTTGATTGACTGTCATAAGTTCTATACTAGATAAAATGAGTCCAATGGATATCTCTTTATGTACCTTAACTGTTACATCTGTGAACTGTTGGTCGACTTTTATTGTAAATTGTCTTGGTTGCATAGCTTTCTTAATATAGTTTTAAGGTGTACTTTCGAAATTTAGCTTCCGTGCTTACTGTTTAGTTCGCTAAGTTTGTACAAACGTATGTGTATCGTTTAATGAATTAAATTATATTTGTATTTAATATTTTCAACCTGAACGGAACCTTACGTAGCACATGGATTAAGCGGCCATGTCAGATACCTCTGATGTTCGGGTGGCCATGTCAGATACCCCTTTGTTCGGGTACTATTATCATTAATTTAGTATTATTAACAAGAAGGAGTGCAACTTTTAAATATTACTCAACGTTTGTTTGGCTACTTTTAGCCGAATAGCAGTACTGATTGTCAGAGATGCAACGCTTTCTACAGCTAATAGTGCATAACGCGTTTAATGGTTCATCGTGATTCAGGCCTTGGATATTCTGACTCGTAACCAGGCACTTTTTTCACTATATCATACACGTCCATCTAAACTATAATAAACTTTGAACAACGTAGTAACTCTTCAGAGCACATGGGTACATCCAACAACTTGTACTTTAATATGTCAGAAAGTGTTGTTTTGGTTTTTCAAATATGACAGATAGGTAATTGTTATTGGGAAGCACCAAAACGTACAGAAAAATTAAAGTGTTATAACTAGTATATATATGTACGTCTAGTGTTATCTGCACATCCAATGGTTAGATTACTTTAAAATATCTATGTTCTTGTGTGGATAAATCAGATACTAGAAGGATATCAAAATGTGTCATCTTATAATCTATACTAGACTTCTAGAAAGGGAAAGTTAGGTATGTAATTACTGGGGACAAAAAGTTTCTAGATCAAAAACTAAAGTATCCCTGCATAATAAAAAAATAACTAGAATGAAGTGACTGTATGGCATACAGTCTGTCTAGTAAGACGTAGAAACTGAAACAGTATTGCCCTTCACGTGGTTTATTCTCACTCTATGGTTTTGTTTTCATTTCGTACGAAAACGTCAAATGCACAAGAACCACGTCGTAAGTCAGGCATGAAAAGTAAAGATAAAGAAAAGTTTAACATAGTGCAATGAGAAAGTTTGGGAGGACTACTCACCTGACGAACTTAATATCAAGCATGTTAGATATGTCTTAGTCGGAAGTTTCTTTGTTTTTGAATTTTGAAAGACCCCCTAACTTAATGAAGTGGATTACAGACTCAACATTATTACATCTAAGTAATTGTGGCAATTTTTTTCCGTACATTTTAAGAAACGTTAATGTCTTACTGTTTGTACTTTTTTTTTTTTTATAAGAAGTTTTGAAAGAATTCATCCATGCTTGATAAGTAGTTGAATATTAATTAAAAAGTAATTATACAGTTAAAAACTAGACACCATTGACGTTTCAGCATAACAATCATATTCAAATAATATCCAACTTTTCTAATTTTTCATCAATGTTTTCCAAAATTAGTGTGTTTAAAAAAGTCCTTTTAGTTTAGGTCTTATAATAAAGTTTGTAAAAATAATTACATTTCGAATAAGGACTTCCGTTTTTGAAGATTGCATTAAAACGTATATCATAAACATATATTTTTTAATGATTTTGTTTCGTTAGTATAAGACCCTCAGAATACTTATAATTTTAAAGTTCTAGTTTCGATATAAGTGATTGCAACAACACAGATCGTCTGTAACGAAGTCTCAACAAACAGGCCTGGCATGGCCAAGCGCGTAAGGCGTGCGACTCGTAATCTGAGGGTCGCGGGTTCGCGCCCGCGTCGCGCTAAACATGCTCGCCCTCCCAGCCGTGGGGGCGTATAATGTGACAGTCAATCCCATTATTCGTTGGTAAAAGAATAGCCCAAGAGTTGGCGGTGGGTGGTGATGACTAGCTGCCTTCCCTCTTGTCTTACACTGCTAAATTAGGGACGGCTAGCACAGATAGCCCTCGAGTAGCTTTGTGCGAAATTCCAAAACAAACAAACTCAACAAACAAATGAAATATTTTTATTATGTTTGTTTTGAATTTCGCGCAAAGCTACACGAGGGCTATCTGCGCTAGCCGTCCCTAATTTAGCAGTGTAAGACTAGAGGAAAGGCAGATAGTCATCACTATCCACCGCCAACTCTTGGGCTATTATTTTACTAATGAATAGTGGGATTGACCGTAACTTTATAACGCCCCCACGGCTAAAAGGGCGAGCATGTTTGGCGTGACGGGGATGCGAACCCGCGACCCTCAGATTACGAGTCGCACGCCTTACCCTGGACATTCCAGGCCTCGCCGGAAGTCCACAGTAAGATGAAGAGAATGATAAGTCAACCTTATTAGTAGTTACAGTTCGCGAGATTTTTTTTAAAAACAAGTATCATCTCAACAATATTAATTTATTTTGTGCGTGGTCTGTTGTTTTTGTATTACACCGCAGAAGTTTCTCAATGTGTGACGTATTTTTACGTTTATTCTACATAACATGTAGAAAGCAGCTGGTATACTCAAGCTTTAATCTAACTTAGTACTGACCGAGAAAATAATAGCATGCTTGCTATCACAGTAAATTAAGCTGTATTATACCATGAGAAACAGGCCAGCAGAGGTGTACTTTTCCCTTTTATAGTTTCTTTATGATTGCTCCCAAGCCATCTAGTTTCAGGCTTGAAAATAATGTGACGAGAAGTTCGCTTTTAAACCTGTAAGTTAAGCACCAGAAGGTTTTGTTACTTAAAGTAGTTCAATGAAAAACTATAACACGTATTCTCAACACTCTGCCCGAAAAGCTGAGGATATAATTAGGGATTTGAAATTCAGATTTAGTACGTTTTTTCGGCTTCAAGTGCTTCAGAAGTTAATATCGTGAGTGAAAAACCAAAACAGCGAAAGTCATAACCGATCTGTCGTTTCCTCCTTCATGAAAATTATTCACAGTTTATGACTGTTCAGTAACTTTTTTCCAAATGAAATAACGTTAAGAATGGTATTTATTCGAAAACTTCATATATTAACTAGAAGCATGACATTCCCGAAAATATTATTGCAACTAATTTACACTGGTTTATTTGTATTAAGCATAAAGCTACACAAAGGGATATCTGTGTTCTGCCCACCACGGGTACTAAACCTGGTTTCTAGTGGTGTGAGTCCGTAGACATACCGCTGTACCACTGGAGGGGGGGGGGAGGTGAAACACCAGAGATGGAGACGACAATAATTTGACAAAACTACCAGTTTGACCACTTTTTTCATTTCTTTTTGCTCTTACATTTACTAATTCCTTGCAAAAAATTTTAGTTGAAAAACAAATTATAGAAACAGGTGAAGAAAACGTGATTTTACTGTTATCAGCTCCGAAAATTGTTTTAATGTGAAGGGACGCCGCTGTTCAAAATTTAAAGCGAACAATGTTTTAGAGCATTAACTAGTAATTGTTGCACTTTACAAAACGTTAACGGATATATGCTACAATACTTCTGCAGTACTTTGACATAATAACCATTATATCGGTTTCAAAGCCCTCCAGTAGCTCGAGGCCCGGCATGGTCAAGTGGTTGTGGTAATCATTCGACTCATAATGTGAGGGTCGCTGATTCGAATCTCCGTTACACCAAAGATACTCGCCCTTTAAGTCATGAGGGCGTTATAATGTGACGGTCAATCCCACTATTCGTTGGTAAAAGAATAGCCTAAGAGTTGGCGGTGGGTGGTGATGACTAGTTGCCTTCCCTCAAGTCTTACACTACTAAATTAGGAACGGCTAGTGCAGATAACCCTCGTGTAGCTTTGCGCGAAATTCAGACTAAACCAAACCAGTGGCTCGGTGGTAGGTCTCTGTAATTACGTTAAAAATAGGGTTACAATACATGTTATGGCACACCACAAAACAATCAGTAATGTAGCTTTGCTATTAACAAGGAACAAACTGTTGCAAACATATACATTTCTTTTCATGTACTCTTTATCTGATTTACCAACCTTTCTTATAAATCTGCAAACATAGCACTGTGCCACTGGAGTCAAGTTACAGGTACACCATGATGACGTTTTATTACACAGTTTAAGAACAAACAAAATATTTAATACCAAAATAGAATGTGTTCAACAAAAACTGCAATTATGATATCTTGTTAAATACCATATAAGTCTCATATACAGCCAAAGTACTGTATAAGTGATTTAAGTACATTCATAAGTGTATATATAACTTGCAGTTTACTTTACACCTTTTCGTCCATCCGGTATTGCATTCTTGAAACCTAACTGCATTGCTAATTATAAATATCTCATTAATTACACATAGATTATAGATTTCTGTATCCTTATCTAAAGTTTTGAAATATAGTGTCATAGATTTTTGTTCGGCCAAGGAAATTAACATTATAAGTTAGACACAACAGATCGCTTATTAATAGTGAATCTTGCTTAGACCTAGAATGCCAAACAAAAATGAGAGAGAGATTAAGGGCCAGTAATGGAAAAGTCGATATCTAAATTGGTTTCTTCTTCTATCAAATCCTTTTTATTTAGTACCAAAAAATCATTTCCAGAATTAAGCCTAAAATATCAAGAAAACCTTCGACATTGATTTATCCGATTACATTATTATGTAAATTAACAGTGGAACTGATGTTGTCTTCGAACGCAATACAATTGTTTTGAACAGAGTCCATGACGGCAGAATTTCAACTTGGACGCAGTCCAAAAACTGAGTCAAGAAAAGAGTTTTTATTACGGTTCTAAAACCTAAAACATAAGACAAGAGATAGGAAGGACCGCATCACGTAATCTTAAATCTATTATAGTAACGCTGTATGTGTAGTGTATGTACTCATGTTATTGCTTTTGCTCCTGTCGATTCGTTAGTTGTCACATATGCTATTCCCTTATGAGAGTTTTCTTTCCAGCAAAACACACTGGCGAGCGAGAAAAATGTGAATTATTCTAAATTTATTACATAATTCATAAAGCTTTTTTTTCATAATGATATATGCACGGATATGTACGAAGTTAAATGTGAACTATTACAAACAGTTTATTTTTGGACACGTTTGTCATTCTTTCTTAATGAACGTTTCTAAGCTCTACAAATCAAAATACGGTGATAACTCATAATTGATTATATATATGTAAAATATTTCAACAATTATCTAAATCTTTTTGCTTGTGTGTGATCGTATGTTGACGAGGGTATAAATGGAAGTTTGTTTGTTTTTTTTACAAAAGGTACAACCTCTCCAGTTTTTATTATAAATGTTAATAAAAATATATTTTTCCGAAAAAAACTATTTTATGTATAGTTGCGAATAATTATTAAAACTAATAGTGACAAACAATATATATTTATATAAGAAATTCAGCAACAACTGAAAAAATTTACAAATCAAAGGAGTTTTTGTTTAAATTTCGCGGAAAGTTACACAGGGACTATCTGCGCTAGCCGTCCGTAATTTAACAATATTAGACTAGAGGGGAAGCAGGTAGTCATCACCACCCACCGCCACTCTTGGCTACTCTATTACCAAAAAACAGTAAAATGTACCGTTACTTTACGACACCCCCACACCTGAAAAGGCAAAATTTTGGTGTGAGGGTGGATTCGAATCAGCAACAAAGCCATTGGCAAACTGTGTTACTAAAACTAGTCGCTTGAAATTTCTAGTAAAATCAATGTTTTTATTGATTAGAACCCTCGGTTCTACGGTTACCTTAACAGCCTGACAAGGCCCGGAATGGCCAGGTGTTTATGGCACTCGACTCGTAATCCAAGGGTCGCAGGTTCGAATCTCCGTCACACTAAACATGGTCGCCCTTTCAGCCATAGGGGCGTTATAATATGACGGTGAATCACACTATTCGTTAGTAAAAGAGTAGCCCAAGGGTTGGCGGTGGGTGGTGATGACTAGCTGTCTTTTTTTCTTGCCTTACATTGCTAAATTAGGGACGGCTAGTACAGATAGCCCTCGTGTAGACTTGCGCGAAATTCAAACCAAATCAAACGGCTGACCATGCCGGGCCTATCACGAGTTCGAAATCAAAACTAATTTCTGAAATCATTAACAAAGATAAATGAACCTTTGTTCAAATATGTATAAGTAATATAGAGAACTACAAATGTGATTTTGGAATAATTCACAGATGGCGTATTTTATGTTAGAAGTTCAAAAACAGAGCTCAAAAATATTGCAGTACGCTACAATGTGTTTTAGGCGATGAACGACAGGTGAAAATAACTCCAGTATGATACACGTGGGCGAGTGCAGAATTTTTAGAGTCCGTATTATCTGCTTGAAAAAATGTTCCGTGTGTTATTTGAATTTCAAATTAATTGTTGCTATATCTTTAATGTTTTCCTTTCCCTTTTATGGCTCACTTAAACCAGCTATTGCGTAAACCTATGACTGTTGAATTGTTATGTTCTACCCCAATATATCATGATAGGATAAAAACTACCGACTTTATGGCTATAAAAATTCGACTTTTCAGAGTTTTTATTTGCATAATTACCTTCTACTCGAAGTAAATTTAACTTATGAAACAGTGAAACCTTTTTGTGTTTACAGCTTAACAAATATGACATGCACAAGGAATCAGAACGTACTCGCCTTGGTGCAAAAACAGAGTATTATGGCATCAGAACGTATGCCATAAAGGCATAAAGAACTACTACGGGATGTCTGCGTTTTCAGCAAACTTCTTACCCCGAAGTTTCTAAAGACACGCAAAAAATAGACGTTTTTCTGTCTTATAAGCAGATAACCACATATTAGGCACTCGCCACCTAAAGTAGACTGGTAGCTTATTCATATGAATGAAAAGTTAAATTTTCCGGCCAAACCACGAGTTTGTACTTAAATTAATTGTTTTTTTTTAACATTTCCGTATCATGTTGAGAAATCCATTAACATCATGTTAGAAAATGTAACTATGTCATGACTGAGCCTAAATTTGTACGTGTACAGGTATAACTATTAAAGCAGGTTTAAGACTGACGTCTTTAAGGTCAATACATACGTTCTGAAACACTTTTGATGTCTTCATAAAAAGTGTCCTATCACTTAATATGGCTTCTCCCCACCTCTCCCACGAAAAGCTAAAACTCTATAAGAAGGACATTTAAAATGATTATGGTAAACACAAGTGGAAGCAATCAGATAGATAGAGAGCTAACGTCTCTGTGTGTGTTTTCTTACAACAAAGCCATATCGGGCATTCTGATGCATCCACCGAAGGGAATCGAACCCTTATTCGATTGTAAATCCAAAGACTTACTGCTATCACTCCGGCAGACAGAGGGCTAGCAACAGATAGATAGACAAATAGACGAGTAGAAAAATATTTCCAAAAAATATGTGTTTATATATTGTATAATAACCAGAGAGGCAGTAAATTAAGAGAAGCAGAAAACCAACTAAACAAATAATTTAAGAACGATGTCATTATTCAACTAAATCATAAAAGGCATCTACGGACGACTTGTTCTTAATGGTTGACAATAACAAATGTAAGATGATAAAAACAAACCTTAGGATCCTACTAAGAACATATGAAAACTGCTTTGTATGGTAAAACGAAATTATCTGTTGTTCATGAAAGATTTGGTTTTTTTTGTTACAAATTTTTGCGCAAAGCTACTCGAGAGCTATCTGCGCTAGCCGTCACTAATTTAGTAGCGTAAGACTAGAAGGAAGGCAGCTAGTCGTCACCACCCACCGCCAACTCTTGGGCTACTCTTTTACCAACGAATAGTGGGATTGACTGTCACTTTTTAACGCCCTCACGGTTGAAAGGGCGAGTATGTTTGGTACGACGGGGATTCAAACCCGCGACCATCGGATTACGAGTCGAGTGCCTTAACCACCTGGCCATACCGCGACCATTCATAAAATAAGGATGTAGGATGGCATAATGATTACATACAGGAATATGTCTTCATCAACTATTACATTTTGAGCAAATATAACGACATATATATCAAGAGTAGACTATAACTTTCTATGACTACGTTTTTTAGCATAACAACAATGTTACACTAATGCAAGGTGTTTAACATGTGCAAAATAATCGGGATGACAGAGAACCGTATTCACCTAATACGGCTGGATAAAAAATATGACAGAGAACCGTATTTTCCTAATATAGCTGGATAATCGATATGACAGGGAACCGTATTCACCTAATATAGCTGGATAGTCGATATAATAGAGAATCGTGTTTTCCTAATGTAACTGGACAAAACCTGGACCGCTGGTAAGTTCTGAATTTCAGATACGACCAGTCGGAGTCTAATCCCTGCGATACCACAAAATATTCCCATACTTTAGGGTTTGGGTGCATTACAAGAGTGACAGTCAATGCTTTAATGTGGATTATGAATGTTACTGATTGGCTGCTTTCCATCTGGTCAGTAATTCAAAATTATGGAAAGCTGTAGATAGCCTCAAGAGATTTGTCACAAATATACAAATGTTTAAACTGCACCAAAATTATATATTCACCACCTTTCTCTAATACCGACTTTATATGGCGAACTTAGGAAATAAGTTGATAAAAACATTTCCATATCACGAGATGCAGAAAACCAATGTTATAAAATTGGTTTGGTTTGAATTTCTCGCAAAGCTTTTCGAGGACTATCTGCGCTAGCCGTCCCTAATTTAGCAGTGTAAGACTGAATGGAAAGCAGCTAGTCATGACCACCCACCGCCAACTCTTGCGCTACTCTTTTACCAACGAATAATGGGATTGATCGTGACATTATAACGTCCCCACGGCTGAGCGAGTGAGCATATTTGGTCTGACGGGGATTCGAAGCCGCGACCTTCAGATTATAAGTCGAGTGTCTTAATCACCTGGCCATTCCGGGCCAAATAATAAAATATACCGTCCTAAAAATTTAAACTGTAAATTAATAAAGACGTACATGTTTATTGATAATAAATCTTCAAAACATTTATAAATAATCAAATTAAAATGAAACACAAACAACAATTTCTGAAAACAAAAGTGTTGATTTTTATTATCTATTAAATATTTTAAAAAATGCTAAATGGAAGCATGAATTCAACAAAGTTCCATTTCTGTTCTTGTAAGTTACATTTGACAACAGACAAACTAAACAAATTACTTATTTTCAGCTACATTCAGTACTACGTATACGAGATAAAATAAAGGTTTAGACAATTATTAGTGAATATATTTTCATTGTAACGAATTTGTGTACATTATTAGTTAGGCTTACCTCCGATCGGAATGGTTCGTCGTGGCACAAAGATTATTATTTAAACAATAGAAAACACATTTGTTACGAACCACTCTTCAGTCCTAAAATATTAATAAGTATAACAATGATCTTCTACACACGGGAGAGGAATAACTGCAATAAAATTCAATGTGAAACTATAAACTGTAAACTTTGAGTTAAAACTGTATGTTATTAAGCTTAACTTACCGATAGGAAGCTACCTACTGCTTTTCTTTTATAAAAATATAATTGTAGTTTCGGTAGTTGTTAAGAAAATTGATTTCATATGCACCCCAGTGACACAACGTAATGAGTCTATGGACTCATGCCGCTAGAAATCAGATTTCGATACCCGTGGTGAAAAGAGCACTGATCGCCATTTGTAACTTTGTGCTTAATTACTGTAAATCAATGAATCAACGACTTCATGATATCGTAGAATCTGAGTTCCATTCCCTGCAATTACAAACAGAAAAACAAACACGTTAAAAAGCATGTACAGAAATTAAAACTAATCCCTATTACTCATACCTCATGAATGTGGCGCATATAACGGTTGTAAATATATGCTGTACACAAGAGCACTAATTGGTGATCATACTGACCTTTCCATTCTGCTCTACCAACGATACTACATACTGCAGGATCCAAATTCCACGACCTTTTGTACGGTAATGTGCTGAAGTAATTATCCCTGACTTCAGTCTAATAGATAATAACAACCACCCTTACCGTGCTAAATTAATCAACACATTCTTGGGAGAAGAGATAATTCACTTATTAGAGTGGTCTGCACGATCACCAAAATTCAATAAAATCGAAAATGGAAGACTCGACCTTTAAAAAGTCCAGACACGATACATAGAAATAACTCTTTTTTTTAAAAAAAAAGATCTTATTAAGACATATTTCTTAATGAAGTGAAATGTCATGAATTGATGACATCATATTGATTGACATTCAGATCACTTGTCTGATCATCAGAAGAATTAACCGAGAAGGCGCTTGACATTATGTATTAACAAAATTTAAAAAATTAAAACATTGGGATAAAATATTAACAAAATCAAACTGTTCTTTATTTTTTTCTTGCAGATAAATAATATGTATCACTTTAAATACTTAAACTTTTTCCTAAATGGAACGGTAGGTAGAAGTCGGCATAAGTATATGAGCTACTTTATTAATCAAAACAAATATAATGCGGATATCTACAGTAAATAAAATGGAATGAAAAGATTCAGAATACGAATGAAAAAATGTAGGTGTGGCACTTGAAATTCTTTCAGGTGGAATTAGAGTAAATTAATCTATGAGACATTTCCCCCTCCTTTCATGTATTCGCTATATTTTTGTGAGTACAACTGATTCGATTTTATTACTCATCAGGAACTTTACCAGCCTACCCTCAAACCAATATTCTTTCAGGCAGGATTACATTAAATTATTCTATGAGACCTTGGTCAAGAAGTAATAAAGTTACGAGCTAAAAGTTTATACTTGAACATGTATAAAAACCTCAGAGTCAGTCTATGAGCCACTACACCGCGGTTGAAAATACACCTAAATACACGTTATACTCCAAGTGCTATAAATAATATAAATTGATCAAATGATTATAGTTGTACGGGATAGTTTATACAAGTTATAATAAAGAATATAGTCAATGTTGCGCACTTCAATAAAGCGAGCTCTAAAAAATTTCCTTACCCACGTTTTGTAAGACAGATTGCCCCCCCCCCCGCCAGTGGCTCAGCGGCATGTCTGCGGACATACAATGCTAAAATCCGGGTTTCGATACCCATGGTGGGCAGAGCACAGAGATCCCATTGTGCAGCTTTGTGCTTCATTCAAAACAAGTAAGACAGATTAAAATTGTATTGTACTACAAATACAAGATTTATTCCTCAGTTAAGTTAGTTGTAGTTTCTGATATTAGTTAATAATAACTAGCAATTTGAAGAACGATTCACTTGAGTCGTCCTGTTTTATTTTTCTTCTTCAGTAACAGACTTGACTTTTTTGTTTCTTGCTAGATTCAAATATTTCCAAATCAAATTAATTCGTGTGAAGCGTGTTTAGTCAGTCATAAATTTCTTTTCGGATGTAATTGGGGACGTATAGCTTGGAATATTTCATCACCTAGCTTTAGTTTCATTAAAATCATTTACTCATATTTAACTCGATAATTGTTTCTTTTTCAACATCCAAATAAAAGTCAGTCAAATTTATTTATTTTCAGAATCCGAAAAAAAATAGAAAAATCGCACTCTCCGTTAACCGTCGAACTTCGCAGTTTTCTCGATAAACATGTTTGAAGTTTACATCCAATTATTTAATCAATTAATTCTCCGGCTGTTACATTCTAATCAATGCTTTGTTGACAGAATCTTTCTCTACATACGCAGCAATTTTTCAGTTTTCGTCTACCTTCAAAGAGGTGCGAACTAATATGGAACAATGTGCCTTTCATACTTCTCATGAAATTAAAATTTTGAGGAATCTCTAGCTTCTTAAAATTATTAATAAAATAAAGTGAAAGAACAAACTTCAGTTGTGATATCTAGACTGTTGTCAATTTAATCTAAATTGTTTAAACCGAATATATTAAATTAAACTTTTAGCAAATGAGAAAAGACTACGAACTCCAGGAAATGCTATTTGTTTCAGTATGATGTGACTACTACCCCTCTCAGAATTTTATTAAAATAATAAATTCAAGAGTTGTTGGAAGTTTTGTATTGAAAAGTGTAAAAAAATATAAATAATCTTGTATTTTACCTTACTTAGTATACTGTTAAAAAAACAGCTTTCATTTTTTTATATACATAGTTCCGTGTTTGATAAAAGGTAAAGTGTTCACTAAAATCGTCTTCTGTATATGTTTGTTTAAAATGAAGCGCAGATCTACGCAATACGTTATCTGTGCACTGCTCACCACGGGTATTAAAACCCGATTCTTAGTGGCGTGAGTCCGCAGACATGCGGCCCGGCATGGCAAGGACGTTAAGGCACTCGACTCGTAATCCGATGGTCGCGGGCTCGAATCCTCATCACAACAAACATTCTCAGCCTTCCAGCCGTGGGGCGTTATACTGTAACGGTCAATCCCACTATTCGTTGGTAAAAGAGTAGCCCACGGGTTGGTGATGGGTGGTGATGACTAGCTGCCATCCCTCCAGCCTTACACTGCTAAATTAGGGACGGCTAGCACAGATAGCCCTCGAGTAGCTTTGTGCGAAATTCCAAAAAACACAACACAAACAAGCTGAAGTGCGGAGCGTACTACTTAATTGTCAGCAGACAGGTATATCAAATATCTTCTTGAAATTACGTATATTTTTGTACAGAGAAGTCCCCCACATAGTGGCATTTTTGCAGTTTGGCTTGTTTTGAATTTCGCGCAAAGCTACACGAGGGTTATCTGCGCTAGCCGTCCCTAATTTAGCAGTGTAAGACTAGAGGGAAGGCAGCTAGTCATCACCACCCACCGCCAACTCTTGGGCTACTCTTTTACCAACGAATAGTGGGATTGACCGTCACATTATACACCCCCACGGCTGGGAGGGCGAGCATATTTAGCGCGACGCGGGCGCGAACCCGCGACCCTCAGATTACGAGTCGCACGCCTTACGCGCTTGGCCATGCCAGGCCCCGCACTTCAGCATCCAAAGGATTCCGCCTCATGCTGCTTAACTGACTCGGGAGTGGGGAATGGATAGAAGAGAACCATCAAAGATGATGAGGTCAAAATTCCAACAGTGTCCACCAGAAGACGTGTCGTTTGACGCGCGTTGCTAGACAGTCATAATGTCTTTCTTCAATAGAGGTTGCAACTAAACTTATGGAGGGCTTAAATTACAGTTCGAAACCAGACAGGTGGCCATAATGAATAATTAACTAATAGCAACGCAAAGTAGAGAACGTATTTCTAGATGGCCATGACTCACACAATACATGTCTCATCTTGTCAATAATTAATCAGGCCCGGCATGGCCAAGCGTGTCAAGGCGTGCGACTCGTAATCTGAGGGTGCGGGTTCGCATCCCCGTCGCGCCAAACATGCTCGCCATTTCAGCCGTGGGGGCGTTATTATGTGCGGTCAATCCCACTATTCGTTGGTAAAAGAGTAGCCCAAGAGTTGGCGGTGGGTGGTGATGACTAGCTGCCTTCCTTCTAGTCTTACACTGCTAAATTAGGGACGGCTAGCACAGATAGCCCTCGAGTAGCTTTGTGCGAAATTCCAAAACAAACAAACAAAAAATTAATTAATCATTAAATAATAAAATTATTCCGAAATAGATGCTTAACTCTCATTCTGCAAATCATGTGTAATTAATTTATCCTTCAAAGGATGCTAATACTTACTCATTAGTTAATTAAATCGACATAAAAATGACTTTAGTTAATTAAATATCCTTACTATTAATTAATCCTATAAAGACAATACAATAATTAAAACTTACTCAGTCAAGTTATTAAAGATTTTCAGTAAAAAATTATTACATTTCCTGGCCTAAAAGGACAATATCTTAACTAAACCGTACTCTTTTAAATATTAATCAAATGTTTACCAATGGCATGATATATTATTTAACGTAACACGATCACAATTTTTTACATTTTTACCACGCATACAGTACATGTCTTCATGTTTAAATTGACCCTGAAAAGGGCAATATCATGCAATAATTGAAATTATACTTTGACTTTATATAATATTTTATTTCGTCAATAAAGCATATGTTACTCAGTATCACCTTTACTGATTTGTGAGAAAATAATGTCCACGTTTTACAGAGGTAAATTTTCACATATCACGTGTTTCGCGTGATTTACAACTTATAATGACTCCAACAGTAGTTAATTACTATAAAAGGTCAATAACACAATAAAGATTAATTATAAATTGATGTATACTGTTATGAACTTAGAGCTACTTAGGAAAAGTTAGGTTATAGAAAATAGCATACATATAAACTATATAGTTTTACTAGAAAAAAATACGTTTGAAATGTATTTAGAAGGTCTAAACAAATGAAGTTTAATATTTTGAAAAGTATTTTTAATTTTAACATGAAAAATCATTTGTGCACTCAATATATTAATGCATAAATCTTTATTTTATTAAAAATACTTCACTAAAAATAGGCCCGGCATGGCCAAGCGCGTAAAGCGTAATCCGAGGGTCGCGGGTTCGCGCCCGCGTAGCGCTAAACATGCTCGCCCTCCCAGCCGTGGGGGCGTATAATGTGACGGTCAATCCCACTATTCGTTGGTAAAAGAGTAGCCCAAGAGTTGGCGGTGGGTAGTGATGACTAGCTGCCTTCCCTCTAGTCTAACACTGCTAAATTAGGGACGGCTAGCACAGATAGCCCTCGAGTAGCTTTGTGCGAAATTCCAAACAAAACAAATCACTAAAAATATCATTTTTGTATGTTAAAGACTTGTAATATTAACTAAAATATTGCCAAATTTTGTGAAGATATACACACTGTTTGTTTGTTTGATTTTAAATTTCGCACATAACTACTCGAGGGCTATCTGTGCTAGCCGTACCTAATTTAGCAATGTAAGACTAGAGGGAAGGCAGCTAGTTATCACCACCCACCGCCAACTCTTGGGCTACTCTTTTACCAACGAATAGTGGTATTGACCGTCACATTATAACGTCTACCACGACTGAAAGGGCGAGCATGTATGGTTAGATTACGAGTCGCGCCTTAACACGCTTCGTCATGCAGAGCCTATACACACTGTATTGAAAGTTAGAAGTATTAAATCTAAAAATAACTTAAACGAGTACAGAGATCATGTGGTCGGCCATATAGACCGAGCTCGTGTTGAGAGAGTTAAGCATCCTTTTCAATGATTATTTATTTAACTAAGAATTAATGTTAAGCGTCCTTTTTAGAACAAATTAATTATAAATGATTTACTGAATTAACGATGCGTCCTCTGATTGCTAAATTTAAAACTATAACCTAATCAATTCTTTTGGTTATCCCTTCCTCTTCCCTCCTCGGTGCGTTACACGGCATCCTTTGGATGATAAAGTGCGAGGCTTACTACTACATCATTACTGTGGATGGTTATGACAAATGGAGATCTCACTGTTAGCCTCATAGCATAACTTTATATGCTCTCAAGACTATATCTTATTTACCTGTCTTTGCTAAAAATACTGCTGCGGAACGTTATAACAATTGGAAGCCCAACATCGAGAGAGGGGCAAAAATATTTCTTGAAGATTTACAAGAATAATCAAGTGATTCTCACAAATAAATTCGGAAATAAATACTCATCTCTCAAATGGAAACACTTTCTAAGTTTATCATTGCAAATTACGCTTGTGTTTGACAAATAGCGAGTCTTCTGTTTTTCGTTGAAAAAATAGCAGCTGCGTTATTAAACTTGCTTTATCTTAGAATCAATTAATTGAGAGAACTGAAAAGTGCTTTTCCAGCTTTATTCAAAGCCTAAACATGACAGAGATCGCTGTCAGAGTAGTTATTATACGCCATGAATTATGTCACAAAAAGCCACTATATATTACGTTTTCGTTTATCTGTATATTTTTTTACTAAATCAACTCGTTTAATGTCTAAGTACGTCTCTTTATAATTTATTCGAATATGTACAGGTATGCTAGGTATTCATCTTAATACATACGTGTAATAAATCATTATTCATTTTCTTATAGTTCCACAGTGGCCCAGGGGTATATTTGTTGACTTACAACGCTACCAATTGTGTTTTGATACCCATGGTAGGCAGAGCACAGATAGCTTGTGTAGCTTTGTACTTAACTACAAATATACCTTTTCTTATAAAATACTTTTAAAAATGTGTTTTGCAAAACGATAATTTAATCTTCAAGACAGAAAAGGTTTTTGATTTAAAGTATAATTTAGTGTTAAAGATGTAACAATATTCAATATATTATCCAAATAACTTATAAACAAATGAGTATGGAAAGATGAATGAATGAACAGAAAGGCAGACACACCAATCTATATATAGATTACCGCATGTCAATGCAATGAGAAAGAAGCCATAATGTTTTCTGTCGAATAAACAAACTCACACATTTAATGTGATATAAGAGACAGTTTCATTACTGTCGAATTTCAAAGGCTTGTTTTAATTTTACTTTAGTCAGTGAATTACAATTAATAATACTTAAAGGTGCATAGTGTGACATAAAAAACTATAAACTTTTCCACATTAGAGTTTCCATCTCTTTTTTGTTATGAGTTGTAATGAAGAAAATATTATAACACTTTAATGAAACTGCCAAATTGATCGCATCCGTGCCAGGCTGAAAAACATTTAGTAATTTATTTTTGTATAAATCGTCAGACGGTTGAATTCTATTGTTTGTGTTTAATTAATCTAGAATCAATTATGTTAATTTTTCTTTCAAATGCATCAGAATTTAACGAAATATGTTTTTTGCATGCGCTAATTTTTCCTGCCTTTTAAAAATATCAGCAAATTGTTACCTTGTCTCTGCCACTGTGATTCAAGCATATGGTTGAGATTATGTATGTTTTATGAAATGTTTCAAATGCCATAAGCAGGTTTCAGTTAAAAAAGCCATGGAAATAAATTCATGTAATAAGTTTCCATGGCAGCGTTTGTTTGTTTGTTTGTTTTTTGAATTTCGCCCAAAGTTACACGAGGGCTTTCTGTGCTAGCCGTCTCTAATTTTATAGTGCAAGATTAGAGGGAAGACAGCTAGTCATCACCACCCACCGCCAACTCTGAGGATACTCTTTTGCCAACGAATAGTGGGATTAACCATAACATTATATCGCCCCCACCACTTAAAGGACGAGCATGTTTGGTACGACAGGGATTCGAACCCGCAACCCTCGAATTACGAGTCGAACGCTTTAACACACTTGGCCATACCGGACATCACCTTTTGTCTTCTGGATGGAAATTTAGTTGTAAGGTCATGTACGATACATGAAGTTAAACAAGTACCATTTTCTATTATTAGTCAGATGACCTCTGAAGGTGACAACATCTCTTATAATTCTTGAGGAATGACTAATTATGTGTGTAGAGCACTCCACTGTAGTTAAATCTGGTGTTAACGACTGAAGGAGCTAGCGAGAGAATTATTATATCTGGAACAAGTTTTCAGCATATTCAGTTTTATAAAGTTTCAGCAAAATATGTTTAGAATACCAGCTGAGACAGATATAGTTTGTAATTTGAGATTGCCGAAATAATAATAAATTTCCATTTAAGGCAACTGTCCATTGTAGCAAGTTAAGTTATACTCTTAATCAATGTTTGTATCAAATAAAGATTGTTTATTGGAAATATACGTTTGTGTTTAGTCTTTATTTATTAATCCTGTTGAATCTCCCGTTATCAAGTAGACCTGTCTTATCGATATAAATGGAATTATTTTTACGTGACTCCTGTGGCGCAGCAGTAAGTTGCGGACGTATAACGTCAGAAACGGGATTTCGATACCCATGGTGAGCACAGCACAAACAGCTTATTGCGTAGCTGTGTGGTCAACTACAAACAAACATTTTTACCTGAACGTGCCACAGAGTAGACAAGTAAAGAGGAGCTTTTGGTGTCGTGACCACAGGTTATATTATTAAGAACATTTCTGTATTTCATCTGATGTGTGTACTGTTATGATGACAGGTTACATTATTAAAAATATTTCTGTATTTTATTTGATGTGTGTATTATTGAGACCACAGATTATATTAGTGAAAAGATGTCTGTATTTTATCTGATCTATATACTATCATGACAACAGGTTATATTATTGAAAATATTTATGTATTTCTTCTGATATGTGTACTGCCCTTACTTAAGTTTTTATTAAGTTCAAAGAGCTTCATTGTAAGAGAAGGATACTCTTCACAAAACGAAGAGCTTTTGAACAAGAGGAAAAATGAGTCTCTGACGAAAAGAGTTGCATGAGAGTAATGTTGGCGATAGGAATGCTCTCCTGGGTGTTGAACGTTCACTGATTCTTACGGAAGATAGTTGTGAACTGTGGTCTATCTCTCAAAATCGATCTCAGTGCAAGGGCGGCAGGGACAACCGAATGTCGTGACAGTAGTATGGTACATCATAAGTCCGAAATTGAGAAGACTGGTGTCCGTATTTCTCTCAGGTCCTTACTACCCAAAGCAGTCTCAGTTCGGGTCCAAGCTACAAGAGAGTAGTGAAAGACTGCAGTTGGCAGACATCTTCTGATAACAAAAACCATCTCACCTACAGGTACGACGAAGAGCACCTAATGGTGAGGACAGTAACCTATGTGACAGAAGTGAGCCACTCTGAGCCAGATAGTTTTGTGCCATCGTAGCCATAGATCACGAAGACACCTGAAGGCGACAGGATAAAGGACGAAATGCCAAGGGAAACTCGTTGTTCTGTCATTCTGGATCAGAGACTAAGTACTTTTTAAAAGCCAGGAGTCCCTAAAGATGCCTATAATATGATACCCAGATGCTTAAGTTATCTCCGCCAACACTTTCCCGAGAGGTCGTGGAAGATACGCTTGTTATACCCTCACACGTCCTTCTGAGTACCACTAAACAGAATCCTCTTCTACTGTTTAAGGGAAAATCAGAATAAAGAAAAAGATTTGAACATACTTTTGTCGCTTTTCACAATGATCCAGATGAGAGAGCATTAGAATTAGAGGCGAATAACAGCTCCAAGTGACAACTAAGACTCTTATGTCATCATTACCGATAAACTTGATGACAATTCATAATTTTGGATGATTTGTTGACGGGACTAAAAGGGTTTAGCTACTCTTGTTTTCGAAGCCATCGAATGGAGCGTACAATGAGATATGCCTAAAATCTCGGATGATGGATGATCAATTACTTAGCTAGAATGGTCCGAAGGTTTAATTATTGCATCTGACAGGGTGTAGCAACCCTTACTTTCTGAGCCATCAGCTAATGTTCACCATGCAATGTACATATTGCACTGCGTTATTTTTACTTAATTACCACTGTTAAGACTGGTTATGTGAGTAATTATAATATCTGATACATCAAAAGTTTGCACAGTTAGAGGTAATAGTTAGATTTGAAGCTAACGAGAGACCTTTTCGAGACAAAACGTCCATCATTTTGCAATAATATTTTTCTTAATCTAGCAGAGACGCGAGAGCTTAACGGAACATCTTATTAGAATCTTCCCAAGGTTTCCGAGCTATCGAGTAATGTTTGACGTTTAATATTCCCCAGCAATTTTATGGACATCCGACGTTAATGTTCGGGGTTGTATTCCCTTCAGTGGACACAACAATTAGTCTAATATGGCTTTGCTCTAAAACAAAGAAAAAACACATCGCCTTGCACTGTTGATATCACAATGCGTGGTTTTCAATTGGTTATCACATCCAGGACACCTGGTGTCAGTAAATATAAAGTCTAATACACTGAAACTTTTTCACGACTAATGATGATAGTTAAAGCTTCGAAACTAAGTTATTTGATCTCTTCAGTCAGATGAAATGTTTGGACTGTATTTTTATGACTACCATTCAATTATCATAAGTTAAGATGGCTTGAGAGATTAAATACAATACTTAGCTCATCAACAGTTGAAATATCTGAAGATAGCTGCTAGAAGTTAGAGAATTTGTTTGTTTGTAGTTAAGCGCAAAGCCACACAACGGGCTATCTGTGCTCTGCAACCACTGATATCGAAACTCAGTTTCTAGCTTTGTAAGTCCGCAGACATATTGCTGTGCTACTGAAGATTTAGAAGTTAGAAGACTCACTTAACTAAAAGAGAATTTAGCTCTTGTATTCCAAACTACTGAATAATATCATGTGATATTTCAAGAGAACAGATCAGTTGCTTCATCCAGCTATGTGGCAAAAGCTAGGTGTAGCATACCATACGGTCCTCACTGGATATATCTTGGCACTCCTTGTTATATATATTTATAATTTCCCTATATGCAGTGCATATAGTAAGTCTATGAATTTACAACGCTAAAATTATGGGTTCGATTCCCCTCGGTGGATTTAGCAGATAGCCCAATGTGGCTTTACCATAAGAAAAATACACACACACACACTCACACGCTTCAGGGTATATTGATATTTAAATTAGTGTTTAATCTTTATTTACTTTTAAAATACTTTGGTAAAAACAGAGCATATCATTATTAACTATGCCTGTCATGTTTCCCTGAGTGTAATCATTCTTACCTGAAAGTAACCAAATCTCTCAATGTTAGTATAACAGCCTTTGTTTAACACAGTAATTCCGTTCTTCCATCTCGTTTAATATTCACAATATCCTTGTGTATATACAACTTTTTTAAAGCTTTTAAACAACATTTTAATAATGTCATGACAAGGTTCTTGTAAATCATGAATACCCCACAGGTTTCTAATCTAAAGTCTATTGTTAATTCAAGTACTACAGTATCCCTGATAGTGCTTCTAAAAAAACACGGATGTGTCGTAATTTTCTCTTTATTGAACAAAGCGGTCATAATTTTTCATAGCGAAACAGATGGGAAGCCCAACGTTTCTGTAGATTTTAATCTTAATACAATTGAATAAAAACCCACCTATACAAAAGCGATTAATTAATTTTGTTCATCAGCTGAATTTTTTTATTTTCTTTCAACCCATCATGACTAAAATCCAACTATTTTGTTTGTTTGTTCAGTTTATTTTATTATAAACATTAGTTACTATTCTTCGCCCAAAGTATTGTATTCTCACTAAAAACATATATAGGGCTCAGGCATTATGCTACAGAGAATGAAAATTATGCCGGAAGCTCAGCCTTTTAACTTTTTTAATGCCTTTGTCCAGTTGTTTTCCTTCAGGAATCCGGAAATTAAATGAACCTCACGAAAAATAAATAAAAATCATTTTAAAATAAAAAATCGCTTTCTTTTAATTTTTAATTTGTAAATTTTAATTTAATTTGATATTGAGATGTGATTGCATGACTGATATCTTAATAATTAAGTCAGTCACGCTTTGCAACCGGATGCAGGAGGAAAGCAATTATTCAAGCAATACTGCGGGTTGTGGAGTGCATTTTTGAAAAAGGTTTAGTTTAGTTGTTGTTGTTTGTTTGGGACCGGCATGGCCAGGTGGGTTAAGGCGTGCGACTCGTAATCTGAGGGTCGCGGTTTTGCATACCCGTCGCACCAAACATGATCGCTCTTTCAGCCGTCAGAGCGTTATAATGTGACGGTCAATCCCACTATTCGTTGGTAAAAGAGTAGCCCAAGGGTTGGCGGTGGGTGGTGATGACTAGCTGCCTTCCCTCTAGTCTTACACTGCTAAATTAGGGACGACTAGCCCAGATAGCCCTCGAGTAGCTTTGCGCGAAATTCAAAACAAACAATTGTTTGTTTGTTTGCGTTTCACAATGTGGTAAGTGCAGATGCAGTATTAAGCATGTTCCTTGCCAGTTTGCTTACATTCCTTTTTTATTAGGGAAAGATATATTAACTACAAATGCGTTTTTTTCTCATTAAAATTATGAAATTAAGCACAAAGTTTTTCAATGAGCTATCTGAGCTTTGCCTCCCACGAGTATCGAAACCCGATTTATAGCGTTGTAAGTCCGCAGACGTACCGCTGTGCCACTGGAAAGAAAAGAAGATTTATGTCATCAAATGGAAAAGACGTTTTAAAATATTTATTTTTTATTATAATTATTATTTGTTTAAACAAAGTTTGTATATAAATCTTCTTTAGATGTTGAAAAAATGCACTCCTTCTAATGGAGGACTCTCTCTCGTTAATTTAGAATAAATGCAGCATTTAGCAACTACATTTAAATCACTTTAATCATTACTTAGAAGCATCTAGCTAACATCAGGAAACCTATGTTCCATGCGCAGGCGGCACGTTATCTCGGACAATGACATTAAAGAATGAAAATACTAGCGTGAGGCAATGACATTCATTCCTTCGAAACTTATGGCGGAAATATACGTTAATGATGAGAGGTAAGACGGCTTAAGAGGAGACGTCTTACCTTAAGTTATTCACCGTAAGGCGATCATATGTTATAAAGAATTGGTGAAGTTCAAATATTTTTAATTTACGGTCATATTCGACTGTCTATAATTCCTTAGATCAAAGCTGTTCAAAACAACAAAAATAAAGTCGTGCTTTTATGATTCATATTTGTGTCCTTTCGCCAGTGTCTTTATGCACGGAATCCCGTGAACTAATAGTGAAGTGTACCTCTCTCTGATGACAGCGTGTCATAACGTGTGATATATAGGAGTGACCAAACCCTTACGTACCATTGCCGAAAACGTGTTATGCTCACTTTGGGGCCGAGGTTGTGTTGTAATAGTGATGGTTCAGTCCAATTTCTCGTTCAAACAAGAGCAGTCCACGAGTAGATGATGGATATTGTTCAGTGGCTGCTCTCCCTCTAGTATATGTGCAGGTTATCCTCGTGTGGCGTTGCTCGAATGTTCTGAAACAAACAAACATTATAAACTGGACATTCTGTTCCACTATTCGGTCAAGTGTAGCCGCTTTGGCAACAGTTGTTCTAAACTTATTGCCTTCCCTCTGCAGTCGAAAATCAAATTCAGTTGTGAACATTAGGATTTTTTTTTACCTAACCTTTTAACCCATAGCGTGCAGATAAAGAAACAAACAAACGATCTTTTTTGTGAAAGCCAATTTACTGTCAATCATTAGTCTTTGATCTTTACCTATTGACTGTTCTTTGACGAGAAAAGTCATCTGCTGAGATATAGGCCAGATAAGATTCGGAAGACCGTTTCGACGATATTACTACATACAAAATATTATATCACATGAAGTAAATGGTCACAACTGGCGAGTATTAGATATCAAATTCACACAAAGCTTTTTTATATAGCAACATAGAAAACTTACTTTACCACCATGTTGTTTCATAGGCAATAGTGTAACTTCTCTCAATTAATATATTCCTGATTCTTCTCACTGTGAACGTTGTAACTGATACAAAAACTCCCTTTAATTAACTCTAGTATCTCAATGTTTCTCATAACAACATAAATTTGAAGAGTATTTTTATTTTCTATTGTAAATTTTAAATTGCTATATTGTTAGATGGTTACATAAACGCTTTGAAATTCTTAAAAACTACCAGGTAATGTGCCCAAAGAAAACGTACTTGAAGATTAACCACCTATGTTTCAGAGTGATTCATCACTTGAAATAATAACTCGATTTGGAATTGATTGCAACGATTTACCTTTTCTATGATAAGGAACAACTACAAACAGACCCTTTAACTTCTCCGTAAATAAGGGGTAAGTTTATATACACCTTTCATAGTCCTTTAAGGTGCTTCATGGCTATTTATGTGTTGTATTTGAAAAGAAAATAGATTCCATTGAATCAACTTGCATATATGTTTAGTTCTACGTGTCTCATTCTGTAACAAAGCTACTCTGGATATACGCTTGATTCCACGTAATGATTATTTTCTATTTCAGTGACATATGTCAAAATATTGCTTTAGAAGCAACTATCAAAACAACTATGAAATCTATACCTTTCACACGTTAACATGTCTTAAAAGTGCAATATAGAAGGTGTGATTTAAACCTACAAATTTTTGTTTAGTTGAGTAACCCCATAAGCATTTTATACCAAAATCACGCGATGCTCAGAACTTAACACACTAGTGGAACTACAAGAGATCATTTTAACTACATTATAACACAAGTATGTTTCTCGTGAATAAAAGAAACTATATCACACACGTGCATTCAGTTTCTAGTTTACGGAATAAGTTTATCGTTTATTAATGTCACTCGTTAAAAAAAGCGATGAAAATTTTCAACAAGAATGTTAATAGAAAGATATAAATAACCCAAAAAGCGAAACGGAACTTAATAAAGGATGTACATAGTGTCATGTTGATCCGAAACTAGATATGATTGAAAACCATGTTGCATTCGTCTCTAAGATCGATTGTTTTGAATTCCACTGTACATTTGCTTTACAAAAGCCTCCAAACTGCTCAGTGCTAAACTTTAAGTTTTATTACAGTAATATTCGGGATTCAATGTCTGCGGTGGATATAGCGTCACATGAAAGAAACAAACACAAAACTACTTCATTAAAATTCTGTAGGAATAAAACTTTTAAAAACTCCGAAATGTAACACGTGATTGATAACAACCACAAAAACAAATGTAAGTTGTATAAGTTACTTTAATATAATTAGGCTCTCATCCGCGGATCGACTCGTAATCTGAGAGTCTCGGGTTCGAATCCTCATCAGGTCAAACATGTTAGCCTTTTCAGCTTTGGGGCGTTATAAGGTGGCGGTCAATCCCACTATTCATTGGTGAAAGAGTAAACCAAGAGTTGGTGGTTGGTGGTGATGATTAGCTGTCTTCTCTCTAGTCTTACACTGCTAAATTAGGGATGACTAGTGCAGATAACCCTCGAGTAGCTTTGTGCTTAATTCAAAACAACAACAACAATTAGAGCCTGGTTGCCAAAACACGTTATGTTCCTACATGAGAACATTCGCCAGAAAAAAAAAAATTTAATCAGCTATATAGTAGAACATAATAGATTTCTTTCTAAAGTACTTTTACCATGATTTCTTCTGTGATCCTCAGAGAATTTATACTTTTAAAGCATTGATATATAGATAATTTATAACACAAACATCCAAGTTCTTGACGAGTTTACGGTTATTGTTGAAAACTGTGGTTAACTTTTAAGTTGCCTGTAGGCCTTGTTGTCAAGTGCACTGCCTATTTGGGTAACAACCGTTGAAGACAAATGATCCTATGTCACTTACATGGAAGAGGAGGAACGTGATGAGGTTACTGAAGAGAGCGGGGTATCGCGCTGTTGGATATTCTATCGTAACACTACAGAAAGATTTTATTTTACTAGGTCCACATTGCCCTTAGAAGCCGTTTGGGATTTTCTTAGCTGAAACAAATTGGATTCAAAGCAGAAATAAAAATCTTGATTCTGATGCCAAAACGCTATTACTGTCCACCAGAATTATTAGTGTATAAAGAAAGGAGCTTTGGCGTCCATTAAACTGTGGACTTTATTTTTTAATTTTGCGCAAAGCTACTCGAGGGGTATCTGCACTATCCGTCCCTAATTTAGCAGTGTAAGGCTAGAGGGAAGGCAGCTAGTCATCACTACCCACCGCCAACTCTTGGGCTACTCTTTTACCAACGAATAGTGGGATTGAGTGCTACATTATAAGGCCCCCACGGCTGAAAGGGCTAGCATGTTTGGTGCGACGAGGATTCGAACCCGCGACCCTCAGAATACGAGTCGAACGCCTTAACCCACCTGGCCATGCCGGGCCAAATTGTAGACCTAGAAACCCTTTGTTTATGACTAAGCGGGAAAAACGGTACATTTAATTGAATGTATTGAAATTAAACACTTCCATTTGAATTTGAAGTAAACTATGACAGTAAAGTTTTTAAAATTCAATCAGATTATATCGGATGTTAATATTCCAATGTTATACACTATTGATATTCTTATTACACATTACTGGTAACACTAAGCAATGCCAACTACAAGAGAATAGAAAATAAATCGTATTAACTGAAACATATTCTCCGTTAAATGACACACAAAATTAAGTACCTTTGACAAGGCTGAAATAGACACCAATTTCAAGTGTTTTAAGATTTTATTTCACTAACACAAAGTTAGCCCTAAACAAGAAATCTCACAATCATACATTTACAGTGACAATAAAAATTCATGGAATTATACGAATCACAAATACAAATTTCAGTTATGCCGCGCTACAAATCTCACATTATTTTATTTAAAAAATTATAATGGGTTAAAGTAAACAAGATTTACGTGCTTGTAAATAACTGAACACCAAGATAATTGTTTGATCATTTTTTCTTACCAAATATGTACATATATATTATATATTACCACAAAAATTTCCACAAATATGTTCTCTTTCAGTTTTTGAAACTGAAACAGGTTAAACAAGAGTTACTATTTATAAAAAAAACTGAGCTTGCGTTACCACTTTTCTTACCAAGCCAGCTTATGTTACGTGGTTTCCAGCAAGATTTAAAGAAAAATCATCCAGATCGTTAGTTCTTGACACACAGTTAAAAAAGAAATTAACACGGAGTTAATGCGTGCATTACGTTGCATGATTAAGTCATAACGAGGAAGTTTTGTCATCATCTATTACGTTTCGTTTTGTTATTAGTGTAGTTTGACTTCGAATTCGAATATACATGGTTTGTGTCCCGTTACCGCTTAAACGAATTCTGAACTTTAAAACCGAAAGTATGATATAAGAGCGTTGGTCAACTACCACTATTCAGTCAAATAATATGGTCAAACAACGGTCAGACAATAGTATCTCATTGACTGATGGTAATTGCTGTTGTTTGTTTTTGGTTCGTTTTGAATTTCGCGCAAAGCTACTCGAGAGCTATCTACGCTACCCGTCCCTAATTTAGCAGTGTAAGACTAGAGGAAAGGCGGCTAGTATCACCACCCACCGCCAACTCGTGAGTTACTCTTTTACCAACGAATAGTGGGATTGACCGCAACATTATAACGCCCCCACTCCTGAAAGAGCGAGCATGTTTGGTGTGACGAGGATTCGAACCCGATTACGAGTCAAATGGCTTAACCACCTGGCCATACCGGGCCAATTACTGTTGAATAAATGCTTTTACCTTAGTCTATCAGTTCAAAATTGACACTGCTCTTCCCTAACTGACCTATAATCCTTCGTTTTCCAATGTCATGAAGTACTCAGTAACGTATCTTCACTATTTGAGGATATGAATATTTTGCCTAAGAAAAATCTATTACCTTCTTCAGGAATCAGTGGTCGGTGGTATTATATAATCTACGTAAGGTTAAACAATAGCAAATGTAGTTCTGATGCATTCCGCACTACCACGACTTCTTATCAGCTATATTTTTCAAGTGGTCGTTTCAAAATCATTTCAGAGTAACGTGTTCAACCATTTGTATTAAATGTATAAACGTAGAAAGGGTATTTCTAATCATATGTGCTGTATTGTAAAGTCTCTGATGTCTAATTTTGCGTGAAATATATATAAAAATGTTTATGTTTCTCCCTGTTAATTATAACGTACTTTTTTTATTTCTATGAAATGAAGATGGATAGCTATTTCTGCAATTCTAAAATTTGCCAGTCGAGTTACTACACGTGTAATACTTCCAGTATTTCTTTTCAAAAATGCACAAGTTCACGAATTTTTATATTTATTACGCTGGAAGTCATCAGTCTACATATTTTTTTGTTAAAGTATGGGGCAGGAGATAATTGAGATTACAGCCTGGTGAGATAAAAAGGTTTTGGATTTCTATAGAAAAATCAATATGGTATTTTGTGGATAAAGAAAAAATTAACTCAGTTTCGAGGAAGCGACTAAACCACATTCTCTCCAAGAAATTGAAACATAAATCAATGTTTGGAAAGGAATGATTCCCATTCTCCACTAAGTTGGGTGACAAAACTTTAACCATATTTTCTAATGGTCTATTGCATCTACCATATATTTATCTTGACATATATTAATTTCCATTTAAGGTATATATATATATATATATAAAACGAGTTTAAAATTACTGTAAGAATTGGTTTGGTTTGAATTTCACGCAAAACAACATGAGGGCTATCTGCGCTAACCGTTCTTAATTTAGCAGTGTAAGACTAGAGAGAAGGCAACTAGTCATCACCACCCACCGTCAACACTTGGACTACTGTTTTACCAACTAATAATGGGATTGACTATAACATTATAACGTCCCCACCGCTGAAAGAGTGAGCATGTTTGATGCGTACTGTAAGAAAATATATTTTTCACATCAAGTACTGGTGGTTGAAGAATCCAATGCGTATTTAACATATTGTTACTTTAATATATATGTATCATTCATAAGTATTCAGAATGTCAATCCCACCGCTAGGATTTACAATGCTACAATCAGGGGTTCGATTCCCCTCAATGGGCTCAGCAGATAGCCTGGTGTGGCTTTACTATAAGAAAAACACACACAAAATGTTAAAAAATTAAATGTTTTAAAATTATTAAATATAATTATACAAACTAAAAGAAACGAAAGGGCCCAGGTTTCCAGGGCTTCTCAAAATGTTCGTATTTGTATTGTTGTGGAGGAATGAGGCACCAAGAGAAATCTTGGAATGCTTTAACAATAACAAAGGAAAACCGCATTTTAAACTTTAGAGGTGTTTACAGTTACATTTTAGTGAAGTGAAATTAAAAGTTCCAGATGCATAAAGGAAAATACCTTTGGAACCTTTTTATAGATAGGAAATTACATGGTGTGTTTGGGTTGCTTTTGGTGACGTGTTGCTCTCTATTCTAAGGCCTTCCTCAGATCCTTCTTTAACCTGAGCATATAAATCGAAACTTTGCCAAAAACATTGGGTCATTTTTCGTCCGTAAAATGATATCCTTAGAATCCCTAAAACAATATCTAACCCTATAATAAAGATATGAATACGGATCTACCTCTATCTCTTGAAATTATAAGCTTGTGTTAAGCTTTACGTTCAAATGTAAATTAGTCTAAGGATTGAAATAAAATTTCATGTGTTTTTTTTCGCACTGATGAAAAATTTTCCCAAACACCTAACTTTTAAAGCTTTTAGTAACATCACTTGTGACATATTCGTATTATAGGTTTTTAAATAAAATCAGGTGAAATGGTAAAACAAAACCAGGCAAATGAAAATTCATCTAAATCTTATGAAAAACCTAGTAACTATATCCTTATTATTTAGGATTTTATTACTTGTCCATAACTATCAATTATGCACAGCAGTTATCCATTTAGAAAAAAATCTTATTATTTTAGCTCCAAACTACACAATGGACTAACTGCGCTTTGTTTACCCCTGAAAACCAAACCCCAGATTTTAACATTACAAGTTCGTAAACTTTCCACTACCTCACCAACAGACTGGACGTCTAGAGAATATTCAAAATTTTAAACCACTTTGATCATTCTCACAATGACTGCTATAGAATAGATGACTTCGCAAAGCAGAGAATATTACAGATAAATTATCCTTCGTGATAAACAATTATTACTTTAATACAAGAATTTAAAAGTCAATTTACAGTGTTTTGACTATGTGATATTCATCAGAAACGTGTAAAAAATTGATTAATGAGTAACTTACAACGTAAAAACAGAACTGTTTTTACAGTGTTTTGACTATGTGATATTCATCAGAAACGTGTAAAAAATTGATTAATGAGTAACTTACAACGTAAAAACAGAACTGTTATATACGTTTATAAACATAGATGATATTCATAGTTGTGCCAATATGAATATTAATATTGCCTCCTATAGGGGATCACTCTTGCTAAAACAGCTGTATTTTCCCTTTATTCTACTTGCTTACCGCTTGACTGGATTTATTTCACTTCATTAATACCTTATCCATGAAACGTTAACCGTCAATGATTCCGTTTACTTCCACACAAGCACACGCCATATGGACTTATTGCTACTACATACATTTATATAGCATATAATTTACTTGAATTCTCCGGATAACCAAAACTTTGCGAATTTCAATTCCAGTTTAACGAAACTAACGAAATGGAGATCGTGTTTGCTGCGGAAGATCTCTATCTCCACGTCTCTCTTCAAATTGGGAAGGCTTCAGTTTATGTTATGATTACATACATTGAGGTATACAGCCATCCCTAACCAGACTGAGGAAATCTAGATCGACCGGAAATTACTTTCTGTTCTGAACGAATTTTTTTTTCTTATTTGGGGAGTCGTACTAGTCTGATTTCGTTTTGTCGATTTCCTCTTATCAGACTCAGGAGAGCAGTGCATATGACCCTGTTGAAAAATCACCTCGTTCCGATATGTGCCGCCAACTTTGTTGGTTGGACTTACTCATCATACTGAATCATTACTGTCGTCTTGCTTGTCTCACACACGTCTTATCCACATTTAATTCGCTTTTCTTCAATAGCCATTGGTTTGTTCATACATTCTAAGCCTTCTGAACCAGTCCGTGTAAAACATTGAGAAGGAAACGATATTTTTAACAGGCATCGCGTAAGGAGCCAACATTTATCTTCTTGGGTTCAGATTATGACTTCTATATTTGAAAAAAAATACTGGTTTATATAATTCTGACAGCTATAGTCACTATAGCTTGTTGTTAGATTGCTAAACTAGTGCCTGTTATTTGAATTGTTTTATAATTTGTAAAATAGAATATATTCTTATTTAATTCGCGTTTTTTTATTTAGATAAAGTAACTGTTTGTAATAACACTAATATTTTGTATACGTTGGTTTTTGATTCTCATTATTTCATTAACACGTGAAATTGTTGAGATACTTTCAATGTTATTCGGTTATATAGCAGACATAACAGAAAGAACTGCTACGGTGCGTGATTACAACCCAAATGAGGTTATTAGTCATTAATAAAAATTGAGATATGACCAACGAGCCCTAGAAAAAACAACTGTCAGGAAACAAGTTATGAAAGTGTTTTATTTCAAAAGCAAATAAATAAATATTAAGAATAATAAATATTTTTATTTCTGAGCTTTCGAGCTCGTATGTCCTGTTGTGTTGTAGTCTACAGAGCAAATAATTCTTCTAGTGACATGGGCACGTTTTACTGACTTCAATAGTACAAACTGCAACGTTAAGCGTCCCTCTTGTGACGTCAGATAACACACTACTGTATATTGGTACAAGTAGTTAAAACAGATGATCCCTCCAGGAGAACTTCGTCCCCTTTAGGAAAAATTTAATTTCAGTGAGAGGTCCTCCTGTGGGACAGCGGTAAGTCTTCAGCTTTACAATGCTAAAATCAAAGGTTCGATTCCCTTCCGTGGACGAGGCAGATAGCTAACTATATGTGGCTTTCTTATAACAAAACACACACTCAATGAGAGAGTCTTTTAATGTGCTCTTCATACTATTTAGTAATAGTAGTAACCATAATTTCCTAACTAATGTAGCATCATTTATTACAAAACGTTAATATCAAATTCGGGTGTATCAAAACAGTATTAGCTTTTAAAAACTCAACAAGCAATATTAATATTAGTTCAGATGTCAAGCAATAATTATTCTGCAGTTTTTCGTGTGAGTCAACTGAGAAATTTTCTCTTTCTGGTTCGAATTTACTCTCTTGACCCCTCGCTATATTCCTGTGTTCCTCTGACCTATTTGCATCTCTTATACATCTCTATAGTTACGCCCATTGTTGTAACTCGAATACACATAGTTGTAGCTTGGACATCTATTACTGTAATTCAGACACCCTTGACTTCAAGTCAGATACCCATGGCTGCAATTATGACATCCATCGTTGTAACCCTGACAAACATCTTTCTCAATCGAACATCTTTGCTTGTAGCCCAGGCATACAAGGTTGTGACTCGGATAATACCCGTGGTTATAGCTTTCAGTTTCATTTGTTTCATTAAACAATTTGATTACAACTAGTAAGCACTGACGAAGTACATAATTTCAGATCAAGCTATAATACCAGATTTCTCATGTTTCTTCTCACTTAAGGCAGATATACGTTGAATTTTCACATTAAAGATGCAACAAATTTAATACTAAAGAGTAAAGACCAAAACGAGATTCAATGAGACATATATACAGGTATAATTGCACAGGCATGCAAGGTTTTATTGTCTTGAAGTTTTCACATGCTCTACAGTAATTCCTGCACGCTGAATCCGAAAATGATATCCTTTCTTCTCCATCACGTACAGATTTTTCACAAAACGTCACATGTACTTTTACATGACTGAATCATTTTCATTAACATCTGGTCACATTTTACAATACTTTAAATGTCGACAATCACTGGCTATAGATTTCTCTTGACCAATCGCGACCTGAGAGTCCTATCGATCGTTCTAGAACTCATGAGAAACACGTCGCCGGTATATAAACGGTTAAAATACATCACGTGTCATTTCAATGTAGTATTTGTTTGTGCCTACACTTTGACTTTTTTTAAATTTCAATATTACTTATTCGTCGTTATGTTAACTTAAGGTTGATAAATGACCCAAAGATATTCTCTTATATTTAAGGCCTGGCATGGCCTAGCGCGTTAAGGCGTGCGCTTCGTAATTTGAGGGTCGCGGTTTCGCGCCCGAGTCGCGCCAAACATGCTCGACCTCCCAGCCGTGGGGGCGTTATAATGTGACGGTCAATCCCACTTTTCGTTGATAAAAGAGTAGCCCAAGAGTTGGCGGTGGGTGGTGATGACTAGCTGCCTTCCCTCTAGTCTTACACTGTTAAATTAGGGACGGCTAGCACAGATAGCCCTCGAGTAGCTTTGTGCGAAATTCCAAAACAAACAAACTCTTATATTTATGGTAAATTTGTTATATAATTAAACTAAGTGTTTTTCTTCCCAATCTATAAAGAATCCTCACATGGTTTAAAAAAAAAAATTAATATTATTTTCAAAATCTGCATAGATGAATTATGGAAAATCCGTTATTAATACCAAAACAACCTCTATGAAGTTTAGATTTACAGGTCTGTGTTACTTTAGCTACACACTGGATATCTTTAACGCACTTAAAACTTAGTTAGCCCTTGATTTTTCGGAATTCAGTATAAGTAACATATTTTTATCGTAGAATTATTAATATATATAGCATGTTATTTTTCCGAATCTAGGTAATTAGTCAAAAGAAAATGTTTACGTTCTTCAAGTATACATTACAGAATATATGCTGTAAAATTAAAAATTACAAGTGCCATTGGTAACAGGTTTTTTTTGTAATAATCAAAAAAAGTCAAATGTGCTAAACCTAAGACTCTAAAAAGGTTAACAGTGTATAGATTCTTGTTTTTAATTCAAAGTTATCTAATATAGAAGCTTTTCTTTATTTCGAATTTGTTTAACTCATAATTTCTCTGAGGCCTTTACTATCACCTGTCATTGTACATAATTTGGTTTATAAATTCTAGAGGTTTTTAGTATATTCTTTGTTCTTTGTTTTAGATTCAAGGTGACTTTTTAAAAAACCAAAACCAACATATTTTTTATTCTTAATTATTAAAACAGTCAGCAATTAGCTGTAAATCTTAAACACATAAATCATGAAGTTTCTTTGAATTGGATTAGGATGTACTGTATAAATTTGTTTCACGAATCCAAACAAAAATAGTAACAAAACAGGAGTTGTCATGACTTTATAGATACAGTTTTGTAACTCAACAAAACTCTCAAACCCTGGGCCCGGCATGGCTAAGCGTGTTAAAGCGTGCGACTCGTAATCTGAGGTTCGCGGGTTCGCATCCTCGTCGCGCTAAACATGCTCGCCCTTTCAGCCGTGGGAGCGTTATAATGTGACAGTCAATCCCACTATTCGTTGGTAAAAGAGTAGCCCAAGAGTTGGCGGTGGGTGGTGATGACTAGCTGCCTTCCCTCTGGTCTTACACTGCTAAATTAGGGACGGCTATCACAGATAGCCCTCGAGTAGCTTTGTGCAAAATTCCAAAACAAACAAACAAACTCAAACCCTGAAACTACACAAAGTTTCTAACATCTTTTGTGAAACAATATTCTGAAAAACGTATAAATAAGCTTGTTACAAGTTATCAAAATAATAATAAGACATTTGTCACTAGCATCTAAAAGCGTCAACTGAAATATAGAATATGTGTTTCCATATAAATGTATACACAGACACGTGATTAACAAACGACCCGAACATAAAATATATTACAGGCATATCAGTATTTATAATATCCAAGACTAGCATATAATGTCATTATACTAATTTTATGGATTTATTTTATCACACCAGATCATCATTCAGAAACTAACTGCTTGGTTGAAAAGAACAATAACTTATCCTTATTAGCAACACTTAGTAAGCATCAATTGCAGGAAGGAACCAGTCATCAGATCGGATGCTTGAACTAACCGAATCCAAAGACTTGTATTTCGCCGCCTCTTTGTGGAACAACAAATATTTGCGTCTCTTGTTATGAGACAAAATTTAAGTTTTCTCATTCTTCCCCATTTTTCTGAATTTACGGGAAGATTAGGACGTTAAAGTCCCTTTTATATACTTTTTTTTTTTTTGGTTGGTAATCTTGCATTCCTCAAAGCTAGTTATGTCAGATATTAAACTTTATCTGAGTCTGCTAGAAAGTGCGTATTAGATAGTTCATAGGCTTTGATGAATGACCTTAATATCTCTTTATAGGGGCAACTAAAACACATATGAATGAATTAAATTATTCCAGTGAAGGAAAAAACCACTGAATCTTGCTATAGACACACTATGTGCAATCAGCGTTTGGAATTATTACAATAGGGTGATTGTAAACGTTAAATATAATTTATGTTGCAATGGTTCATAAGACTACGTTTCATTAAACAGTATCAACATGCATTTGTTATGTCCAAACAATGTGAAAATCTCCTAAGATAGATATAAAAATCATGTTTTTAAATAGATTGTTTGTTATCCGTGAATAGCAAAAGTGCTTTTGCCTTGACTTGGTATAGACTGCTTGAAATTCGAAAATTATTGTGACTAAACTGAAAACGTTAAATTTAAGTTACGGCTCCCACGCAACGTTCTTAAAAGTAAAACTTTTATAAATGAACACTTAGTGCTCTTTCTGGGTCTCAGGTTTTAAAATAACAACTTCGAATGTATTGTGCCGATTTTATTCGTATATGAAGTAACCAACAGTATCATAATACAAAAGATTGTGTCTAAAAATTTGAGAAATGACAAAAATTGGGATATTACAAGGAAATTAAAAGATAATAAAGTAAGATATTTATCAGTTACGAAATTATTTACGTTTTCTAAAAGTAACCTTAAATTAAATAGTTTCTTATTTGAATGTTTTACAGCAAAAAAAAAAAGAAAGAGAGAAAGAGAGAAAACGATGCCGAACGTTGTGATATTTTGCAGATACATTGAAAGTACAAGAGAGAGACAATAATTGTATGTACAAAATATTTTATAGTGACTAGATGGCGCTTCTGTGAGAATTGTGAAAAAAAAAAATCAGTTATCAGAAGCTAGACTGTTAGAGTAACCAAAGAAATTAATTCGGTTCAAGGATTTCAAGAATCTGTAGTTCAAGGTTAACAGCCTTAAAAAGGTCTTAAGCAATATATAGATTTGCGAATTTATAGCGATGTGCATATATTAAACAACTCCTACGTTAGTAAAACTATAATAATTCATATTAATTATTAATGTTCTCGCAACAGTCTTGAGGTTACGTTTATCATTATTATTACTACTCTCAAATACAGGTACTGAGAATGTAATAACACATATTTCACTAACAAAGTTCTAATTTTAGGCAAACTCACAACGCTTAATAAAGATGTTATGAATATGAGATTGAACTATATGAGCAAGAGATAATTTACAGCTTATCATTGGCTAAAATTACTCTGAAACCTTTATTGTTAGGTTATGGTACTTGATAGTTCAACAATTTATCAAAGTAGTTAATAGTCCATTCATAATGATACCTTACGAGCTGAAAAGCACCGTCTAAAAGGCTCGATGAAAGTGCATTTTAATTTACCTCTGCGTAAATAACTAATATTGGCTATTTTTAGGAACTTTAAATTATTAACAAATCTATACTTCAAACAGACCTTGCGCTTGTTTTACATCTGAGAATAAGTTAGTTTGGTGCAACTTTCGTTTTTAAAACGGTTGATTGAAAATTATGAATGAATATTTTCAGTACACATTATTTTATTGGGGCAATCGTGAAACTTCAACAAAGTTGTATTTGCGATTTACATTTATATATCTATAGGCTTAACATAAAATTGTACGTTCGGACACGGGTTGTTTCTGAGAAAACCCACATTAACCTAATTACTGTGTCCACCGCGGGCATCCGAACCCAGACTTTAACATGAACTTACCGCTTTTCGCCAGTGGTCAAACTTACCGTGTCTTTCAAAAGAATATGCAGGATTATTATTGTTTAATGAATGGTATACAATTAAATAAAGGCTAACTCCAGATACAATAAACACAGTGAAGGATATGAAAAATGTGCTTAGTCAGAAAGTATATGCTGTTTTGTGTTTATTTAATCAGCACAAAAATTAATCCAATGATTACGTCATGTAAAAAAAAAAAAGTTTGTCGCAATGATTCATCTGTGCTTTGTCCACATCAGGTATCGAAACCCGGTTTCTAGCGTCGTAAGTCCGCAGACATAACGTTGTGTCACTGAAAGTATAACAAAGTAAAATATAAGTCATGTTTCTTAGTGCAGAGGAAGGTAAATTAGACGTTCTAGTTTGTCTTGAAATAGTCTATAGTAAAATAAGTTTAACATTCTTCCACATATGCCAGAAGAAACACTTTGATCGACAGTGCTTATACTATAATCTAAGGTAATTTCTTAACGCCTTAAGGTTTTTGAAAGTACTATTCATTATCTTATTTGTTCTTACTTCTTTCCCAACAAGTGATTTATGCAGTTGGTCCCGCCCATTTGTGGTTACTACATACTCTTCTAAAAATTGATAGATCGAACAATAGGTTTGGTAACACGAGATTTCTTCTAATAATTTTTTTTATATTAGATGTTGGTTTCATCTCACTCTGTTCAACGACTGTACTCAGCTAAACACGAATATAAATGAAAGTTCGTTCAAATATCAATGATCAACAAATAATACTGAAGACTACATGAATTAAAACATTTTAATTTGTACTACATACAACATAAGGTGAGGAATGAAGTGCATTATTAAGTGTTTACGATTATAAATTAACTATAAAAAATTTAAAGTATCTGAAAAACTAATGACAGCTATTATTTATATCGAATTAATTAGAGTGTATTTAACACCATGATGCTATTTAATAAAATTTGTTATTAGTACAATCCTACATAGATGAATAAAATACCGGATTTTTGGTATATACGTATGTAAGCTTACCACTCACCTACAGAAAGACTTCAATGAAATATAAAGTAACCAGATGGTTAAGGCGCTCCACTCGTAATCCAAGGGTTGCGGGTTTGAATCCCCGTCACGCCAAACATGCTCGCCCTATTAGCCGTAGGGGTGTTATAATGTGTCTATCAATCCCACTATTCGTTGGTAAAAGAGTAGCCCAAGAGTTGGCGGTGGGTGGTGATGACTAGCTACCTACCCTCTAGTCTTACACTGCTAAATTAGGGACGGCTAGCGCAGATAGACCTTGTATAGCTTTGCGTGAAATTAAAAAAAACAATATAAAGTAGAAAAAAACGCGCAGAATCATTGAAAGGTCTTGTTACTCATAACATTTCTTACCTTAATGTTAGATAACTACTTCTAATTACTGTTTTTATGTTGTCACCAGTTGATGTTAAAATTATTGACAACATAATGTCTAAGCAATTCTCAGGGTCATAAAATTTTTCGCAAATTAATATTAAAATTATTCACAAGTTGATGATAAAACCATTTGTGTCAAACACCATTCACAAGGTAATAATAAAAATATTCGCAAGTTCATGTTAAAACTATTCAAAAATTAACAGTAAATTTCATTCACAAGTTCGTAATAAAGTTGAAGTTAAGAATTTTTTCACAAGTTAAAGTGAAAACCATTCTTAAGTCGATTTTACAATCATTTACAAGGTAATATTAAAACTTTTCACAAATTAATGTTAATTCTATTTCCAAATTAATGTTAAGGTTAAAATTTTTCACAAAGTATTCGTAAAGGCATCCATAAGTTAAAGTTAAACTTAATTATACGATAACGTTAAAATCATTCACAAGTTAGTATTACAATATTGTTTTGGGTATTGCTAAAACTACTTACAAGTTAATGTTGAAAATAAAGTTGTGGTCAGTGATCGAATTCGCGTTTAATATCAAAGTTAGAGCCAATTATCTATACTAATTCTCATCTGTACAGGTCAGATTGTCAGATAAAAAAAAAACACAAACGCAATAAGTAGAAACATAAAAACCGTGAATATCTTGGAGTAGGTGCTGTCTTTCAGCAGAAAAAGTTTTGGCTGTTCCGACTCATCGACTCATTTAAAAGTTTTCTGTGTTTCTTATTTGAATTATGGGTTTACTTTTCTGACTCTCAAACAAGTTTTTCTATTCATATTTGAAGGATTCCTTTTATAATATAGCCTTTAAAAATAACAAAAGCTGTTGTTATTTTATGTATTTTTATGACTTAAAATAGTGTGAATAATATCCTTAATAAGTATTAATTTAAAAATTAATAATTCGACTAAATATTAATTTAAAAGATTGTCTTTGGATGGCGCTTTACTGACCTTGAGTCAGTATCACTTCTCACCTTCTTTCTATCTTGTTGTTTCACTAGATGGCGCCCTGTGTTAACAAAAAGAGTGTTGGTGATGTAGCTACTGATTCACGTACAGAGCAAATGTACGCAGTTGGTTCACTGAGGTATTTTCAAGACTCATGTGAGCGTGAATGTATATAAGTGCTCGTTCGTATAAACTCTAAACTAACCTGACTGTAAAAATTTACTCTCTGATAATTCTAAAACTAGTACCAAAGAATAGGCAAGAAAAGAAATAAAACGATATAAAATTCTTTTTTTTTCATCTGTTTTATGATCTTCGTTTGGTATAAGTGATTCTTTTCCCAAATAATAATATTTGACTTGAAGGCCAAGTTTAATTAAAAACCGTTTTGATCTTTTCAAACCCAAAGGCTTATTTTCCAGTCAGAATTTCACGTGTTTCCTTCACAACGAGATGACGAATCAGAAATCATTAAGAAAATCTGGTAGACGCTATGAATACTCTACACTTGAATCAGTGTTTCTACTGATGTTTCTCTCTACCGCTGGTGAGTGGATGTAACTTTGTTTGTAATTTTCTGTTTTTTATACATTAGTAGTAAATGATTACAAATTTTTGTATATCTCGTCTTCATGTTGTCTGTTGTAAACAACAAAAAAAGTTGCTTTTCCGTGTCATAAATTTTCTGTGACTTTCACATTATAGCCAGATCTCTGTTAATGAGTATTGTTTCCAATTGTTCGACTTCCCTCATTCGGGGATCACGAAAGGTGAGATCCCTAAGTAAAAATGTACACGCATTTTTTATAGTAAAATACTTTAAATTCAGGTTTGAAAATAACAGTTGACTAGTCTTGATTACGAACAGTTTCCTTCTTTACTAAAAATACGTCTGGTAACTTTCATTTTTCTAAAAATATATTCTGTGTATAAAGTGAGTGCAGTATTAGAAAACCAGTGTTAAAATATTGTATTAAAGTAACATAATAAGAATATTAGTAGTTTTTCTTTCTATTTTCTTGTTAGATTTAAGGATATCAAAATTACCTTTGATTCACATAATATCTTAGTAAAAAGTGTTATTATAACATAAGATTCGGTCACGATCGAATACTTCAGAATTTTTGTTACAGATTATAAATATTATGATCTGAATGTACTTCACTGGTTCTTAATTTTGAACTAACTATTTAGAGGTATTGGTATGACATGCTTCTGGAGTGAATTTCTCTTTATAATATTTTTAAAAAATGGTGTAAATTACTTCTGGATATAAAAACTTGACTCGATCCATGAATATGGAAGTGTTTTAAAGAGTGCTTAATACATCTACGATTGGATAACGTGTACTCGCGTATAGGTGTATTGTTGTTCATGTCTTCTAATATTTTACGTGTAGAGAAAGGTTTTTGTGATTTCGTGATATCAAAATCGCAAAGATTAGGAAAGGTTTATATGTACTTCGTAATGTTACAGGGTTCACGATTTTGGCTTTATCTACTGCAGAACCGGATTAACTCGTCTTAACAGGGCTGTATGATAAACTTAAAGTTGCTACGGTGCTAAGGTTGAACTGCTTTAACCTCCATCAAGACCTAATTCTTAAACTAAAATTTCTAGAATTACACAAAACAGCATAGATTTACGTCTGTTAATATCTCTTCGTAACTTTTTAGTTCTGTCAGTGTACCGACTGATAACAGGAAACGTTAGAGAACTCACAACTCAAACTGATCCGGCTTAATCTGAGAAAATATTGTGACAGTTGTGTAACACTACGTGCAAAACTCAATGCTTATCATTTTACGGTAAAGTGATGTTTATCTACGGTTTCTCTGTTAAGTTTCAGTAAATGCGAATTAACCAATAAATGAAATACTTTATTTACAGAAAATATATCTATTGTTAATCACTTAATGATCTGAATTTTGTGTATGAGTGAAAATGTTAGGTAAAGAGTTCACAAAAGAATTATTAGCTGGTTACCACATATAAAAATTGACGAAAACCAAAGAATAAAATGTCTGTATTCATAGGTTTTAAACAGTTTTTAATCTTTGTTTCCTTTAGCACTTTAAAGGTGTTCTTGTTAAATGGCCCTGGGACAATAAAAGGTCTTGAACATTTTAGTGTATTAACAAACCTAATGTAACAGAAGATATTTCTGGCTATTTTACAATGAGATAAGACATTTTATACTTTAATTATTAAAGATTCTGGCAACGAGCTTAACTTCTTTGATACTTGCGACTTTGTGAAAACATATTTGTATCTTTATAATTTAAGTTTTTGTCTTTTTAGTATTGAATATTATTAATTATTATAACATGTCAGCATCTACTTGGCATTAGATTCATGTCGATTTCAGTTTCAAAACTAAAAACGCGTTTTCGTTATTAAGCAGTAATAAGATTTGTCTGAAAAATAATTATCCACGACATAAACAACTCGTTAAGTCATATTAAAACAAGCTGTTAGGCCAGATTTAAACCGCTGTTAGATTAGATTGAAATACGTTGTCAGACTAGATTGAAACTGTTGCTAAGCTATGTTGAAACTGTTACTTACTAAAGAAATTTTAAAACCGCCACATTTTTTTGCTAATTTTAAAATATTTCTGAAGAAGTAAATATTGAAAGTAAACAGATTCCACTTTCTCCTGATATCAGTTTGCACTTCTTTGAGAAAAACGTTATCAAAGCCAGTTAATTTTCACGTACTCTGTAATAATATACCTGTAGATTAATTAAAAATTGTTTGTTTTGGAATTTCGCACAAAGCTACTCGAGGGCTATCTATGCTAGCCGTCCCTAATTTAGCAGTGTAAGACTAGAGGGAAGGCCGCTAGTCATCACCACCCACCGTCAACTCTTGGGCTACTCTTTTACCAACGAATAGTGGGATTGACTGTCACATTATACGCCCCCACGGCTGGGAGGGCGAGCATGTTTAGCGCGACGCGAGCGCGAACCCGCGACCCTCGGATTACGAGTCGCACGCCTTACGCGCTTGGCCATGCCAGGCCTGATTAAAAATCAAAGAGGCCACCATTCCCAAGCGAATGCAACAGGGCTCCTCTACATAAATCTCACAAGGTCAATTTTGGGCACCATAAAAATCGAAAATTGTCTATGTTATTGCTATGCATCTGCAAGAAGGTATATTAGTACCAAATCCCATATAAGTTGGTTGACAAACACTAGAATAGTAAATAAAAACGCCAAATTAAGCTTTCCTCACTGAACAACTGAGGAAAAGACAAAAATTCCAAAATAGACTGTATCTCTATTTGGGATCTGCACGTGAATTGGTCGTAATATTGCAGCGAAATGGACCAAAATTCCTAAAATTATGTTTTTATGACATTTTAACCCTGAAATGAATAAAAATTGACATATCTTACACTTTTGAATGTATATCCATGAGATCCGTAGAAAAGTATCTCTGAACTAAATCCCATGTAGATTAGTCAAAGTATGACCTAGTAACTGACTACCCCCCAAAAAAAATTCTGCTCTTTTTGTGAGCTATGGTCCCCTAGAAACTCAAACTTCGATATTTTTATATGTCAAATTGTTGGATGCATGAAAATTAATATTTTCGCAAACTTCTATCTAGATTGTTGTGAATATGACAAAACAGGAGCTTCAAATATACATGTTTTAGTTGTTTGCTATTTCACTCTCTAAAATCCTTTAAAAGGTCTAAATTAAAAAGAGAGGAAGGGTTCTGGGCGTATTTGACAAAGTTATAAATCTGCCAGGTTTCAAGTCAATTGAAAAAAAGAAATTACTTTTAATTTTAAAATGTTTGGAATAAGAAACAGCATGAAAACAGTATGTTTCTCTGCCGAGATATAAGAATAAAGATATTAAAAAATGAATTGGCTACGTTTGTTTAAGAAGAGTAGAGAGAACGTAAAAAAAGTCTCTTGTCTCACTAGCACTGTTACATGCATCATGAAACTGTAGTGATGCGTGGAAACGTTGTTAAAGCTCAACGATGCAACAGAGGTTGACTTCTTGACTCGGTAATCTTGCTTCTGTTCAGTCTAAACAACTGACCCAGGAAATGTTCTATGTACATGACTTACGCAAGTATCTAAGTTGTCCAACACCATACAAGAGAAAGCTGTTAAACAGCTTTTTGAAAGAACCAGATAACCTGGGCTTGTTCCTTCACGTATAACTTTACAGATCCTATAGGTCGAAGTGACTCTAAACTTCCTTTTGTGACTCCTCGTGAATTTGATTCTGTTTTACTATTGCAGTTCAAGCTTGTACAAATAATAATTAGATTGACTCTGGTAATGCTCTCATTATTGTGCCTTCCCTTTGAACACGTTGGTATTCAAGAATGCTGTTCCAGAACTCATATAGTGCTCGTGCAAGTATGTTGGTTAAATACAATATTTGTGTTGATTCAAATGTGAATAAAAAATATAAATAGAAAAGCTAAATATATTTTACTTCATTCAGATATATACATAAGTATGCATTTCACTTAACTACACATTGTCTTTATAAATATTGTTTTCTTTAGTGCAATGGAACTCTTCAAATACAGGCATACAGTTTGAAAAATAACTACTTCGCTTGTGAGTTGGACAGTGCCCAACCAGTCACAACTCAAGTTCTTCAAATATTTATGTGTAAAGAGATGTGAACACGTAGCGGAAGCAATAACACTGAAATATGAAATATATACCAATAATGTTGATCTGAAAGTAAACACATCAAAGGTTACATCTCACAGCGAAATGTCTAAAAAGGAACATATATGAGACGAATAAGTGCGTCATTACTTCTCTTACGTTTTCTTACATATAACTTTTGGAATTAGTGCTTTCAAAGCCTTTATAGCTGTTATTAAAACAGCCCAGGGAAACTTTAAGGGTAGGGTTAACCGTTGTTAGAACAATGCATCTACCACGTGGCCAGGAAGTAAACTAGATAAATGCACGTGATTTTGACTACTGATCGGAATGTAGCATAAAAGTTCTCAGTTCCCACAAATATGACTTTAGAATGACAGTTGCTTCTCTGAGTGAATTTTTTGTTGTTTTCCAAATAATACAAAATACAAATTAAGACATATTTTGATATTTACGAAATCGCATCTGCGTAGTAGTTCATAACAAATAAAGAAAATGCGATTTCGTAAATATCAAAATATGTCTTAATTAATTTTTGTAAGAAATGTGAAAGCTTCAAACGTGATTTTACTGTAGTTATATCAATAAATAAAACATAAATGTCATTTTAATGAGTTAAAGCAACGAACATAAATGATTGATTTTATGATTAATAAATCGAGTTGTACAAACACTTAAGAAATTTAAATCAGGAAGTTGGAGTTCAAACAGCTCAACAAATGAGTTATTGCTTACTTGGAGTAAAATGTAAGCTTTCCGTGAGGATAGGGGTAAGGGGTAGAAGACAACGAAAATCTCTGTCTTGATAGGGTAAGAGTAGATAACTTGTTTTAAGAGGAAAACTGAAGAAATTGTATTTTCAAGGAAAAAATGTAACTATAAAAATAGACTAATATATGTGATAAATTAACCTTGATTTCATGGGGAATAAATGAAAGAGAGTCTGTAAGAAAGGTTGAAATTACAAGAAGTCTTATCTATGTGCTATAGTATAATAGTTCTTGAACTGACCAGAAAGTTTGGGAAAAGGTTCAACTATGAAATATGAGATGAAAATGAACCATTTTTAGGGTATGTATAATAGGAAACTCTGGTTAAAATAGCTAATAAAAACTGAAAGTGATATTCTATTGAAGGTAAAATCAACCATTTTAAAAAGGTTGAAATATAGACGATCCTGGTTTGTCGAAGAAAACCAAAAGCAGCTTATCTTGAAAGTTAAAATGGAAGATATGATGTTAAGAGATGAAAGTAGAGAGAATCCTTGTTCCTGAGAGGATATATATACATATATATAGAGAGAGAATTTAAAATATGAGCAGGAAATATTTTGTTTCAAAATTGTAGAAAATGTGTTCCTATTTCCTATAAGAATAGAAACAGCTTAAAATATGAAATGAAAGGAATCTGTTTAACAGACCGTTGAAAATGAAATTCCAGTTCCAGAGAAGAATAGCAACAGCTTAAAACATATGAAATGGGCAAATTTGTCTTTAAATATTGGATGGAAGAAGTATATCCAATTTCTTCTCAAATAAGGGGTCTTTATCTGCGAATATGTTTTATGGAATGAGTAAAAATATAAATTCTTTGTCTTGACGGCCAGGTTTCTCATGTTACGAATGGTCGAGCGTGACCTAAGAATTTGTCAGCTTTCGCTGTGGATCTAGATATTCATGGTTTTGTTTCGCCGCAAAAACACACTCCGCAATTTGGGGTCGTGGATATGCAATGAGACAAGAGTTTTCAAAGAATTGACGGAAGGAGCTGATGATTTAGCCTTCTACAAGTCTTTCATTTTAAACTTAGATACAACGGCTATGTACAAAAGCCCTAGTGTAGTTTTGCATGTAAACTGTGAGACAAACAAGCCTCGTGATAAACCTTTTTTTTTTTTTTGGATAGTTTAGTGGGTTATAGAACTGACTTTCTTGATAATTAAGTTTCTCCAATCATTAATATATATATATCTTTAAAACAAGTATTATTTCCTAGAACTGAGTTCCTGGATAATAAAGTTTATTGAATACATTTTAAGTAAAGAACATGAATACAGAAACGAATTCTTCGACAACCAGATTTTTCTTGTCTTAAATAAGTTCAATGAATTTAGCAACTTTTAGAATTGACAAACACATTTTTTTCGATTCCTCTAAACACCTACAAATAATCTTCAGTTTATTATTTCCTATATTTGGTGCTTTATAGAAAAAAGGTACAAGATATTTAAGTTTTCCTAAAATCAGCCTGATCTTACGCTTGAACTGCAATGAAACAAACTTTATTATACGTAATCTTCATAGAAAGTACATCATTTGCGTTCATTCTTTTGTTCTTACTTTGTTTATATAGCGCACAAATATAAATAAATAATATAAAACAGAACCTTCACCTATACTAAGACTCATAGCTCAAAGAAAAATACTTTGAAATTACAGGCAATGTTATTTGCTCAGAGGCTATCCGAGGGTCGCGGGTTCGAATTCCGGTCGTACCAAACATGCTCGCCCTCCCAGCCGTGGGTCCTTCATTATAATGTGATGGTCAATCCCACTATTTGTTGGTAAAAGAGTAGCCCAAGAGCTGGTGGTGATGACTAGCTGTCGTCCCTCTAGTCTTACACTGCTAAATTAGGGAGGGCTAGCGCAGATAGCCTTCGAGTAGGTTGGTGCGAAATTCAAAAACATATAAACAGATGTTATCTGCTGGTAGATCAATGCGGTGGTGAGAACTGAACCATATTAAGTCTAATAAATCTGACTTTATTTGATGGAATGCTATTAAAGATATTTCGATATATTGTTTCAAACTCTATCGATACGTAAGTTCACATATTATGTTAAGGTTCAATAATCATTAGTGTATTCATGTTTGGCTAACGAAGGACCTGTAATGTCGATCGTAAAAAGAACATAACCTCCCTGGATCAAGTTTTTGCTATTGTTAAAGCTTGGTAGTTTTTTCTTGATTTTTTATATATCAACTTTGTTCTTTAGATATCTTAGTTCTTGTCTATAATAAATATGTACTTATTATTTAAACTATTTATTACAGCTCGTGAAATTTATCTCTCCCTATTTTACATTTATCTTATAAAACTTTTAAAAGGCCTTACAAAACATTTACTGGACAAATTCAAAAGAAAACATAGAATGAAACAAAGAAAAGACATAGCATGATATATGTCATACATACACTTGTCCTAATTTTGTAAGTACAATATTTAATTAGGACTTAATAATGGAGAAAATTAACAAAATTATTCCAGGTTACCTGACCGTATGGTATGTCTATGTGTAATGTCGAGTCTGAGAATAAAATATTTGGAAATTATAACCATGAATTCTTTGTACGGCTTATGTTCTTGTGATTTCTCGTAATCGTCTGTTGTCACCCAGTCCTCGTTGGATGGTGTGACAACATTTCCTGGGTGATCCAAAGGATTAGATGGACTATGTTTGACTTTAAGCTTTCGAAAATTAACTAGAATAAGCTCGTAAGTTAAAATATGAATTCAATGATATATAACTTCCTAAAAATCCTGTTTTATAGTGACAAGACACTTTCAACTTATTATCCAGGGACCGTCTGCTAATCACGTAAACGGTTTAACATTTGTTAAGAGAAAGAGTTTGTTAAGCAATACGTAAGGAAAACTATATAAACCAAAAACTGTACATATATTAAACTATGATTTATATAACATTCAAGGAGCCTCAAGTGTTTATTTGAAAATGCAATTCCTGCTGTATCGTGATGAAGAATAGACCGCCATTCGAAAATAATCAAGTTATTTATCCTTTTTTTAACAAAAATAATAATGTTTGTTTAATTATATTCACTTCCGATGAAAATGAAACTAAAAATCAACTTATCAATCAGTATAGTTAGTTTATTAGGTTTATGTGGTGGTTTGTACACATTTTCAGTTTTACATTTTGCGTTTTGCGGTTTTTACAGTCGTTTTCTACCACTACTTCTCCCCCTGTTGATAAAACTTCACCAAATTTGTTATGAAGAAATAATAGGGTCATAGGGAGATACATAAAAAATTTCAGTTTTGCTTTTTCATTTTGCGTTTTGCGATTTTTACCCCCTCTTGATGAATCTTCACCAAAAGTGGCATTAAGGTTTGTTGGAACAATGCGGAGATATGTGCAAACTTGCGACTTCACCGTTCTATGTTTTGCGATATGTATAGGTTTGGGGTCCTTACAATTACAAATAATGGAAAAAAAACAATTCATGTTTTAAGATAATCTTTTATTAATCATGAATGTACATAACTTATGTCCGGGGGACGGGTACTCTAGCTAGTCTATAATAAAATAATGGTCTGTGTGTGCGTCAGTCTGTCAGTACCATAGCTCCAAGAGAAAATCCCATGACCTGAAACTTTGTACACTTATACTAAAGGGGCTCTGAGGGCGTGCACCTGTATATTATTTTTTATCTCAAAGATAATTTGGCCTATTTTTGCCCTGTAGTTCATGAGCCATAAAATTTAAAAAGTACATGCTGCCATCTGTCGCTTGGTACAACAAGGTGTTCGGAAATAAGTATTTTATTAATATTATCTACTAATTAGATAGGGAGAGGTTCCAACCACTTTATGAGAAAGGTCACGAGGAAGTTGGACTCCCATCTAATCCATATAAATAAATGTCATTATGTGTTAGTGTGTCTATCTGTTCCTTGCATGTTTCCACATTTCTTGACCAACCGGTACCAACTTCACACAGTGATAGAGGAAGGCACGAAGGGGTTGAACTCCCTCCTATAACTGTTTATAAATAGCAAAACATCAGCCCTCTGTTCAGATAATCCACGGACAACACCAGCTAAGGACTGCTGGTATGATTGTGAGAGTTCTTTTACCTGCAGTGACGCACATTATACATGAATAACTAGTGAATAACATACATGACTAAAATGTACACTAATTAATGTTCTACTAAACACTCTAAGATGAGGATTGAACCATTATGAGTATTTACCTTCTTATAATCATTTCGAACAATTTGAGTGACTTCTTTGAACAATATTTTTTTTACTCCGACTGTGTGTTCTTTATCACCTTGACCACAAATACAAATGGCTTCCAGCATTTTAAAGACGCAAAGAGTGATGCCAATTAAAAACACGTAACAAAATAACTATTGATAGGATTTTCTGAGTAAAAGCAAAGAAGCGTGTATTCTAATAGTCAGCAACATTATATTTTATATACACAGTACCGACGAGGCCTTTCGCGTATTGCCACGGCTCCACATTCCGGCAAAATACATACCAACAGTTGAAAAGCTTTTTATATTAACATATTACAACTACTGTTGTGTGAACTGAATTAAGCTGGTGAAGTATAATTGGCCATCAGTTTTACTTGTGTAAGAATTGCTGAAATTGTATTATTGATTTTAACACTATATACTTTTCGTTATTATTTGCTTGAATTAACCTGTTTGTTATTCAGAACAACAAGTGAGCAAGCAATCTAAACTCAATATTTACGTAGATGTGTTGTCTGTTTGTTTTGGAATTTCGCGCAAAGCTACACGAGGGTTATCTGCGTTAGCCGTCCCTTATATAGCAGTGTAAGACTACAGGGAACGCAACCACCCCTCGCCAACTCTTGGTCTACTCTTTTACTAACAAATAGTAGGACTGATCGAAACATTATAATGTCCTCACGGCCGAAAGGGCGAGCATGTTTGGTGTGACAGGGATTCGAACCTGCTACCATCAGATTACGAATCGAACGTCTTAACTACCTGGCCATGCCACGTCACTGCACATGTGTTGTAATAGTAAAATAACGGAACAGTGCAGAGTAAAACGTATACAAATCAACCAAAGTAATACCGTAAAGATATAGAAGCGACAGAACATGTTATATCACTGAGGTTCAAGATCGCCTGCACGATTGGGCGTTTAAACCTTACTATGTAATTAATAGACAATAACTATTTATTAGTTACCACGACAAGATACATTAAATCGAAGTCAAACCATGTTTACACAAAATGTGTACAAAATTTCAGTTTAAAACAAATTTTGTCTCAATTTTTTACTCTCTTCCCTTTATCGTTTGTTTGTTTGTTTGTTTGGGAATTTCGCACAAAGCTACTCGAGGGCTATCTGTGCTAGCCGTCCCTAATTTAGCAGTGTAAGACTAGAGGGAAGGCAGCTAGTCATCACCACCCACCGCCAACTCTTGGGCTACTCTTTACCAACGAATAGTGGGATTGACCGTCACATTATACACCCCCACGGCTGGGAGGGCGAGCATGTTCAGCGCGACGCGGGCGCAAACCCGCGACCCTCGGATTACGAGTCGCACGCCTTACGCGCTAGGCCATGCCGGGCCTCCCTTTATCGTCAAAGTTTATGCTGCCTACGTTAAAGAATATCTTATTAACCAATCGTTATATGTTCGTCTTATCAACACATCTCTTTCGTCTTCGCATTTGTGAGCTGATAAGCTGTTAATTTTAACAAAGAGTATTTTTTTCAATCAAATAATGTTTAAAACAATATGTTTTTGTAAATCTTTTGACTTTTTTTTTCCTTTAAATTTCGCGCAAAGCTACACGAGCGCTATCTACATTATCCTTCCATAATTTGCCAGTGTCAGACTAGAGGGAATGCGACAAGTCATCATCATCCACCGCCAACTGTTTGGCTACTCCTTTACCAACGAATAGTGGGATTAATCTTAACAATATCATTTCCACCCCGGGGCTGAAAGGGCAAACATGTTATTTGGGACGGGGATTCGAACCGGCGACCTCTAGATTACGAGTCGAGCGCCCTAATCACCTGGCCATGTCGAACCCAAAATTGTAACAACAAATAATAAGAAAAGAAAGCACGAAAAATAAACGATCAGCAAAAAATAATAAGAATTTAGTTTACCTTTGTCACATGTCTTGTCCACTGATGTATATTCTATATTTCCTCTATATCAGAAATACCACCAACATACTACATTGTGTTTTAGTATTATGTAATTGTACAGCTGTGTATCACCTGTTTAAAAACATTTTCTCTCCAACTAAATTATAATTCATAGTGTATATTACGTCATTTGTTTGCATAGATAAATGAATAATTTCTTTAACTCTTTATTTTATTTTGTTTTTTACTAAAACATCGTGTATATATAATTGAACGCCTTACAAAACAAAAAATGTTCATGATTTATTTTGGTTATCCAGCCGTTGTTTACACACTGAGAAACAAATTTACAAATTATGTTTCTACTGATCTCCTATCTTTGCGATAAACTTGCGCTAAGAATGTGTACTGAATTCCAACAAACCAAAATTTCCAATATATTTCAGAATGAGTGTGATAGCTGATGGTCCACTTTATCTTCTGATGTTAGGTCTTCCATAAATAAAAAATGTTGAACTTTAAGCGAAACTTTGATCTCCATTCTTAATAAAGATAATATGTAGATTTTAGACGTACTATATATAAATCTTATATATCTGTACCAATGCACAAAACACTTTTTTGATGTTCTGTTCTATGCGACTTTTATAGTACCATAGATCGACCAAGTCGCCCTGTTTCAGGAATGAAATTTAATATTGAATTTTTTTCCGTAGGATCCCTGATTTATGATGCATATGTCATGTTACATTATTCTATCGAATTCCACTTTAAAATGCCTTACTGCTTGTACTTTGCTTGAGCTGTGATTAGGGTATTGTGAAGTGGACAAGATGTCGCTATACAAAGGTTTTCTGTCCTTGTGGTGTAGAATGTTTTCTTTATGGCTTTTCTTGTTATACCTCAGCTGAAAGAGTTCGTCATTCCATCAAGTTGTGTTTGTTTTTTTCAACATGAAACACTAAAAGAAATATCTAGAAAATGTACGTGATAAACATGTCAAAGAAGAAGGACTCATGGATCATTGTGTTCTTCCTTTAGGTTAGTGACGTGTGTCGGTGTGCGCTTACAAACTGCAGGACACGAGCAGCTTTCAACTATTTCCTTCTGTACTGAAACAGCAATATAATCATGGTTTCCTGCGCCACTCTCACTGTAAACAGTGATATTCATAAAACACTCAAAATTTTGCACAACAGCATAATTTTTCACTTTTATACTCAACATAAGCACGAAACGTCACATAAGTTTGTTTGGTTTGTTACTTCTAGACTCAACATAAACAACAAGCATTGTGTAAACGAGTTATTTAGTTTGTTACATCTACACTCGAGATAAACATGAAACATTAACACGTTTGTCAATTTGTCACTTCACACAACATAAGCACAAAACGTCACTTTAGATTATTTGGTTTATTACTTCCACATTCAATATAGACACCAATCGTAATATAAAGTTGTTTGGTCTATTACTTCTACACTCAACATAAGAATAAGTTATTTTATCAGGCTACTTAGCTTAAGCTATGCTTAACATAATAATGAATCGCTTCTTTAACAAGCTTACTACTCTGAAACTTCTAAATCAAGAATAACACGTTAAATGTTTCCAGCGTTATACAGTTTAAAACGTGTTTTGGATAAACTATATAAAATTCTCGCTTACTGAACCCAACCAAGTTCATTCAGTTTTAATCCACGTTTTTGATGTAACACATGAAAAATTTGATAATAAAAACAACAATTACCTTTAGCTATACTAGAAAACTGTTTACTTCTGGAATACTTATAATAATGTAAATATTTTCAAAACCTAAATGTCTGGTCAAAAGCTAACGATTTTACAAAAATAAATCCAAAAGCATAATAAATATTACTGATTATTATTATTAATATATATCACCTAAACAAACATTTTCCGGATTGACATATTTGTAGGAAGAACGCGCTAAGTGACGCAACTAAATCACCTGATTCAAGCTTACAGAGCTGACCACGCAAGCGGTAGAACTTCCTATGCAGCGACGGTTCGGATTGTTCATCGAAGTGGTACTTTGAATATATTTTCAGTAAGCCTTCTGAACTTTACAATACTGAACCGTGTTTCCTTTTATAACAATGTGTACGCAGTGACTGAGTCACGTGTTCTGTAAATATCATAGTAAAAAGTTTGAGTTTCTTGTTCTTCTGTTTCTTTTTTATTACATGATAACTCAATAATTAAAACAATTGCGTCAAACTATTTCAATGAGGTGACGTAGTTTCAAACGGAACATTCGGTTTATAAGTATTATTAATAACCAGTAGGAATTTTAAAAATAATAATAATTTTAGTGTAAACGATGTTAACATTACCTCTTGAAGTTAGTTTTCTTACAGATATTTGGTGTTCCTCTATAGACAGCACCAGCCAATAATAGACAAACAATAAATAATATGGTTGAAACCACATTTTATTTAGAACATGGTTATGAGTACAACCTTTCTATGTCTATTGAAACACTGCATTAAGAAAACCAAGGAGAGAAAAATTTTTTTAATGAAACTGAGTATACGAATGGCTAATTTCAATCTTTAAAAAATAAACAATGCAAACAAGATAGTAGAGACGACGTTTGCATCATTCCTACATAATGTCACATGTAAGAATTAACTTAAAACAATATATATAACTATTCAGTCACAGTTTAGTTTAATATGTTATATATTTGTCCGTTAACACTTTACTGCACTATGTGCCTGTGGTATTATGGAGAGACAATGCAAATGCCATCCCTAATATCTTATTTGCATTGTTTATTTTTTGAATGACTTATATCAGCCATCCTAACATTTACTTCCTATTTTGAAACGTTTTTCTCTACATCTTGAACTTAAAACTGTATCAGTGGCAGGCGTTGTATATAAAACCTTTTTACATATACATATAGAGATTTTATAACATTTCTTCTAAGATCACGTGTGTTTTTAGATCTCGAGTTTTTGGGTGTGTTTTTTTTTTTGTTAAAGACTCTCTCGTAAATCTACTTCAAGGCTATCTGCGTATAAGCGTCACTAATTTTGAATTTTAAAACTAGAACTGGAAGAATTGTAAGTTTGTTTGTTTTGAATTTTGCGCAAAGCTATTCGAGGGCCAGCTGCGCTAGCCGTCCCTAATTTTGCAGTGTAAAACTAGAGGGAAGGCAGCTAGTCATCACCACTCACCTCCAACTCTTAAGCTACTTTGTTACCAACGAATAGTGGGATTGACCGTCACATTATAACGCCCCCACGGCTGAAAGTGCGAGCATGTTTGGCGCGACGCGGATGCGAACCCGCGACCCTCAGATTACGAGTCGCACGCCTTAACTCACCTAGTCATGCCGGGCCTAACTGGAAATAAGACAGTTATTCAACTTCACCAGCCTCTAACACTTGGGTTACTCTTCTCTGACCGAACAGTAGGATTTGATCTTTATTTTCCTACATAACACACCCAACTGCATGCGTACAATGACATTTCAGATTTACAGTTCGGGCACGCTAACTGTAAAGTTCTGCTCGGCCCATATCTCGAGGTTACAGATTTCTGTGCACATTAGAAATTTGTATATATTCAGTACGTAACCAAAGTTTAACTTTCTTGAATTTAATGAGGATATTTTATATGAATAACTGTACTAGTAACACAAGTATTGTTAGAATAGAAGTAATTTTAAAATATTATTTAAGTTTGTTTTTGTATTAGACCTTAGAAATAGGGCTTTCCAAGAAAAATTTACGCTGTATGTAAAATGCTTAGAGTTCTATGCAAAGTTAAATAAAAATTCCTACGTAATTCTCTCGTTCAACTGAATTTTGTTATTTTTTAGATATTTTTAAGATTCAGTACATTCTGTCTACATTAACACAAAGAGTACAGTTTGTTTGTTTTTTAACTTGATGTACAACTGAGACTTCGTCATCTCGCATATGAAACTGTTTTTGTGACGTCTAACTGGCGCAAACTTCCAAGATAAAATTACAGCTACCTGCATCTCTTGTGGCACATGTTTCAACACTCTCTTCCTGCATCTCTTGTGGCACATGTATATTTGATTTAAGTTTCAACACTCTCTTCTCTAATGTACAGAAAAATACACAGCGAAACAAGTATGCTGATGTGGTAATCTTGATAGGAATAGAGCTGAAAGGATAAGAAACTTGTAAACACGTTAATATTTTATTGAGAAAATACATGCACTACCACAAGAATAATCAGTGACTTTAGATAGGAAAAAGACACATTTCTGACCTATTAATAAACGATGATGTATGTAATACCAAAAAGTAAACTCTAGTCCAGTGTTAATCAAACTTTTAACCTTACTTTTTATGTTCAAAACAAAATATGGGCCCGGCTTGGCCAGGTGGGTTAAGGCGTTCGACCTGAGGGTCACGGGTTCAAATCTCCGTTGTACCAAACATGCTCGCCCTTTCAGCCGTGGGGGCGTTATAATGTACGGTCAATCCCACTATTAATTGGTAAAAAGTAGTCCAAGAGTTGGCAGTGGGTGGTGATGACCAGCTGCCTTCCCTCCAGTCTTACACTGCTAAATTAGGAACGGCCAGCGGAGATAGCCCTTGAGTAGCTTTGAGAAAAATTCAAAAACAAACAAAAAACGTAATCTAAGCAACCTGTATATGTTTCTTTCTAGTCTAAGAACATAGTTTGTGTAGCAGTATTACGTGAAAGAGATAGCTCGAAACTTTGTGTTAATCACGTAAAAGAAATATAAATGTATATTTATAGCTTATCTCTACTTTGGATGAGATTCCTTTGAATAGACGCTCTTAGACTTACACTTCTTTTAACCTAAACCAAACACAAATGTATGCATATTATTCCACGAAAATCAAAGTTTTACCAGAAGATAATTAAATGTCATAGAAGTTGTAAAATGTCATGTTGAAGATAAAGCAAAATTTAATTTATAATCTCCATGACAATGCCAAAAAAAGCACTTTCCCGCTTACACATGCCAACCGCACATTCAGGCTACATAATTTGTGAAATATAAACCATGTGATTCATCACTTTAGGCCATTCAAGAAGCTAAGTTTGTATAAGCTACATGATTCACCAACTTAGGTAAGTCACTGAACATTAATTTACGTAAGCTGTGGAAAAGAAATTACATGATGAAACTTTGTTGAATGAACTGCAACTGCCTGTTGTGGTGACACAATTGTAGAAATTGTTTCGAAATTCTTCCGCATTTCTTCTTCAGGTCGGTTTGAATTACGTGATCGCCCAACTTAGGCCAATGACTAAAGCTTAATTTACATGAGTTGTGAAACAAACTGCGTGATTTTTTATCTTAACTCAGCGATAAAAGTTTAGTTCACATAAACTGTGAAAGAGAAACCGTGTGATTCACTAACTTAGACCAGTCATTAAGGTGTAATTCACATAAGCTGTAAAATAGAAACCACATGATTCATTAACTTAGATCAGCCATTAAGGTGTAATTTACATAAGCTTTAAAATAGAAACCACATGATTCACTAACTTAGACCAGCCATTAAGGTGTAATTCACATAAGCTGTAAAATAGAAACCATATGATTCACTAACTTAGGCCATTAACCAAAATTTAGTTTACATAAGCTGTGAAACAGAAACCATGTGATATACCACCATGAGCCAACAGCTGAAACTTGTTTCGCATTAGAAGATCTGATTTTTACACTTTCTTTCGGCCGTAATATTGTTTGTTTTGTAAAAAGATGTTCTGGTTATTAGCTTCTGTCGTTGTTACCACTTCTATATGAACGGAGTTAACATTTGAAATACTTGACATATTATTTGTGTGTTTTACTTGAGAGTAAGTCGTAGCGATACCAAGGTCGAAATAAATTGGATAGTTTATATGATACGAAATATTCAAATGTATTTTGAAAGTTACAGTATGTAACAACAAATCAGTTTGAGCCTGTTCAATATATAAGGCTGTTTAGTGTAAGAATTATTATTTAGCTCATTTAGTGGTTTAATACTTAATAATTATTTAATTTTCGAAACAAAAGTATTCTAAATAATTATTTTAAAGGCGATAGTTATGATAAATTCCGTTACATAAATCAATAAAAGTACTACGTTGTGAGTGTGTGGTTCGGTTGTAATTTAACGTCACGTTACTTGAACCATCTGCACTTTTGTCGTTACCTGAAGTGAGTATTGCTACATCATAGTGTTTTGTATTTTGTAGAATGTTCTAGGCCTCAGCTAGACAATGTGTGTGTGTGTGCATATATGTATATATATATACACACATACAAGAAAACGCAAGTGAGGTCAGGTGGAACCAATTCTAAAAACGGTTAAGTTAGATTTTGTGATTGTTAGTTTAGTCGTAACGGGTGATATTTTAAAGTGAGTTTCACAGTTTAATACAGATAATGAGAATAATTTGTCCTGCCGAATGATGTTATAAAGTAATTAAACTTGTCTTTATGGACTTTGACGAAAAAAGAGACAAACATTTAAAATGTTGAATAAAACTGTAATAGCCGACAAGGTAACGTAAGTGAATTTATCATCTTGTCACCTAGATTCTGAAGTACCTGAACCAGCTCATGAGAACTTCAAACGTAAAATAGAATTACTTAAAGCTCTCGATACGACAGTAGTAATCCATAAACGAATTTATCACTGATTCTGTTGTGATAAAAGAAAAAAAGAAACAATTGTTTAGAGTTTTAGATACATCTGTGATATCCTACAGTGTAAAAAATGTTGGTGCATGCCTTTTATTTTAAAATAACTGGATTTATCGCCAGCAAGTCACAGACATCTATTGTGAAGAATCCCGGCACATATTCAAAATTTAACAGGGCCTTATACCAAACAGTTCCGTGCATTCCTGAAACTAGTATAATATGTAACTATATGTTTGTTTTTATCCTAGCGCACGTGCTTATATGTATCTCGAAGGTTGAAATTAATAAGTCAAGGTTAATTTGGTAGAAGTAAGTTATTTTTCCTTTTTTCTATTCTATTATGTTACGAATATCTCAGAAAACATAGTAGTTGTGTACTTAAATATTATTAAAAAGTCCTGTGAAACCTGTTTGGCTAAGTAGGCTTAATGTTTGCTTCCGTCGAAACTGTACAGTAGTTATCACGCAGTATTATTCAAGCATATATACGTTTATGTGTCTGTCAAAACTTACGGCTCTTTTATAGACCCCATTATATATGTTGATCCGGTTTTTCTGCGTTATAATACATGTACGGATTATAGCTAGTGCATGAAACATATACGTTTTGTGCTCATTGTTTGGTAAAGTTTTTCTCTCGCACTTGACATTCCTTGAAAGAGGCTTAGGCAAAAGTATGAACGAAATAATTGGAGAAACGAATGATTTTATTTTGTTTGAATATTTTCTTAGTTTGAAAAGTTCCAGAATTTATTCATATGACGAAATATGATATTTTTATATATGATAAAACTGTATAAGTCTAACAGTGTCTCTTCAAACCCAGTCATGAGTTGCGGGATTGTCGCAAGTTATGCCAACTCAACGATGTATTTCTGTGCCCATTCATAAGTCAAGGAATTTTTATCAATCACCACATATTATATTTATGAACACAATTTAATATGTCCGTAAATAAAAAAAAAAACGAATCGAAAAGTACATAATCAACGAAACGTTCTATCATAACAAAATAAGAAAGTTCCTCTAACCTTGATTGTGATAAGTCAAGATTGTTTGTTTGTTTGTTTTTGAATATCGCACAAAGCTACTCAAGGGCTATCTGTGCTAGCCGTCCCTAATTTTGCAGTGTAAGACTAGAGGGAAGGCAGCTAGTCATCACCATTCATCGCCAACTCTTGGGCTACTCTTTTACCAACGAATAGTGGGATTGACCGTCACATTATAACGCCCCCACGGCTGAAAGGGCGATCATGTTTGGCGCGACGGGGATGCGAACCCGCGACCCTAGGATTACGAGTCGCACGCCTTAACGTGCTTGGCCATGCCGAGCCAAGTCAAGATTTAGCACTTTATCTACATAGAATATGTTCAACACACTTTTAATGTAACGTTGTGGTCAAGTGATTAGGGCGCTGGACTCGCAATGTGAAGGACCCTCGTTCGAACCTTCGTCCCACTAAGCATGCTCGCTCTTTCAACTGTGAGGACGTTATAATATGACGGTCGATTCCACTGTTCACTTGTAAAAGTGTAGCTCAAGAGATGGCTGTAGATGGTGGGGTACCTTCCTTCTAGTCTTTTACTGCTAAATTAGGGACGGCTAGAACAAGCAGACTTCGTGTAACTTTGCGCGAAATTCAAAACCAAGAACCCTTTAACTGAGAAGTGAAATATTAATATTTTGGATGTCTATATTTCCTGGCCTGGCATGGCCAAGCGCGTAAGGCGTGCGACTCGTAATCCGAGGGTCGCGGGTTCGCGCCCGCGTTGCGCTAAACATGCTCGCCCTCCCAGCCGTGGGGGTGTATAATGTGACGGTCAATCCCACTATTCGTTGTTAAAAGAGTAGCCCAAGAGTTGGCGGTGGGTGGTGACGACTAGCTGCCTTCCCTCTAGTCTTACACTGCTAAATTAGGGACGGCTAGCACAGATAGCCCTCGAGTAGCTTTGTGCGAAACAAACAAACAAACAAAGTCTGTATTTCCAACGAAAATGCAATAGTGCATAACTATAGTTACCATTACTGTAACTATAGTTTTATTTATTATATTTAGGATATTATAAAAAAATACCTCAGTAATTAGAGGTTTAAGTAACGCATGATTAACGTTCCATAATCGGTTTATGTTTCTGAAAAACTTTTCTTCAAGTTGCTTTTATCAAGAGAATCTGTATCTAGCGAAGTCTCATTAGTTCAACTTCGTATCACCCGCTAATTTAAAGTACCCAGTCAGATGATAATAAAGTATAATATTATACTTTGAACAGTTGTTTGTTTTTGAATTTCGCGCAAAGCTACACGAGGGCTATCTGCGCTGGCCAACCCTAATTTAGCAATGTTAGACTAGAGGGAAGGCAGCTAGTTATCACCACCCACCGCCAACTCTTGAGCTACTCTTTTAAAGAATAGTAGAATTGATCGTAACATTATAACAACCACATGGCTAAAAGGGTGAGCATGTTTGGTGTGACGGAGATTCGAACCCGCGACCTTCAAGTTACGAGTCGAACGCTTTAACCCAACTGGCCATACCGGGCTATTTTGAACAATATTTATCGAATGCTTTGCGTATTGGTAAGCTTAGATACCCCTTGTCAGTGTGCAAAACTTTCAAATAGGCGCAAAACTCATCTATGGAATTTAAAGAGGAAGTCAGATATGTAGTAATATGTAGAGACTCATTCTTATAGTGATGACTGAAGTTATTTAAACTTACTCATAGCTTAATTTTTTCCAGTAAACTAAAAAAAATAGTCTTAGATCGAGCTAATTACAAAAAAAATGTTAAACCTACGTCTTTAAAAATACATTGGTAAATATTTCAAATACAATAGTGCATAACTGTAAACTGTATCATGATCATAGATTGACAACAGTAAAAGCTTCGATATATTTTCTGATAAAACGAACTAGCTGTCGTTGTTTTGAAACAAATAATTAGATCATGGTAACTGGATGGGAGTAACCATGGCAACGTAAAAAAACAAAAGACAACACATGGTGATGATAGATAATTCATCTAATAAAAGCTCTTGAAAAATAAAATAAAACAGTCTATAGATTTTTAGAGATTATTATAATTTTGATTTTATTTTTCTATGTAGTCACTTTATTAGAAAACCAAGCCATGAAGCGTTTTATTCTATTTCGTCATCTGACTGTTAAACTCTTAAAGTCTTTAAAGAACTATAAAAAATCTTCGCAGGATAACAAAATATATCGTTCGAGAAGCAATACCTTTGAAAATGTGTATTTGCTTTACCCAGTATTCTAAGAACCTCTGTCTAACAAACCAAATGTTTCTGTCATTCTTGGATGTTAATCACTTTGGATGTAATGGAGGACTGAAGTAGAGTTAGAGAGGATATGATTAAACTGTTAAGATTATAAAACGAATTGATAATGTTGATGCGTCAACGTTTTTCATACTTAACAGCGAGAACACAAATGTAGACTTAGGCAAAGTATAAGCCGTCTTCAGCTAAGTTGGTTTGTTTTTGAATTTCGCGCAAAGCTACACGAGGGTTATCTGTGCTAGCCGTCCCTAATTTAACAGTGTAAGGCTAGAGAGAGAGAGAACTAGTAATCACCACCCACCGCCAACTGTTGAGCTACTCTTTTACAAACGAATAGTGTGATTGACCGTCACATTATAAAGCACCCACGCTGAGAGGGCGAGCATATTTGGTGTGACGGGGATACGAACCCGCGACCCTCGGATTACGAGTCGAGTAACTTAACTATCTGGCCATGTCCGACCTCTTCAGCTAATACAATTTTATTTTTCAAATAGGGCGTTTGGTGTATGGAATGAGTTGCCTTTGGATGTTGTGGATGCAGTAAATTTGAGTGAGTTAGAAAGAAAGCCTGAAAGATATCTAAATGATAACAGCTGACTTTAAATTATTTTTTTAATAGCTTTAGTTTGGTTTAGAGGATAGGACAGCCGACAGACCAATAAGTTCCTTCTTGTCCCTAAACATCATATTATATGTAATACGGTTTATTCTCAGGATTGGATATTCATCATGAGAATAAAATCAACATTAATTCATGTTTATCAACATCTTCTTCTCTGTCTCACGTTGAACGATAAAAAGTACATTTTAAACAAATTCATAATTGTGACATTTCAGATTGCTCTGTGATTTATGCTTTGAGTTCAAACTAGCTTCTGAATCACCAAGTAATCGTTATTTCTCTTATGAAAGCTTCTTGCTAAGTGATATTATCCTCCAACTTATAATGTTTTTGTAAAGAAAAACTTTACATGTCTCAATTAATCTTGGATGCCCACGATAAATGATTGATTTGATTTTAATGTGATGAACTTGTAATAAAGTCTACTGTGTTTGATAGGAGCTGAGTTTCTAGTAAAAAAAAAGTGACACGTTTCGTTTTCCCGATTATGAGACAAAACGTATTACGCAATTCTTTCTATTTTCTTTGTTTAGTTCAATGTTTATTTTGTATAATCTGTAAACTAAACTGATGCCTTTCGTGCAGAATAAAAGCTTTAGAGTGAAGAAAAAGCCTACGTGTGTCGAGACAAAACAAAGGACTTCTCAGAAACTAATTTTTCCTTTTTCGTCACGAGAACTTATTGCATAACATCCAATATCAAATTCTGGTCTTTTAGGTACATACATATATGCGCATAAAAACACCTTTAAAATGTATACTATGCATCCATCATTACACTGGTGGTCCGGCATGGCCAGGTGAGTTAGGGTTTTTGAATCGTAACCTGAGGGTCGCGGGTTCGAATCCCCGTCGCACGAAACATGCTCGCACTTTCAGCCGTGGGGGTGTTATAATGTGACGGTCAATCGCGTTATTCGTTGGTAAAAGAGTAGCCTAAGAGTTGGCTGTGGATGGTGATGACTAGCTTTCTTCCCTCTAGTCTTACAATTCTAAATTAGGGACGGCTAGCGCAGATAGCCCTCGCATAGCTTTCCACGAAATAAAAAAAAAATCATTACACTGGTATTTCATAGAAACGTTTTTCTGGTTAGTTGTGTATACATTTCCTTCTATGGTAACATATACGCTGAAAACTAGCAACTTAGGGAACACAGTGGATAACAGCGAACTACCCAAGAAAAAATACGAAATCACAATGATAACGGTGTATTTTCATACTCACTGAACCCGTCTATAATTGTAAAATATTTAGTGTCAACCCACATGTGACGTCTATTGACAAATGATGTACACACTTTCGTGCACATGCGTGGAGTTGTGTCGAAAAAAAACAACTAAATTCAACTATCATTAAAAGATGTCCAAATTGGAGACACAAGTATCCCCACATTAAAAAAAAAACAATCACTTGCGATACAACAGAATTAGTGTATTCGGTATTTGTACTTTAGTATCCTGTATTGGCTATGTTGTGTATGCATTCCTGTGTTCACAAAGCTAATAAATTTTCGTTTGCTACAAATACACTCTGTCAAAGTAATTTATTTATCGATTTTCATATATACATATATATATATATATAAATTTGCTCTCCTGCTACTAGTATATTTATTCTCTTTGAAAGGTTTAACGATAGCTCGTGATTGCTTTCTTTTATACTGTCTTTTGGTTATTGAACTTCATTTATGCTGTCTGATGACGGATTTTTTATTTTTTCTGAAGGGTGGATTTTAGTTAAATCGTCTTTTTCTTCATTCACGTCAAAGTTCGCTTTACTTTATAGAGGTTTTGATGGATGAGCTTCATCGAGGTCCTCGAAAACATTCAAAACGTTTATTTATACTATTGGAGATGTAGGTACTGATGGCTTCTCTTGATTGGTTGAAATTTCGCAATATTCTATAAAAGTTGGGGAACTTTGTGTAAGGACCAATTGGATGAACTGTATGATATTTTATATCTATATTTTTCAGAATGTTGCGATAAAATACTAAACGTGCTCGTAGAAATCCTACAGCTGTTGTACACATTTGTAATAAAATATTTATTCATATTCCTTAACGTTATTGATGGTTACGAGATACAAACACAATATAAACAAAAGTACCGCAAATTACTGCAGTTGTTTCCTGTATATCTCTAATTAAACAGTTAATTCATCCTAATGTTTAATTAATTATTTACACCAGTTAATATTGGTCATCTAACTCTTAAAGCTCATTGAGCATGTATAATTCTAAACGTAATAGTGGCGAAAATGTATTTGTACTTCTCTTTTAATAATAGCCTCGTAAGATTAACTACCATTATCTTTGTGTATATATATATTACACAACTGTGGGTTTGAGGTCAACCAAGTGGTATATATTATATGTCTTAAGTTCAATCTGTTAAGATTTTCTTCTTTTCCTTCTATTTTATAAGTCTTGCTTCAAGATCCATATTTTTCAGTTATTAAACACTGCACCAATAGAAGTTTGTAAAAGTTACTTTAAGAAAGGGTGTCGTTTCCTAATACCACCGCTCAGTTAATTACAGCCTGGACTCTGATACTAAAAATCTGACGCTGTCTAAACTTTGGTACACATCTCGTGGGAAACACTGTTGCTTCTTTCACAAGAAAGTACACAGTTTACAGTGACGTTTCTTTTATTGTGTCAAAAATTCCTACAGCTCACAATTGACAGAAGCAAACCCTTAAGTTACTACCGAAAATGGCGTACTTTATACCAAGTTACTACTGAACACAACATGCTTTATACCAAGTTACTACTGAACACAACATGCTTTATACCAAGTTACTACTGAACACGACATGCTTTATACCAAGTTACTACTGAACACGACATGCTTTATACCAAGTTACTACTGAACACAACATGCTTTATACCAAGTTACTACTGAACACGACATGCTTTATACCAAGTTACTACTGAAGACGACATGCTTTATACTTATTTACTTCTGAACACGACATGCTTTATATCAAGTTATTACTGAACACGACATGCTTTATACTTATTTACTTCTGAAGACGACATGCTTTATACTTATTTACTTCTGAACACGACATGCTTTATATCAAGTTATTACTGAAGACGGTATGCTTTATATCAAGTTACTTCTGAAGACGGTATGCTTTATATCAAGTTATTACTGAAGACGGTATGCTTTATATCAAGTTATTACTGAACTCGACATGCTTTATACCAAATTACTACTAAACACGACATGCTTTATACCAAGTTACTACTGAACACGACATGCTTTATACCAAGTTACTACTGAATATGAAATACTTTATACCAAGGGGATTCTCATTACTTAACGAGAGCAGTATTGTCCAGAACTTCACAATGTGACAAAATGTTTATGGCTTCCTTAACTCTGACTGGTAGACCAAGTACACAGGAACTAAAACAGGATAATGAAATGATAGTACAACCCTTGATGGTTGGGACGATACAGTCATTCCAAAATGTTATTCAGGTCATCACAATAACACAAGAAACCATTTTTACCTAAAACTAGCCAACTAACTGTAACAAAAAAATACAACTAAAACCTAAATAGTCGACAAACTTGCTGTAGAGATGAGTATGTTATCTTAACACGACATGGAATATTCAAATCAAGTAATAACCACAGTCGATACAAAGTTCCAATGGTATGGCATATATTGTGTTTCATAAGTAGTGTGATACAACCCCACGTTTATCGCTTTTGGCAAAGGTAAGTAGCAGATCTTTCAAACATCAAATATTTATACGCCCATGTCAGATTTATCATTAAGTCTTTAATGGCATTGAAATATAAAAGAACGTGGATCAACTTGGGATACAAGTAACATTCAGAAAGAGGTAGGCAATAAGTCGTTAGCAGCCGTAGTAAGGAAAGTGAATATTGTAACAGATGAAAATTAACAAACATAAAGGTTAGTGACAAAAGCTGCTCATGTGTCCAAAGCAACAGTCCGCAACAAGAAGGATTTCCATCTGGAAGTGAAAACAATAGGGTATACATTCATCAGTATAAGGCTTCCAGGTGCATAAAGATCTCAACCATTGTATATCTTAAATATCTAGACTTCTATAAACTTCTGTGAGAAATGAATGTTAAAATGGTTGCTGGAAAACCATCATTCTTGTACAATATATGAATAATGAAAAGCATGCAGAAAGCATTGGTGTGCTTTGAACATGGCATCCTTATCATTCCAGTTTTTGCAATTGGAACTGAGTTTCAGAGCTGTTGTCGTAAGATAGAACATGACTGTGACGACGTGGTAAGGTTCCAAGTTCGTTTTGACGTGACATAATCAACCCTCTGGCTCCCAAGTAACACAGCGGGATATCTACGGCCTTATACCGTTAGAAATAGGGTTTTGATACCCTTAGTGGGAATAGGACAGTTAGCCCTTTGTGTAGCTTTCTACTTAATAACAAACGACAAAACTCGACCTTCTATATAACTTGCTGGAAGTTAAAGGAAAGTATATAATAATAGGCGGTAAGAATTTGGTTTGGTTTATTTCGAATTTCGCGCTAAACTACACTATCTGCGCTAGCCGTCCCTAATTTTGCAGTGTAAGACTAGAAGAAAGGCAGCTACTCATCACCACCCACCGCCAACTCTTGGGCTACTATTTCACCAACGAATAGCTGGAATGACCGTCACATTATAACGCCCCCACGGCTGAGAGGGTGAGTATATTTGATGTGACGGGGATTCGAACCCATGATCCTCGGACTACGAGTCGAGTGCCTTAACCACCTGTCCACGCCGGACCTGATATAAGATAAAAACAATTAAAATAAAGCAAAGCAACTTGTTATAAAATTAAAAATTAGCATAAAATATAATAAAGTAAAATTGACAATTTTAGTAAAGAAGTAAAATATTACACAAATTACTGGTAACCTAAACCTTAAAGCTACTTTGGATTCACGGATCTTTTATGAAGAATTTTCCATCTTCAAATATTAAGATGATTTAGCATGGTTTGAAAGTAATTTCACAGTTGCATGTTCGATAGTCCATCGAACTTTCAGCTGGTATTGTGAGCCCTAATTTCATCCAGTGAAATAACTTTTCATATGTACATTTCTAAATAAAGGTATAAATTCGACGCTAAACACTTCGTGATTTTGTTTAAAACAAAATAAATATCTGCTTACAAAATCAAATCGACTTCTTCAGCCGCTGAATGAATTATTTGCCTGATGTTTCATACTTTCGAACAGTGGTAACGACGTTTTCTTGTTGAAAATGACTAATGTGCTCAATTTATATATTTTCTCTGAGTTTCAGAAATATAATGAAGACCCAACAGACTGTCATTGTGTGTATGTGCACTAAAACAGTCGTTCTATATAAATATATATATACATATAACACGAATTTAAAGTGGTTTGGAGTAAGCAAAAACAATTTCATACCTTAAATAAAACCTATATCTTCTCACAGTTTCAAGGAATCAATGTACTCATTGAACACCAGGAAGGATGTAAGCTAAATGTATATTATCAAATTAGTTTAATGTTGCATTTATTTATAACAAGTAAGCAACACACATGGGGGAGTTTAATATATATATATATACATATGTATAAAACCAAAATCAAATTCCACAGGACATTGGACATTTCAAAAATACATTAATATATCTCAGAATCATTATAAGAACGAATAAGCAGTTAAGAAAAACTAGAAGAAAATCGAGAACAGGTTGAAAGAAAATAATAAATGGAAATCGTAACTAGAAACCATATCAACGTGATTTTTAGTGAAGATAAAAGAACAGATACTCTGAAAAAGAACAACAATTTATGATAATGTAAGTGCAATTTTTGCTCTAACAGAAAATGTTCTATAAATATAGGAACTTGGAAACCACATTCAAACTAATAATTTTTATTCTAATTTCAAATAGGGTTTAATTTTTTAAATTCAAACTAAATGTAAAAAAAAATGGTGAAGACACGACAAAACTTTAATTAATTAATCTGAGGTCTGAAAGTTTTCCACGCGCTTGGATTTTTAATGCATTATATTCCAAGACAAAACGTACAACGATCGAACATTTAAGTCATAAAACCGGCTTATTAACTTTTACATACGACATATTAGGTCCTAACTGAGGCAATCAAATGATACTATTAAAAAAAAAACTGTTAACGCATTGATCCAATTATTATAAAAGATGCCTCTGTATGAGTACTGTACTATTATACTTCTCAAATAATATACAGACAGTGTTAAAAAAACAAAATAGATTATATTTTATCATACCGCATTTCATTTAATGAAACAATTTGTTTTAAAAAACAAAACATTATTTTATATTTTTTTGAAATAATAAGAACTCTGTTTTAACAGCTATGTCAAACAGTAATAAGAAATTTTCATTTCAATACTTGTAAAATATATCTCTTTGTTTTGAATTTCGTGCAAAGCTACACGAGAGCTATCTGCGCTAGCCGTCCGTAATTTAGCAGTGTAAGATTAGAGGGAAGGCAGCTAGTCATCACCACCCACCGCTAACCCTTGGGCTACTCTTTTACCAACGAATAGTGGGGATTGATCGTCACATTATAACGCCCTCACGGCTGAAAGAGCAAGCATGTTTGGTGTGACGGGGATTTGATCCCGCGACCCTCAGATTACGAGTCGCACTCCTTAACCCACCTGGCCATGCCAGGCCAATATTAGTGTGTCATAGACCTTCATATGTATGTATATATTATATTCTGTTATATTTAAAACCTATGTAAACAAAATACCTTATTGGCTCCATCAAATGCTTAAAATAATTTATTAGTAAAATAGTTGATTCGATTAATCTCAGCTTATTCGATCTTTTTTTCTTAGATTAATTTGCTGTAACGAAACTGTAACATCTAAGACAAACAAAATATAAAATGTCTAAGTAAATTCACCTACAACCAGAAATCACTGACACTTACAAATATAAAGAAAACATCAGCAGTGTTGTCTTATAAGTTTTGTTACTGATAAACACAACATGTAAAAAACAGATGTGATTCATGTTCCGTACAGATAATGAAAACTTAATTCGTTACTATAAGTAGTAGTTATCAGTTAACTACAGTATATACGATACTAGAAGGAACGATACATTATTAAACGAAACAATAAAAAGCTAGAATTTAAGTTTAAGCTTGCGGTATGCCCAAATACGGATAAAGGACTCAAACTACAAGTCTATAATTATAACAATCTGTTGTATTACTTCGACTCAGTGCAAGTGGTGTTGTGGAGTTCACGTCTATTGTTATAACACTTTCAGAAGCTGAAGGAACACAAAGTAAAGGTTGACAGCTCGGAACTTTACTTTAAAGCCTTAATTTAAAGTGAATCTTGAAATATATACGTACAGAAGGGTACAAGTTCTTTAAGAAACATTTCTAGTAAAGTCAATGCTTTATAAATCTATAAATTGTTTAAAACTTAATTATTGTATCATAATTCTACTTTTCACCCTTTATGTGCCACCGCCAGTACAGCGATAAGTCTACGGTTTTATAATGCTAAAATTAGAGGTTCGATTCCCCTCGGTTGGCTTAGCAGATAGCCCTAATGTGGCTTTGCTACAAGAAAACACGAACACCCTTTATGTAATGAATGTACGATAATAAAAAAATATTAACAGTTAACGTTATTTAATTGCAATTTAATCTATTTAATTATATATATATATATATGTATTTACATGTCAATATTTCATTAAGAATATATATATATATATATATATATAAATCGTGTAAAATGCTCTTCTTTTCATGCAGAATGTTCAACAAGTTTAAAGTTATGTGAACGAGGGTAAAACCCACAATGTTCACATATCATTAACACCAATCAAAAGAATTATCACAAAAAGACCAATGAAAAAAACATAGTTACACGTTTCGTGCTCGATTCTTAGACTTTGTGCCTGCGACTTCTGGGACCTAAGTAGTGTGAGTCTTATATCGGTTTCAAGTAATGACGATGAATAACAATAGAGTGTGCTCAAATTTAAAGAGCTTCGGTTTTATAAGATAGGTGGAAAACGTTTACCTCAACTACGATGCTGTTGTAAATGTAATTGTGTGTTATGAAAATCTGCAAATAGAAGATTCACCGCAAATAAACGTGTAGTGAGCTTTGTAGACAGTAATATGTCATATCGAGAAGAAGTAACATTCACTGTAAACAAGAATCTTGCTACAAAAGTTTAAGATATTTTGTTAGGTGTTTAGAATATCTTTTAATGAAGTCGTTGTTTCTACATTTGTGAGAATCATCGAGTCAAGCTTCACAAGGGCTACCTGCATATAGCAGTCACTAATTTTGAGCTAATAAGACAGATGGAAGGTAGCTAATAGCACCTACCGCAACTTTTGATATTGTCTTGTCTGATCGAATTGTGGGCCTTTTAATCAAACGCGATTTTTGGCAACGGGATGTGAGCCACGAACCCTTGGATTCATAGCAAGAGAACATTAAAACTACTGGTCCACCCCTGGCTCGTTTTTAGTGCAGATATTGTAAAAGCTTTAAGCCTTTTAGGGTTATCTAACTCGCCGTTAAAACATTTATGCAAATAGTATAATTTTGAAATCGTAATTTCAGTTGTTTTAGAACGTGTTACTGATTATCTCAATCACTTTACTAAACTAGCTGTGAGGTCATTTGGTCAAATATCACCATTACTGATTATTAACAAATAATTGTTGTTGTTCTTCTAAAATTCATGTTATTAAGCGCGTCTATCGTACACATGTTACAAGCTGATGTTTGACACATTTGTTCTATTGATATATTCTAAGCTGATACCCTCGTAGCTTTTGAAAAAAAACAAAAAAAACACGATATATTCTAACTTATTAAACTGAAATGTTCGTATCTCTCCGCCATTAAAATAATTATTTACATTAACCGAGTCAACTGCAACTCTTATAACTCTTGAACAAGGAATGATACATTTTAGTCCGTCAATATGAAATGTCATAGCTCTCGCCACCCAGTGGCACAGCGGTATGTCTGCGAAATTACACTGTTAGAAATCGAGTTTAGATACTCTTAGTGAGCAGAGCACAGACAGCACATTGTGAATTTTGTGCTTAATTACAAACAAATCAGAGCTCTCCTACAAAGAAGTTTTAATGGATGACTAAGAGTTCCTGGAATTCCGAACAAACAGCAGATTACTGAAGCTGGAGATAAAAACAAACAAAAATATATCATCAGCTTTCGATGTGAACATTTCTGCGTCAGGTGTAAATGGAAAATTTCATGTTTAATTGAATATTCAGCAAAGAAATTGAAATTTTCCATTTACACCTGACGCAGAAGAGTTCACTTTCCAGTAAACTCTTTGGTTACTGAGTTTATTCTCTGATACCGATGTGATTGACGTGTTTATACGTTTACATAAATTTTTGTTATTGTCGTATTAATCAAGCCGTTGCTATTGTGTTCGTGATTAGTTTCAGATCTGTTTTCAGTTTTATTAGGGACGTTTATGATAAGAACTACATTGACATGGATAGAGAGTTTCTCACACACTTTAATTAAATATGCAAAAAGGAAAACAGCATGTTTGCAGGATAGGTGTCACCAAGTTTTAATCACTTCCTGAACTGACATGGATACAGCATTTTTCATACGCCCCAATTAAATACGCTGAAAGAAAAACAATAAGTTTGTACGGTAGGTGTCACATGGTTAAAATAATTTCCTGATAACAAAATTATTATTTAAATTTTAAGATCACCTAAAAGGTAACGGATCATTGTAATTGCACAAAAGTTTAATGTTGTTTTAACGCATACTATGTATGTATCAGGATTAAAAGAGAGAAAATTTAGCATTTAAGAGAAAAGACAGTTTCTTGGTAAGTTGAAATAAGTTCTGTAGCACGAGACACATACACGTATGTATAAGTGGTATCTTTCTTAATTTACGTATAACAACCCTTCACAAATCAAAAATATCCATTTAAAATAACATTAAAGAGATGAAAGATACTGACAAATAAACGAATTATTTGGCAACATAGAACGCGCACATAATACTTTTAAGCCTCTATTTATCTTATACTTTAAGATGTGCGTGTAGTTTAATAGATATAAAACAGAAATGTAATCTCGATTTATATCAGGCGGAGGGTTGTAGTACATAAAAGAAAAATGTTAAAATGTGTGATTTTTTTTATTAAAAGGAAAACAGAAAGAAAGAAAATGATTCTGTGAAATCTCTCCTGGATAGAAACCCACTTCTCCTAAGTTATAAATCAATTAACTGAGTAAGTTATTAATGAAAATGTAAGCTAAGCAAGCAGACATATCAGTGAACTGATAAAAGATAACTCGTTTCCTGAGGAAACAATTAATCACTGAAATCCAGCCAGAGTTTGGTTGTCCATACCAAGTGCTACATAACATAATGTTAAATACTTAACTATAGATTCATACCAAGTGCTGCATAACATAATATTAAATACTTAACTATAGATTCATACCAAGTGCTACATAACATAATATTAAATACTTAACTATATATTTTATTAGAATCTTTAACTCTGCAGGAATGTCAAACTGTTTATTATTCTATATCTATAGAAAGCCGTAATTTATCAACGGCAAATATCAGTCATGTTAGTGTTAACTATTGTTGTAAATTGAGTGTTATAATAGTGAACTAGATCACATCAACATCAAGTTTGGTTATCTTCTATACCAGTCATTAGCGGTCAACTGGAATTACAGGGTGAGCCGCTAATAATCCACCTCTTCTATCAGATGTTACCTAACTCTGGTTCACGAACTGACTTTTTTTGTGGGTTTTCTACGCCTGAAAGTCCCAATACATGTTGTTAGAAAACGTTAATTTTATGACTCAAAACACGTAAAAACTAAATAAAAAGGAAAATATCTGATATTTCTGTTCTTAAGGTTGTTGCAGTATAAGTCCACAGACATAGCGCTGTGTTAAGTATTATGACTTGAAGAGAAGTGGACCAATAACTACTACATGTATGCCTCAGAATATATTTCAGGTCACGTGGGTGATGACTGTATTTCTAAAACACTATTTTCATGTTACGGGCCGGCCAGTCATGACCACATGGTTAAGGCGCTCGACTCGTAATCTGAGGATCGCGTGCTCGAATCACTGTCGTGCCAAACAAAGTCACCTTTCTGCCGTGGGAAGTTATATTGTGACGACCAATCCCACTATTTGTTGGTAAAAGAGTAGTCTAAGAGTTGATGGTGAGTGGTGGTGACTAGCTGTCTTTCCTCTAGTCTTACAGTGCTAAATTAGGGACGACTAGCGCAGAGAGCCCTCGTGTAACTTTACGCGAAATTCTAAAACAAACAAATCATGTTAGAGTTACATATGATAATAAACTACAGCATTATTGTAACTGTTCAAGACGTTAATGTTTAAGTATAATGTGGCTCTGGCATACTTACTGAAACGAGATCTCTGGTTCTCCAACCACCCGTAAATATGTATGTTTATGTGGAAAAAAAGTGGACGTTTGATAATCTATATACCAATAAACAGTGTCTTCAATTGTTTACCTCTAGAGATTTCATAAATTTATCTTATTTATACATATTCATTATATCATTAGCCTGAGCTCAAGACACGTGTTATGCTTTTTGTGTTTTCACCTAGGGGCGTATAATGAAGTGTGATATGGTGACTCGGCTTGTTGAAAAGATCAACGCAAAACAAAAACCATAAAATAAAGTGAGGCGTATGAGTAGTTAACGTGAGTTATGATAAACAACCCTTGAATGTGTATTATTTGCGTTTATTACTTGTGTTCTATAACTTGGTCAGTGGGCAGTTACTACGTGGAAAAGCAAAGTGTTAAAGTAATTTTGAACCTCCCTGTATTTTATGATCTCCTTTACCTTGGCCCATTTCCGGTTTATCAACCGTTTCAATAGATAATAAAGAAATTAATTTTACGTATACAGCATCAATAGGTTTTTCACCTTTGGATCTGATACGAAACTCTGTCCAACGTACTTTAGTCTCACATGCGTTTCCCATACGCTACACTTATATGTAATAAAATCCAATCGAATTGATGGAATGCTTCATGGTTTCTTTCCTTAGTTTTTCGTTTCTTTCTCATGTGGAAAATTAATCTTCTAAAATAGGATTATTTGGACCATTAAAGCTGACGTATCTTTGTCAGCACCCTCTGGAAAGCTTATACTTGTTCCCTCTGCTATAACAAAGAGTGAGCCAGCATCCATTTAGATTGTTTCTTCGCTCATTTTTATATTAGTTACAGTGTTACTTATAACGACAGATCCCAGGTTAATTGTAGCTTCTCAAGTGCCTTAAACATTCGCAATTTATCTATCGACTTGAAAGCTCTCGTTGATTGGATTTTTTGTTTTGGGGAGTATTTTACTGAGCAGTATCAAAGGGATCTGTTTTGGATGACCTGCAGGCAACACCTTTAAACCATAGGAAGGAACAATGAAATAATAGCTAAGTAAATGACAAGCAAAAAATAAAGTAGACATTGAAAAGAGATTGTGACAAAATTATGCTAACAATAGCCGAACATGACAATAAGTACAAAAACAACTAAAAATAAATACTAATTTATTTTTACTTCTGCTAGTGAATTTTTTTCTCCTATTGAATATGTTTTCTTATATTGCTAACCATTTTATTTCGTCTCACATTGAATAACTTACATATATCAAGCATATTGTTGGTGTGAACATGCTTTAAAATCACCATGAGTAAAACCTATACACTGGATAGGTGAAGTGAAAAATATTATCATCAGCCACTATCCAATTTTTGTTTGGTTTTTTTACATTGTATAGCCGCGAAATTGCAGGTATGATAAATAAACTTAACATTCCGAAAACTATTTAATCTCGCAGTACATGGAAGTTCTAGTTCGATCTACACTTTCATCAACGTGTGTTCTTGTGTTAACTAGTTTACTTATTAGCTTACAGATAGGTCCGGCATGACCAAGAGTGTTCAGGCGTTCGACTCGTAATATGAAGGGCGCGGGTTCGAATCCCGGTCGCACCAAACATGCTCGCCCTTTCAGCCGTGGGGGCGTTATAATGTAACGGTCAATCCCACTATTCGTTGATAAAAGAGTAGCCCAAGAGTTGGCGGTGGGTGGTGATGACTAGCTGCCTTCACTCTAGTTTTACACTGCTAAATTAGGGACGGCTAGCGTAGATAGCCCTCAAGTAGCTTTGCGCGAAATTAAAAAACAAACAAAAGCTTACAGATGACTCATTTACAAAGTAAATATAAATTAAAATTATATTTCGCCTTCATATAGCACTGAAACGTCTTCTACTTAGGTTACTCATTTTTCTTTGTTTTTCACTTGAAGTTAACACCTTATTATTATGTATTGTTGATCACTTACTTAAACTTTTACAACTTCAAATGATTTTTGACTTAGCCTGCCCCTCGATGACATAAAATACAATTTTAAAATGTTTGTTATTTTTATTGAGCACTAAGCTACCCAGTAGATTTTCTGTACTCTGTCCACCACCGGCAATTAAACCCCAGATTTTAACAGTATAACTTCGAATATACACCCCTGAACGACCAGAGACCGGTTTAAAAGAAAAAATAAAAGCTAAATACTTTACTTCCATATGTTCACCCTCTGAATCAGCAGTAATTATAGGATTTGCAGTGCTAAAATCAGAGGTTTAATTCCCCATGGAAGAGAGCGCACAGATAACCCATTGTGTAGCTTTGCACTAAGAAAGACACTTACATGTACATACTTTATAGAAAACATTTTGTAAAGTACTAAAATATCTTACTTTCTTATTTCTTGTTGTACTTTATTTCGATATATAATGTCCAACTATTCATATATAATCGATTTAATATTTCGTCTCACAGACTGTATCGCACACACCTCTTACTAAACGTAGCTGGAACTACATTTGTCTCTTCTGTGATATATCTTCGTTCGGGAAAGTATTGTGCTTCTTGCAGGTGAACGCACCAAAAATAGCTGACCTGAAACAATTTGTTTGTTTTTGGAATTTCGCACAAAGCTACTCGAGGGGTATCTGTGCTAGCCGTCCCTAATTTAGCAGCGTATGACTAGAGGGAAGGCAGCTAGTCATCACCACCCACCGCCAACTATTGGGCTACTCTTTTACCAACGAAAAGTGGGATCGACCGTTACATTATAACGCCCTCACGGCTGGGAGGGCGAGCATGTTTGGCGCGACTCGGGCGCGACCCGTGACCCTTAGATTAAGAAGCGCACGCCTTAAAGCGCTAGGCCATGCCGGGCCCCACCTGAAACAGAAGCAAAGTGTTTGGCTAATGAAGTACCTTAAATTACCGAGTACTATAGCTTTATTTCTTCAAACTTATAAAATATATTCGAAAGTGTTTAGACTAATAAGTACATTAAAAATATGATTGCCAGTTACAAAGTAAACTGTTAATTTACTAATTTTATAATTATTAATTTGTAAATCTTTGGAAATATTTGCCTGGTAGGAAAAAATGTAATATTTCGCAATATTTTCTCCAATTTCTGACACTGTCGTACAAGTCCTAACAACAGAGGGCACTACCATGAGGTGTGCTCTCACAGAACGCCGAATCATAAGGGGCGCGAACTTTCATCACTGAAAGCAAGGATAGATTCTTTTTTAGGAGGGCTCAGGAGTTGTATCTCTAACAGGGCCCCACCAGTGATCAATATGATTCTGGATAAACCATTTAAACTTGCCTTCTATTGTTTTCTTATGCATATATACAAAAGTAAATGTAATGATTAAAGTAAATAGCCGGTTTAAATAAAAAAAAAAGTAAGGTCCAAAATTCTCTCTATATAACATTTCCAATTTGTTGGCCTGGCATGGCCAAGCGCTTAAGGCGTGCGACTCGTAATCCGAGGGCCGCGGGTTCGCGCCCGTGTTGCGCTAAACATGCTCGCCCTCCCAGCTGTGGGGGCGTATAATGTGACGGTCAATTCCACTATTCGTTGGTAAAAGAGTAGCCCAAGAGTTGGCGGTGGGTGGTGATGACTAGCTGCCTTCCCTCTAGTCTTACACTGCTAAATTAGGGACGGCTAGCACAGATAGCCCTCGAGTAGCTTTGTGCGAAATTCCAAAACAAACAAATCCAATTTGTTGTTAACTGTTAACGTACCTAAATATTTTTGTTTGGTTAAGTTTCTTTATGCCAAAATCCATTCTCTTTATGCTTTTTTTTTTACTTTGAAGGTGGCGCTACCTATTAAAAAGTATGTTTAGAGTCAGCGACATATTTCAAGCGTGTCACAGCAAGTCAAAATGTTCTTTACGTCACAGCTGTATAGAGAAGCAATTAGTTACGCCAGAGATAAAAACTCTTACTGTCTTATACATGCTGATTCTTTATTGTACTTAAGTTAGCTCTTGTGAATTTTGTGTTTGTTTGTTTTTCTTTCGGATGTATTTTTTTCCAAAAGACTGACATCGCTAACAGCTCGTTA